>NC_043708.1:69541649-69677564 GCF_006229205.1 Suricata suricatta
GTTTACATTCCCACCAACAGTGTAGGAGGGTGCCCGTCTCTCCACACCCTCGCCAGTATCTATAGTCTCCTGATTTGTTCATTTTAGCCACTCTGACTGGAGTGAGGTAGTATCTCAGTGTGGTTTTGATTTGTATTTCCCTGATGATGAGTGACGTTGAGCATCGTTTCATGTGCCTGTTGGCCATCTGGATGTCCTCTTTGGAGAGGTGTCTGTTCATGTCTTCTGCCAATTTCTTCACTGGATTATTTGTTTTCCGGGTGCAGAGTTTGGTAAGTTCCTTATAGATTTTGGATACTAGCCCTTTAACCAGTAAGTCATTTGCAACTATCTTTTCCCATTCTGTCAGTTGCCTATTAGTTTTATTGATTGTTTCCTTTGCCATAAAGCACCACATTTTTAGACTCTAGTGATCATCCTGGTCTTAGATCAAAAAAAGATCAGAAAAAGATGCAAGCCAATATAATTGGCTAGAAAACTCCCACAAGCTGGTGGAAGAGAAGCATTTGGAGTAGAGAAGCAGGAGGGAGGTGATATAAACACCCTATCCCTGCCTAGTCTAAAGAAAGGTAAACCAATTACCTGATAACATTCCCCTTAATGCTTAGGATCTGAGAATAGAGAGAACCAGGTCATACTTCTGATCAACATGAAGACACCTTCCTGGCTATCAGGACTGGAATCATACAGACAAACAGTGCTTTGGATTTCAGGCAGATGAAGGCCAGAGACAGTTCTATACTTTCTAAGGCCCTGGATCAGGGTCAGAACAGGTGAGGAAAGGTATCAAGAAAAGGGAGGGTGAGTCACAGAAATTGAAAGAAGAGAGTTAGCAGGCCTTCAAGGGTGTCCTGGTATGGACAAGGAAGTAAATAGATGTTCATAAATTGGATGACTCCTTCTATTAAAAGTAAAAACATTTAAAGTTTTAATTGGTATGAAATTATTTTCCAAAAATATTGTATTAATTTGTAGCCCATAACTTTCATATCTTTGTCAGCATTTGTAGTAGCAATCTTTTAAATTTTGGTCATTCTAGGGGCACCTGGGTGGCTCAGTCTGTTAAGCTTCTGACTTTGGCTCAGGTCATGATCTTGTGGTTTGTGAGTTTGAGCCCCACATTAGGCTCAGAGCCTGGAGCGTGCTTTGGATTCTGTGTCTCCCCTCCTCTCTCTTTGGCCTACTCCCATTCTCTCTCTTTCTCTCTCTCTCTTTCAAAAATATATAAACATTAAGAAAAATTTTTTGCTCTAATGAGTAGAAGATGGCATGTAAATCAGAATTAATTTTCTTTTCCATAGTTACTAAGAGTTTGCGGATCTGTTATATTTTTTATTTACTGTTTAAGTGTACACTTCTGTGAACTGCCTGTTCCTAGTTTGGCCACATTTGCATGTTGTCTCTTTCTTAAATTTGTAGGAGTTATTTGCATATTTGGACAGTAATCCTTCATCTGTTAAATATGTTGCAAATGGGCTCGCATAGTCTGACACTTGTTTTTTAAATTTGTTTATAGTGTCTCTTGCTATACAGCAGTTTTCAATTTGAATATAATCAGATGTATTGATCTTTTCCTTTATGGTTTGTGCTTTTTGTGTCTAGTATAGGAAGTTGACTCATCCCCAAATCATAGAGCTATACTTCTGTATATTTTTCTAATAGTTTAAGTTTTATTTGCTTAAGTTGATCTAAATTTTGTTTTTTCTATTTATAAGGTTATGACCTAATTTTGTTTAATTTCAAAAGATGAGCCAGTTTTCCAAGTCCATTTTGGAATAATATATCCTCATGGAATAATTTATCCTGAGATGGTTGGTTTGTTTTTTTTTTTTTTAGTTTATTTATTTTATTTTGAGTGGGGGAGAGCACGGGCTGGGGAGAGGCAGAGAGGAAGGAGAGAGAGAATCCCAAGCAGGCTCAATGCATCACATGGAGCAGACACAGGGCTTGATCTCACAATCCTGGGAGCATGACCTGAGATGAACTCGAGAGTCATGGACACTCAACTGACTGAGCCACCCAGGCACCGTGCCTTGCTGAGTTTTGATGCCTTCTCTACTGTCCACCAGGTTTCATGTGAGCCTGGATCTGTATCTGGGCACTCTGTTTTGTTCCACTAATCTATTTGTCTTCTCTCGTGATGATACTGCTCTGTTTTAAACTCTAGGCCTTCAATATGTCTGGTCTAATGGGGCATGCAGACCTCCCTCCTACACACATACCTGTGTTCTTGTCTTTTAATGTTGTCTAAACTATTAGTGTGCTTTTCCCCCCACTACCATTTTATAACAGTCTAATTAAGTTCCCTAAAAATCCTGCTGAGATTTCAATTGGTAATGCATTGAATTTATAGACTAACGTGGAGAATAATTGACATCTTTACAACGTTAAGTTTTCTCATCCATAAACATCTGTTTACACTCACCTTTTGTTCTATATCTTTTGGCAAGGTTTTTTATTTGTTCCTATAAAGGTTTTATGCATATTTTGTTGTTTATTTCTAAATATTTTATATATATTTATTGATGTTGTCTACTTCATGTCAGTTTCCAGAAAATGTGTTAAGGTCTCCTCCTATGTTTATGGATTTCTTTATTTATAGATAGATATATTCTATTTATCTGTATCTATCTATTTATCTATCTATCTAACAGGATATTAAAATTGAGATTTTGATCAAGGCACCAAGATAATGCAGATGAGAAATTCCAAAGCCAGGTCACCATATGCAAATATTTTTTGAAAATGTTTAATTAAAACCCTGTTCCATGACTTTAAAAGCTCTCTCTGAGTTTGAAGACATAAAAAAGGGGTCAGAGTATGGGGACAGACATACTCCCATTTCTGAAGAGATTCGTGAAAATGTTTCTTTAGAAAGAGATGATCCCTTGCTGTTAATACCCAACCTACCTTGAATCTTGGGAAGAGGAAGGAAGTTCTTCATTTTAATTTTTTTTTTAATTTAAATGAGCACTGCTTTCCCCTAAAGCCTTGGCTTTCCAAACCTATCATCCAATCCCTTCCTTGAAGAGCTTTGTTTTAAATTTCCAGTTCACGTGTGCAATAGACGTCACAGGAGCACAGCTCAACTCCCAAAGCCTCATCGTGGTATGAGGAATGGGTGAAGGTAAACATATCCGATGTATGTGATGGTCACTGTTAGTCTGAGTTGCAATTTTCTCGCTACTGCATCAAAATAGTTGAGTTCATAGAAAGGGCAGGTCTTCATTTTAAAAGTGTGATGGTGAAGGTGCTGGAAAGTATGTTATTGAATTGTTTTAGGTAAAAACGAGGTTCTGGCCAGATCATCATAACACTAACTCACTGTACTCGATCAGGTTGGCTAAAAGTTGGAATGTTTATGATCCTGTTCAAAAGGAAATAAAAAATGGGGAGTTTTGTCTTTCTTGCCCTTTTGACAGACAAAATGCGGGTAGATTAGACTTGATGATGACTGAATCACTGTGTGGGGTGAAAAGGGCTGTGGTCTGCAGTGGGGGCTCTAAGGAGGTCAGTGAGAAGCAGTTACAGGCAGAGGATTCCTTGCTTCCCAAGTTCCCCATCAGGCCGAGAAGCTAGGGACAGGTTTCTGAGTGTTGGAGGCAGGAAGTCTCCCACACGGTTATTCTGGGAATACATTATAGCCCCTAGCCACAATACCTTTAGCTCAAATGTTAACCTCATGTCCAAATGCTTTCGCAGCAACATCCAGACTGGTATTTGACCAAATATCCGGGTACCATGGCCTAGCCAAGCTGACACATAAAATTAGCCATCACAGCATACGAGTTGTGTTACTTAAGCTCTTCTGATTGCAAAGGACACTTTCACCCAATGTGGGATTTACCCCAGGACCAAGGTGGTTCTCAGGAATGGTGAGGTTTTTGCCCACTTTGGTAGATGGAATGCGGGAATGTCTGATTGGTAGTGAGGGGCCTGGAGCAGAGATGCAGGGAGAAACAGATGCTGAGCTCTCTGGAACAGTGGTTCTCAGCTGGAGGAGCATGTCAGCAATGCCTGTAGAGCTCTGTATAGAGATGCTCAGACCCTCCCTATTCTTCCTGAATCACAACCACATCCTGTTTCTTGATGATGAGCCCCCATTAGAAGCAGCTAGATTTGGACAGAAAAGGCATCTAATTCAGATATTGGGAGAGGTCTATTTAAACACATTTGTATTTTTAATTCAGAAATGTTCACTACAATTGGTGGACTATAGAGATGAAGAGGAAGGGAAAATTGGGGGAGGGGTGCAGTCAAGCATTAAGAAATTGATCAACATAATTTACCACAAAGCATAATAAGGGACAAACACTGCATTATCTCAAGTGATGCAGAAAAAAAGACAAAAGCCATGTCTCAATATATACAGATCAAAGATACTTTGTAATCAAACACATTATATTTCTGCAGCAAAATACACCAGTATTCTCATTGAGTAGGATAGAGACTATAAATAGCTTTGCATCTGTTCATGTCAAGATTTGCTGCCAAATGAAGAAAACATCTTTCTTTTTGGATTTCAGAGTAGTGGATAAGGGATTATAGCCTTGTATCAAAATAATAAAGAAAAATAGTGGATTGGGGATTCATAGACATGCTCACTTACAAAAAATAAAACCATAATGCTACTTTTTGATTTACAGTGAAAAATAATGTCTATCAGTTTACTGTCTCACTAGGGACAAATCTATAAGGGAAGTTAGTTATAATCAGAAGGTTGTTTGGTGATCTTGGAATCAGATCTTAATGGTTAATGTTAAAGGCAATATAGTAAAACCTTGGTTTGCAAACATAATTCCAGAAACAGGCTTATCATCCAAAGCACTTGTATATCAAAGCAAATTTCCCTGTAAGAAATAATGGAAACTCAGATGATTCATTCCACAACCCAAAGATGTTCATATAAAAATGATCACAATACTGTAATATAATACAAAAATAATAAAAGAAAATACAAAATATAGAGAAAAATAAATTAATCTGTACTTACCTTTGAAAACCTCCGTGGCTGGTGTGAGGGAGATAAGAGAGAGGAGGGCTATTGTGTAGGATGACTTTCACTATCACTAACGGAATCATTGCAATCTATTGGCTTAATGGAATCTTTTTCTGTATGGGGGCCATTGTATATGCTCACAGGGGTGTTGACTACAGTACAGTATTAATAAACTCTTGTAACCTCCTGTATTTAATGTAAGTGGCAATAAGGCAGCAGGGGAAAGGGTCTATCTCTGCAGGCAGCCTGACCTAGAATGAAGCATAGCATTTCTAAGCTTACTCTGTATGGAAAAGCAAAGGACTGTGCATAGTTGCTTTGAAGTGACAGAAAATACATTAGTGTCAGTGGTGGGCACCTTCCAATGTTCTGAAAAATCACTGATTTCTGCCAAACACTGCAGCCTGAGACTGAGCATCTGAGCATGGGAGATGATCACCTGCAGTTCTGCAGAGAGAGACAGAAGCGGGGGGGGGGGGGGGAACCATTCGCTCAGTTGTGATCATGTGACATTTGGCATCGCATAACTACTTGTATTGCAAGACATTTATCAAGTTAAAATTTATTAGAAATGTTTGCTTGCCTTATAGAACAAGTTACTTGCAATCCAGGGTTTTACTGTATATCTTTCATGACAATAAGAACATTGCAGCCCCATAGACTGGCTGAGGGTGCCTTTCCTAGAGATATGCTGCCAACATGCATACATATTGTGATTCAGGAAACATGCTTATCTCAAAATTAGCTCAAGTGAGAGACCAGGAGCATGAATGAAGCAATAGGAATGAATGATCAGTGTCTACTTGTGACATTTTATTTATTTATTTTAAAAATATAATTTATTGTCAAATTGGCTAACATACAGTGTACACAGTGTCTACTTGATTTTAGGGGTAGATTCCTGTGACTCATCGCTAACATACAACACCCAGTGCTCATCCCAACAAGTGCCCTTCTCAGTGCCCATCACCCATTTTCCCCTCTTCCCCAACCACCCTCCCCCCATCAACTCTCAGTTTGTTCTCTGTATTTAAGAGTCTCTTATGGTTTGCCTTCCTCTCTGTCTGAAACTATTTTTCCCTCTTCCCTTCCCTCAAGGTCTTCTGTTAAGTTTCTCAACTTCCACATATGAATGAAAACATATCTGTCTTTCTCTGACTGACTTATTTCACTTTGCATAATACCCTCCAGTTCCATCCACATTGCTGCAAATGGCAGGATTTCATTGCCAAGTAGTATTCCATTTTATATAATAACCACATCTTTATCCATTCCTCAGTTGATATACATTTAGGCTCTTTCCATAATTTGACCATTGTTTAAAGCACTACTATTAACATTGGTGTACATGTGCCATTATGAATCAGCACTCCTGTATCTTTTGGATAAATTCCTACTAGTGCTATTGCTGGGTCATAAAGAAGTTCTATTTTTAATTTTTTTGAGGAACCTCCACACTGTTTTCCAGAGTGGCTGTACCAGTTTGCATTCCCACCAACAGTGCAAGAGGGTTCCCATTTCTTCTCATCCTCACTAGCATCTGTTGTTTCCTGAATTGTTAATTTTAGCCACTCTGACCAGTGTGAGGTGGTATCTCAATGTGGTTTTGATTTGTATTTCCCTGAAGAGTGACATAGAGCATCTTTTCATGTGTCTGTTGGCCATCTGGATGTATTCTTTGGAAAAGTGTCTATTCATGTCTTCTGCCCATTTCTTCACTGGATTATTTGTTTTTTGAATGTTGGGTTTGGTGAGTTCTTTATAGATTTTGGATACTAAAACTTTATCCAATATGTCATTTGCAAATATTTTTACCCATTCCATTGGTTGCCTTTTAGTTTTGTTGATGCTTTCCTTTGCAGTATAGAAGCTTTTTATCTTGATGAGGTCCCAATAGTTCATTTTTGCTTTTATTTCCCTTGCCTTCGGAGATGTGTCGAGCAAGAAATTGCTGCAGCTGAGGTCAAAGAGGTTATTGCCTGTTTACTCCTCTAAGGTTTTGATGGTTTTCTGTCTAGGTCTTTCATCCATTTCGAGTTTATTTTTGTGTAAGTGTAAGAAAGTGGTCCAGTTTCATTCTTCTTCACACTTGTGACACTTTAAAATGCAAATCTGGTCCTATCTCTTGTCTCTGTGTAAAGTGAAGCTACAGGCAGAGGCTTTGAGGCCACCCTCCTGCTCACTGCTGGACCCTTCTGCTGGGCTTTAGCTGGCTGTCACCTCTAGCCTATGAAGAATTTGAAGAAAAATTTCCCCCAAATTCTGATTAATATCTTAAAATATTTCATAATCATTCTTAATTTTATAGCTACTGAATTAGTTATAATCTGAGGCACTTCTTTTTAGGAAGACAAGCAACATTGCTCATCTGGTCAACACTGTTTGTCACGTCTCTTCACTTTCCTCTTTATAATTTAAGAACCTGAGTATTGGGGTGCCTGGGTGGCTCAGTCAGTTAAACTTCTGACTCTTGATTTCAGCTCAGGTCATGATTTCACAGTTCGTGAGATGGAGCCCCGCATCGGGCTCTGTGCTGACAGCTCAGAGCCTGGAGCCTGCTTCTGATTCTGTGTCTCCCTCTCTGCCCCTCCCCCATTTGCACTCTGTGTCTCTCTCAAAAATAAATAAACATTTGAAAAAAGAACCTGAGTATCTCCTCATCTCCCATTCTGTTTCTCCTTTAGGTTGCCTTTTTAAAAAGTTTTATTTATTTAAGTAATTTTTACACCCCACATAGGGGCTTGAGCTCAAGACCTTGAGATCAAGAGTCTGACACTCTTCCAGCTGAGTCAGCCAGGCGCCTTTTCTTTAGGTTGGTTTATTTCCTTTTCACCTTTACTGATTTCAACATTTAAAGCAAAATCAATTCCTTTTAGGATGGTATTTGGAAGTTATAACACATTCCTTCCTTTCTTTGTTTTTTTAAAAAAGATATTTTTTAAACAATCTCTACATCCAATGTGGGGCTCGAATTCACAACCCAGAGATCAAGAGTCACACGCTCCACCGATTGAGCCAGCCAGGCATCCCTGCACATTCTTTTCAATTAAAAAAAAAAATAACTATGCCAAGGCACCTTATCTAACTAATTACAACTTAAGTATCTTATTGTGCTTCTTTGAGCGCCTTTGACCTAAGGCTGCTGGCCAGCCAAGGTTCTGTTAAGACAGTATGAAGACTCTTTCTGTTGCCTTTCAACAAAAATATGAACTAGGTGTAGTGGGTCACACTTTTGCGCTCAGTCCTGAGTGGAAGATACAACCCACCATCTCTGGCACTGCTGTGAGAGAGCCTGGGAGCTTGCTCCTTTGAACATAACCCATATTTTCTTGCCTGGAAATGTGTCAGTTTATCTTTCCCTGAAGTTTAAACTATTGAACAAATTATGTCTTAGAGTTTCTTGTGATGTTAACTTTTCCAGAGACTCTGTTAGTATGATTTTTCAATCTGTGATCTCTTTTTTTGCAATTCTGCAGTTTTTTTTTTATTTAAAGAAGTTCTACTTCTCTTGTTTTTGTGTTATCTCTTTGCAAGCTGCTATTGATTGAGGATTCATCTTTTTGTTGTATTTCTTTTTTTTTTAAGTTTATTTATTTAGTTTGAGAGAGAGAAAGTGCAAGCAGAGGAGGGGCAGAGAGGGAGAAAGAGAGAATTCCAAGCAGGCTCTACTCTGTCAGCACAGAACCCAACGTGGGACTTGATCTCACAAACCATGAGACCATAACCTGAGCCAAGATCAAGAGTCAGATGTTTAACTGACTAAACCACCCAGGTACCTCTTTTTGTTGTATTTCTATGTTGACAACACATCTCAAAATATTTTTGTCTTCATGTATTCCTTAAAAAATTCTGAAATGGTTAGGAAATGATGAATCTTGGAAGATTTGTAGTGGATAAGCAGGAAGCTTTATTTTAAGGATCATTTGTTGATATTTGACTGGCAAAACCAGAAATTAGACAGGGTTGGGAATTGACCTATCTTATCTTCTGTGCATGCAGTTACCTCTCCTTTGGTGAAGACAGGTGGGCACCTGCAGCCCAGTGTAGACTGGGAGGGCAGCTCACACAAGTGTGGGGTTTTCAGATATTCTTGATGCATCTTGCCGAGCATGTCAAAGGGAGATTTATTTTATGGAATATATTCACATGATTGTGGAGCTTGGAACTTCCAAAATTTGATGAGGTAGGCAAGCAGGCTAGAGCCCCAGGGAAGAATTGCAGTTTACGTTCAAAAGTGGCCTGCAGGCAGAATCCCTTGTTGCTTTGTTCTATCAATGCCTTCAACTAATTGGACAAGGCCCACCCATATTATGGAGAGTAATACACCTTACTTAATGTCCACCAATTTAACTGTTAATCTCATCCAAAAAACACCTTCACAGAAACATCCAGAATAATATTTGACAAAATACCTGGACACCATGGCCCAACCAAGATGACACATATAATTAATAATCACAAGCCTGCCTTTTATTAACTTGGCACCCCATAGATATCTCCTTTAACCGTATTTAGTCTCTAAATAAAGAATATGGCAAGGTCATACTTCCACCTAACATGACACAACTATCCTGTATATAATCAAAAACATACTAATTGTTTACCCAGAAGGGGACACAAAGTCCCTGGGTGATGTTTACTCTTCTCTTTGATATCCTGTAAATCAAACACTATGATATAAAGTTAACAATACTTAAATACTAAAATATAAAGTCACTTCTGCTCTATTGTTTACTCCCCTTGGCATGTAGGAAGAAAATGAAATAAAGCGATTTGTCTCTTTTCCTACCAATATTCATTAAATGCATCCTATAAAAGCCCATGTTTTCCTTCTTCCATTCCTGCATAGCTTTGGGTTTGGCGACAATACAGAAGAAAGGAAAATAACAGGAAAAAGGCAAGGAAGAGGGAGAAGAAAGTGACTGAGTGGTTCAAAAGACATTTGGCCCTCAAAAAGAGATAGTAAAATTGATGCCATCAAAAAGGGAAGTGCTTTTCTCCTTCCTTCATGATACCACATTCACGTCTTTCCTTTCTTCTGCTCAGTTGTGTGCATGCATGAGTTATCTTTCACCACCGAGGGTATGCATCTTGTGGGTACACTCAGGTGCCCAGTGAGCAACTCTGGCGTCACCCTCCCGTGAGAGCAGAAAGGGGTGGGAGTGGGGAGATAGCATCCTTGCTTGTCCTCTGACTCCTGTAACATTCCCGTGCCCCGTGCCATGGCCAGGGAGAGCCTTCTTCAGTGCAGTGCGGCGGTGTCAGACAGTGAGAGTGTTTTATTGGCTCTCTTCCTTCAGGCAGCATTCCCTTATGTTTTCTCTCCACATCCTGTTTGCTGGTTCATTAGAGCATCAAAATTGATCTGAATTTCCCACAGAAACCATGTGGCGTTCTTCCCTCTCAGGATCAGAGATCAGGAGTTAGGCCTCTCCATAATGAAGATAGATATATGGCCTTTCCCTGGAAGAGACATGGGGTTATGTGACCAGAGACAGTCTGGATGCTCGTGTCCCTCCCAAAGTCCCATATTGAAGCCCTGCCTCCAGTGTGATGGTATTAGAAGGTGGTGCCTTTGGGAGCTGATTAAGATTGAATGAGGTCATGAGGGTGGGGCCCTCGTTGATGAATTTGTCCCCTTTATAAAGGCTGCAAGAATGCTTTCTTCACTGTCCTTCAGTCATGTGAGGACACAGTGAGAAGACTACTCTCAGCTATGAACTAGGAAGCAGAACCTCACCAGATAGTGAATCTTACAGAGACTTGATCTTGGACTTCCCCGCCTCCAGAACTATGAGCAATAATTTTCTGTTGTTTGTAAGCCACTCATTCTGCAGTATTCTGTTATAGTAGCCCAAACAGGCTAAAGATCATATAAGTTCCATTAGGGTAGAAGCTGTGACTCTTGCTCACCATTTATACCCAATGCCTAGCACTGGCACATAACATGTGCTCAGCTAATTACTGAAAAAAGACATGCTCTAAGACCCATGAGAGGAAGGAGCATAGGAGGGCGGTATCTGATGGCTATAGTAACTAAAGAGCATTTTCTTGAAGATAGATTAGATTGAGCTATATATCCTATGTGCTGGGGTTTCTGGAATATAAAAATTTAGGGGTGTGACTATTTTAGGGGTCTCTGGATGTCTATAATGCTATCAATTAAAGTTATTTTGAGCATTTATAAATTTTTACATTTTATGTTTATAGTACTATAGTAATACATTTTGAGTATAATAAAATTTAAGCAAAAACATAAATTTTAAGAAGTTGCAATAAAAATAAATGTAAAAAAGGAGTTATAGTTTTCTCTGCATTCTAATGGGTGATTTTAAGTCTCCCCTGAGCTTACTTAGCTCTTCCTATTCTAAAAGAAGTTTGCAGGGCTTCAAGTGAGGTTGGAGGGAACCCAGCATGAAATATATTAGCAGCCTATGGATGGTTCTATAAAGTCTAACCCATACTTCAAGTACTCAAGAGAATCTTTGGCTCACTTCTATCTCTAGAATATACTTTTGTAAAGACTGTAATAAAATATCTCAGCTAACTACATGTTTATTCTTATTTCTGCTGAAATGCCATAAGAGTCTTTAAGTAAGGTACATGCTTATTCTCTCTCATGTATCATTATCCTGTTAACATATAACTTGTAGATAGTCAGAAAGCTTTTTCTGACAGGGTGTATTAGTTAACTTTTGCCGCATAACACATCATGTCAAAAACCAAGGGGCTTTAACCAATAAACGTTTATTATTTATCTCACAATTTTGTGTGTTGGCTAGATTGGCCATTCCAGTCTGGGTTGATTTGGCTGGAGCTCAGTGATCCAGGATGGCTCACAACTGACCTGCCAAAGGATTACGGACACATAAATAAGCCTTGGTAAGACCAGTCACACCAGTGCAGACTTGCAGAATCACCCAGTCATGCTGTATATTCCTGAGAAATAATAAATGATTGTTGTTTTAAGTGACTAAGTTTTGGGATGGTCTGTCACATGGCAATAGCTAACTGATAGAATTTTTGTGATGATTCTTAGGTGGTCAAGTGAGTACTGTCACCACTAAAGAAGTAATGACATTGCCTGCCTAGAATGGAATCAGATGCAGACCTTCAGTTTGAAATTATTTTTTCCTAAAATGACAAAAGCCCTAGATATCCCTAGATATCTTTGCTCACAGATCTTTTGCCATATATAGATCTTACAGTTTTTTCCCCTAATTTGTAATTTTTCTTCTATTGTTATTTATGGCTATTTTTTAATATCAGAGTCTAGATATTTGAGGTCAGATCTTTCTTTATGGAGTGTCTCTGTCTGTGCTTGTTTGTTTAAAAGGCTATACCATCCAAAGATTCTATAAACATTTACTTACTTTTTAGTTATTAATTGAAGTAGCTTTATGGTTTTTATTTCCATGTATTGTGAAGTTGTTTCTGGGCTCATATAATTTGGCATTGTTATATTTACTGAATAAATGGATCCTTTTATCACTGTGAAATGATCCTTTTATGTCTTATAATACTCTTTATTTTGAAATCTATTTTGTATGATATTAACATTGCCACACTAGCTTTCTTAGGCTTAGCATTTTAAAGACATATCTTTTGCTATCCTTTTGCTTTCAATGTATCTTTGCCTTTGTATTTGTCTTTTATAAACACCATATAATTGGGTCTTGTTTTTTTACATGTCTGACCATCTCTGCTTTTTAAACAGTGTGACTAATTCCTATACATTTAACATAGACATAGAAATGACTGGATTCAATCTGCCATCTCACTGTTTGATGTCTATTTGTTCTCTCTGTTCCTGCCTACTTTCCTCCTTCCCCCATATCTTGGGTTAGTCTAGTATTTTTTTTAACTATTAAATTCTATTTCTTCTATTAGCTTTTAAGCAAAAAAAAAATCTTTTGGTGGGGGGTGCCTGGCTGGCTCAGTCAGTAGAGCATGCAGCTCTTGATCTAAGGGTTTTAAGTTCAAGTCTCACATTGTAGAACCTAGCAGAAAAAAAATTTTTTGTATTATGCTTTTTGTGATTGCTATAGCAATTATACTCTGCATTTACTTATTATAGTCTAACTTGATTTTATGTTATTCCACTTTACTGTATAATTGTATTTATAATTTATTTAACTTATCCTTCCATCCTTTGTGCAATTGTGATCATATATTTTACTACTACATAAATCATAAACCTCATGTTACATTGGGTGTTTTTTTCCTTCGAGAGCTCAACTACTTCATAAAAAATTGAATAAAAGTAAGAAAAAATAGTCTTTATATTTACCCATATATCTGTAATTTCCAGTGATCTTCTTTCCTTCCTGTAGTGCTAAGATTCCATCTGGTACTGTTTGCTTTCAGCCAGAATTTTCCTTAGCATTTCTTGTAGTACAAGTTTTTGAGGGATGAATTCTCAGCTTTTGACTATTTGGATGTCTTTACTTTTCCCTCCATTTTGAAGGATGTTTTTACTTCTAAGTTGATAGTTTTGCTGTTGTTTTCATTCAGCTCTGAGGAGGCTGTTCTTCTGGCCTCCAAAATTTCTGATGAGAAGTCAGCTTTGGGGCACCTGGGTGGCTTAGTTGGTTAAGCGTCCGACCTGGGCTCAGGCCATGATCTCACAGTTTGTGGGTTTGAGCCCCTCATCGGGCTCTGGGCTAACAGCTCAGAGCCTGGAGCCTGCTTCAGATTCTGTCTCTCCCTCTTCTCTCTGCTCCTCCCTACTCACACTCTGTCTCTCTCTCTGTCTCTCTCAAAAGTAAATAAACATTTAAAAATTTTTAAAAAGTAAGCTTTAATTCTTATTGTTGTTTCTTTGTACATAATGTGTCCTTTTTTCCTCTGGCTGCTTTCAAGATTTTCTCTTCATCTTTGGTTTTTAGTAGTTTGGTTATGATGTGCATAGATGTGGTTTTCTTTGTAATTATTGTGCTTGGGGTTTACCAAACTTCTTGGATCTATGACTTGATGCTTTTCACCAAATTTGTAAAATTTTGTCTTTCTTCAAATATATTTTCTCGTCTTCTTCTGGGAGTCCAGTTATGACTACTTAAGATTGTTCCATGGGTCTTTGAGACATGTCTTCTTTTTTTATTTTCTAATATTTTTTCTCTCTATACTTCAATTGGGATGATTTC
The DNA here is from genome assembly GCF_006229205.1 of Suricata suricatta. Taxonomy (NCBI): domain Eukaryota; kingdom Metazoa; phylum Chordata; class Mammalia; order Carnivora; family Herpestidae; genus Suricata; species Suricata suricatta. The sequence goes on from NC_043708.1 coordinate 69,555,792, forward strand.
TATTGATTTATCTTCAAGGTTATCAATCTGTTCCACTGTGTTGTTCAATCTGATGCTAATCTCATCCCATGAAATGATTTTTAAAATTTATATATTGTATCTTTCAGTACCAAGAGTTCTGATTCTTTTTTAGAGTTCCCAGTTTTCACCCATTTACCTTTTTTCATAAGTTCCTTGACATATTTTTAATAGGCACTTAAAATTTTTTACCTGCTAATCCAAACATCTGGGTTGTCTGTGGGTCCATTTCTAATGACTTTTTCCACTTTTTCTCTTCATTATGGGTCACATTTTCCTGCTTCACATTTTTCTGCTAACTCTTGACTGAGTATTATTTTGCATTATGAGTGATATATTGTAAGAGACTGTGGATTCTCTTATGTTTTTTAAAGAGCACTGGATTTTTCCTTGTAGCAGTTAAATCATCAGAAGATTACCTTGATCTTATTGATGTTTGGTTTTAAGGTTTATTATGATAAGGCTATTTCAGTTTTACCCTTTGTCTTAGAGGAAAGTCCTTAGTCTTTGAGCATATTCTTAAGACATGGCCCTTCTGAGGTCAATGGAAAACCCCTCTCCTGAACACCAGACAGCTATTGAAATCTGTGCCATAAATCCCAGTGGTTGATTTCCATTGAGTTTCTTAGACTTTTGCATTGTTCACTCATAGTTCTAGAATTAGCTGAGGATTTGAGGGAAGTTTTTGTTTTTGTTTTCATGGACTGAATCACCTTTATTGAGAACTATAGTTTTAGGAATGAGGCAAGTGTTTATGCTGTGACCCTCAATATCATTTTATTTTCCTCTGAAATGGCAGAGTTATTTCAGCTGATATCTGGATTATGCAAATACTGCAAATTATTTTTACGAGTTTTTGATTACCATTGGGAACATAAGATAGCTGCACAACAACTGCAACCAATTACACTTGTTCTGATACCATTGTCCAGGGCCTTCCAGATTCATAGTCCAGTCTATCTTCCCTCCAGAACCCAGGATCCTCTCCTGGGGGAGGAGCAGCATGACATCCTCAAGCCATAGAGCTTTGAAAAAAATGCAGCCACAATGATGCTTTCTAAGCATCTGGAGAACATGATATGATCAGCCTACCATTTCCTAATCCTGGATGATCAGTGAATAAACTGATAACTGATGAGGTCTGGCCTCTAGCTCTGCTGCTCTGAGTGAAGGGTCTAGCACACAATCTACCTTTGGTCCTACAGCTCCAGATACCTCTTGGCGCTGGCTAGAATCCATGAAGAAACATGGTACTCCCCAGTACCACTTTTGTCCTCTAGACTCCAGCTTTAGATAATGCTATCCTGAACTTCAGCAAAAGGAATGGCCAGTAAACTGGAAAGACTTCATGGTCTTCCTGCGTGAGGTTGTGCCTTCTCCCAACTCCACAAAAACAGCTGAAGCTACAAACCCTACTTATTGGTGACCCTTAGTCCCAAGAGGACAGGACTCTAGGAAAGGGGCTGCATATAGATCTGTCGTGAGGTCAGCACTCTTGGCTACGGATGTTGCTCAAGGTCAAAACAAGGAAGGCCTGTCAAAGCTTGTGAATCCACTAGGGTGAATCTGATGGCAGTTTCAACCCATCTGAGAACTTCCAGATGGTTCTAAAGAGAACTAGGTAGCCAGGGAGTTCAGTCTTGGAGCTAGGAGATTTCCCTTTGACATATGGCTTAGAGGAAGAACAACTGAGTACAGATTATCCACATTTTTTTCTCATGGCATGAAAATGTAAATCGCTGTAGAGTGAGGGGATGGAAAATGGAGCTCAGAGTCTTTTCATCTCCCCCATTTGCTTGTTCCCAGACTTGAAAACTGTCCTTTCCATTTTCTGGTCTGAGAGGTTGTTTCTAGTGCTTCCATATCCTGAGCTGGTTGAGATAATGCCTGAGATTCAGTGTGGAAGAAAAATATAAGATCCTATTTAACCAAACAAACCAACTGACAAAAACACGTAAAATCAGAAATATGAATTTTTCCTTTAAGAAACCAGTTTTTTTCTCAGGGAAATGCTTGCTGGCCAGATATGTGAGTCTAGAAACAACTCTCAACATTTACACATTTTTTTCTTGCCCTCTATATTCACAGAGAAAATACAAACTCCCATACCCACAACACTGGCTAGATTTTTTTTTTTTTTTTTTTTTTTTTTTTTTTGCTGCTGACATTTACAATAAAGATACTTCTATTTGAATTCACTTTAAGGTTTGTGAAGAATGTTTATATAATAGCATATGTTCTAAGACAATGTCTATTGTGAAAAATAATGAATATTCAAAATTGTATGAGTTCATGTAAATGATTCAGCAGTAAAGCTTACCCTGCTTCTTTCTATAGATGTATTATCTAAAAAGCTATAAAAAGCTCAGTGCAAAATTTTGCTGTTTCAGATGAATAATTTCCTCCTTCCTACTGTAGTGGAACTGTGTTGTTCTTTTTATTTTCAAATAAAGTAATATCTGACAGTTTTTCCTTCCGAAATCTAGACATAAGGCAAGGTTATTTGTGAATTACTCTCAAAATGGAAAATGAAGCAGCCTGGCTAGTGTTACCGACTCCGCCATCACCATACTTTTGTTGAGTTCTAGCCTGCCCAACAGCCATTGCTCATTGGGGAAAGGAAACCTATCCCCAAAGAGTGAACCATTATTGGTCCAAGTAAATCATGGTAATTCCATTAATTAGTGATTTGCTTAGAGGTAACCCCATGACCTGGTTTAGGCCAATGGGACAATAAGGAGTTACACTCGGTGGCTTCTAGGAAAGATTTTCTCCCTGATTAAGCTTGGAGTTGGGGACATCATGTAAGTAGCATTATTAGACTATGGAGACATTAAAATAATTAAGATATAATCTTTATACTACATGCGCTTTGTGGAGGAGGGAAAAATAAACAGATACTTGCAATGTTATTTGATGACTGTCTATATAAAGTGCTAAGGAAGAACAGAATGAAACAACAACAGAAAACTGTCCCAGGATGAGTCAGGGCTTCCCAGTAGAGATGATTATTGTAAGCACTTGGGTCACATATCTAAGAAATCTTTGTCTAACCCAAGGTTCCAGGGATTTTCTCTTACATTTTCTTTTAGAACAATATGGTTGTAGGTCTTACACTTAGGTCTGTGATCCACTTTGAGTTAATGTTTGCATATGTTGTGAAGTATGGCTCAGAGTTCTTTTTCTTTTCTTTTCTTTTCTTTTCTTTTCTTTTCTTTCTTCCTTTTTTTTCATATAGGTATCCATTCATTCCGACAGCATTTGCCAAAAGCCTATCCTTTACCCTCTATATTGCCTTAACGTCTTTGTCAAAAAGCAGTTGTCTTCATATAAGTGGGTCTGTTTCTATACTCTCTAGTCTGCTCCACTGATCTATTTGTTTATCTTTACACCAACTCAACGCTGTATTAATTACTGTAGCTTTATGTAAGCCTTGAAATCTGGTAGCGTTAGTCCTCCAACTTTGTTCTTTTACAAAGTTGTTAGGCTTTCCAGGCCATTTACATTTCCATATGGACTTTAGAGTCAGCTTGTCAATTTCTACCAGAAAAGCTGTTGGGGTTTTTATTGGATTGCATTGAATCTATAGATCAACTTGGGAAGAAATGACATTCTGAGTCTTCCAACCTATGAACGTGCACAATTTAAATAGCAGTAATAGCACCCTTCAGTATCTTCTTCTTGACTTTAATGGAACGGCTGCTAGTGTTTCACTGTTGATCCAATGTTGCTTTTGGTTTCTCTTTTATTCTCTTTATTGCAATACAGTAATCATTTTTATTTAATGAGAAATTCCTGTTAAATTATATTGTACCACTTTGGCACCTTTGGAAATGATTTTTTTCTTTTATAACTTATGAATATAATGAATTCCTTTATAATAAACTGTATTTTCATTTCAGAAATAAACCTCCATAATTATTCTTTTTTTAAATTTTATCTTCTTATTGAAGTATAATGGACACACAATGTTCCCTTAGTTTCAAGGTGTACAACATAGTGATTTGAAAAGTCTACATGCTCTGCTGTGCTTACTGCAAGAGTAGCTGCCATCTGTCACCAGACCATGTTATCACAATCTGGTCATTATTCTTTTAATCAGCCTAGAAAAAAAGTTTATTTACTTATTTTTGAGAAAGAGAGCATGTGTGGGGGAGGAGCAGAGAAGGAGAGAGAATCCCAAGCAGGCTCTGTTCTGTCAGCACAGAGCCCGACATGGGGCTCCATCTCATGAACCTTGAGATCATGACCTCAGCCGAAACCAAGTCAGATGTTTAACCGACTGAGCCACTCAGGCACTCCATCTTGTTCATGAAAAAAAAATTTTTTTATATTTATCTTATTTTTGAGAAAGATTGAGTATGAATAGGAGAGAGGCAGAAAGAAAGGGAGACACAAGATCAGAAGCAGCTCCAGGCTCTGAGCTGTTAGCACCGAGTGTGACATGGTTCTTGAACTCACAAACCTCAAGATCATGACCTGAGCCAAAATCAGCACTTAACCACCAAGTCACCCAGGCACCACGTCTTGTTCATTTTTTATACCAAGATTGACCCAGTGGCTCCCACCAGAGAAGCACTCAATAAGCATTTGTTCTATAAACATAGGAACGAATGATTGTTCCACTGGCCTGCCAGCTATCACATGGGTGTCCCAAGTGCCCATAAGCCCACCACAGTGCACTAGAGAATGCCACAGTCCCATCCCAATGGGCTGAACTGAGAGTATGATGCCATGTCAACCTCTTTTCAAATCACTGCACAAATGTCTGTTTCCTGACGGGCAGTTGTGCTGATGAGGGCAGGATACCTGGGCTCTGCCTCCTCTAATCAGGACTGGCTGTCACCACTCTCATGCCTTGTCCTGGGGTGGATGCTGATTTAGGTGTATCAGGAAGGCTGCTGATTGGGGCTCAGGAAGCAGGGCTAGGTGATAACTAACTGTGGGTGCACATGCCAGAGGGCAGGAATTGCAGTACATACCAGTATGAATGAGGAAGTCTATAACCTAATGATGGAAGTATGTGAGTATAAATGATGGTGCTTAGCAGGAGTGGACACACAGGTGGAGATCTATAGGTATTTTGAAGGCAGTTCAGCCTCTGGGGTGCCGTGGGAGTCCCTTCTCTGAGCTACTTACGCTCCCTCCACAACTGGTTGCCAGTTGCATTTGGGAAAACTGGCACAAGGACAGAATTCACAGGTCTTTGGGGTGACTGGAAAAGCCACAGCCTGGGAGAGTTGTATCAAAGTTTCAAAACCTCCAACGTAGCCTCTCTGAAGCATTTGTGACCTAGCAGCTCCTAGGTCTTAAAACATTTTGTGTAAAGCTAGGTGACATGCAGCAGGTGTGTCTCCTGCCCCTTTGATACAGTGAGGCATCCAACCTGTTATTAATTCCATTCTTCTACCTCCTAAATATAACTGTAATGTGGCTCTCTTTATGCTGCCATCTTTAAAAAAATTTTTAAACATTTATTCATTTTTGAGAGAAAGAGACAGATATGAGTCGGGGGGAAGAGGTAATGAGAGAGAGAGAGAGAGAGAGAGAGAGAGAGAGAGAAAGAGAGAGAGAAAGAAAGAATCTGAAGCAGGCTCCAGGCTCTGAGCTGCCAGCACAGAACCTGACGTGGGGCTTGAACTCATGGACCATGAGATCATGACCATGACCTGAGCCAAAGCTAGACACTTAACTGACTGGGCCACCCAGGCATTCCTCTATGCCTCCATCTTAACCCAAGTCATTGTTATCTGCAACTAGACGTCTGCAGTGGTGTCCTCACCAGTGAAAGAGCCGTTGCCCGGCAGAGCCCTGGGGAGCAGCACTGGCATTGTGTGGCCTGTGTCAGCACTGCAGGCGCACACCTCCTCCTGCACAATCGCTGACAACAACAAAGTCCCCTGGGAGTTGAGCAACACTGCTCCCGCTGCTCTTCTTCTTGGATCTATTTTCCTTTTGCTATTTACTAAAACTTTTGGAATATTTCAAGCCCACGGACAACTATAAAGAGTAATAAAACATATACTAATGTGTCCACTGCCAAACTTTTTCTTTCATATTTTAACATTTTATGAAAATTTTTGGAGTTAGGTAACCTAATGTTTATTATGAAATATATCACACATAGAGAAGAGTATATATACTGTAAATGAATACTTTAAAGAGCAAATACTCCTGTACTCACTACTCAGCTTAAGAAATAGAATATTTCCAAATGCCTTTAAAGTCTCCCAGGAACTCTGCCGTGTCCTCTCAGAAGTGACCACTATCCTGATTTTTGAGATAACTGTTTCCTTGCATTTCTTTATATTTTTAGCATATATGTACAGATCCTTAATGTTTTTTGGGTTTTGCACATTATATAAATGGGGTCAGTCTGAATGCATTCCCCTGTGATTTGCTTTTTTCTTCTTCTTTTTTTTCCTTGGCTATATGTCTTGGAAGCCATATCCATTGTTTTAGGGAGCTATAATTCATCTGTTTTCACTGCTTTCCAGTCCATATTCCATACCACAGCCAATGCAATTTTTTAAAGGTATAAACCCAATTATTGGTTACTCCAGTGCGTAAAACCCCTTAGGCATTCCAGAACTCTTAGACTAGAACCACAGATCCCGGGCATGGCCCAGGAGCCTCCATGCCATCTGACCCCCCTCCTTCTAGAGTCTCATCTCGCTCCCTGGGCTGAGATACATTTCCTTGAAGTTCTTATGGACTTCCCACATGCCTGGATGCCCCCTTTCATCCCTCACCTGGCTATTCCTGCTCAAAATTCAGGTTTCTTGTTAAACATCTTTATTTATTTATTTATTTATTTATTTATTTATTTATTTATTTATTGGAGAACACAGGTGGGGGACGGGCAGAGAGATGAGGACAGAAGATCTGGAGCTGACACGCTGACAGCAGCGAGCCCATCGTGGGGCTCAAACTCACCTCAAGATCATGACCTCAGCCTAACCCCCCCCACACACACATAAATTTGTTGCTCCTTCTTTTGCTCCCTTCTTACCCTGTTGCTTCAAGTGCTCATGACAGTTTTGTTATCATATATTTATTTGTGTGATTATTTTTATATTTATTTGATGCTTGGCTCCCTTAAGTGTTACAGAGGACAGATCACAGATGTTTTGCAGTAATGGTATATCTAGTCTTGGCAGAGGCCTGGCATGTAGCAGGTTTCAAATAATTATCATTCAATGAGAATTGAAGCCAGAAAAAGTTGATGCAGTCAGGACAAAAAAAACACCTCAGCTCATTCTGGGACAATTCTCTGCAGGATAAAAATTTTTTAAAATGAAGGTGTCAAAGGATTCCTCAAGAAAGCACATCAGGTTCGGTACAATCAGAGGCAGATGTTAAGCTTTTGTATTTGTCCTATATGCTGACCCAGAGAAAGTGACCAAGAGGCAATTTAGTATAGCAGGTGCTATTCTGTATTTTAAACATACAATATATAACAATAACTAAAATTTACTGAGTACTTACTTGTGTGGGCACTACTGTAAGTGCTTTGCATGAATGGATTGATTTAATTCTCATAATTACCCCCAAGAGGGAAGTGTTTACTCTTCCTATTTTTACATATCAGGAGACTGAGGCACAGAGAGATGAAGAACTTGCCAGAACTTATATAACTAACAAGTGGCAAAATCAGGCTGTGGACCCAGGCAGTGTTACTACAGCATTCTTGGCCACTAAACTGATTGCCTTTAATAATTTTGTTTGATGAGTATTTGTGGCATGAATAAATGAGAAGGGTAATTCAAGTCCAAGCTAAGTGCTGTAGGCCTATGAAATGAGACGGTTTGACCCTATATGTAGCTGTCAGAGGAACACACACAGTGAGATGATGCTGTCCATGACCCCAGACACATCAAGAGTCTGAGATACATTAGTGAAAGGAATGTGATCTGGGGTTGATGGACAGCAGCTGGTGTGAAATGGATGGATGGCTGTAAACATAGAACCCTGCCAGAATGTGGAAGTTCTTTTTTTTTGTAATGTTTTTATATATTTTGAGAAAGTGAGAGAGAGAGAGCAGGGGCAGGGCAGAGAGAGAAGGACACAGAGGCTCTGAAGCTGACTCTCTACTGACAGCGGAGAGCCGGATGCAGGACTCCAACTCACAAACTGGGAGATCATGACATGAGCCCAAATCAGTGGCTTAAACGACTGAGCCACCCACGGACACCCAGAATGTGGAAGTTCTTGAATGAAGCTTTTGGAGGCTCCTAAGTTTTTAAGCAGGACTTCGACTTAGACAAAATCATTGTCACACTAATTACAAATCAATGTTGTCCTGGCAACAGCCTGAGCTCAGATGTTGCAGGTGAGGTGGATTGAATGACAGTTCTTCTTCCCCTATGTACTTGTAGCCATTTATTTCCATAAGGGCTGAAGGGCTCCCTGATTCAGATGTATAAAAAAATGTCTGATGGCCAGGGGAGCCTCAGAGGGACAGATATCAAGGAAGCCAGAAGAGAATTGACTGTACAGAATGGAGTCAGGCAAAGAGGAGTAGGATCAGTATTGGTGCCTCGGATCAGAGGGAAAACTGGGTCTGGGAGAATAGCAGGTGACACTGAAGTCCTCATCTGATCACCTTTCCAGAATGCATGTGCTGCAGGAGAGAGAGGTTGTGGATGCTGAAACAGATGTGCTCAAATACCCAGTCGCAGCCTGAGTGTGGTGAGTGTTGCAGTGCAGCCCTTGGAGTTCCCAATTTCTCCAGCATTGTGTGTTGTGAATCCCCTATCAGCCAACTATATGTGTGGCAGGAGTGGGCAACGAGACCAGTTCTAACCCTGAAAAGCACAGATAGGTTCAATTATTGGACACTTGTAAGCATCCCATGAGAATTCCTGGAGATTCTTGGAGACAGTGTTAGTACCGGAGCCTAGAATTCCTATAAACATACAAATGGTAGATTTGAACACATGAAACTTGAGAACTAATAATAATGGGACTAAATCTATTCCCCTTGGATGCTGAAACCTGAGACACTTGAGACGCATCACTCTCTAATCCAGATTCTCTACTAAGCAATACTCCAGACCTGTCCACTTGGATGTTCCATGTGACCAAAAACTTAACAGGCCAGCAACTGAGCTCATTATCCCCCCCATACACTCCTCCACCTCACTTCCTCATCTTAGTAAAGCAGCACCACTTTCTCCCAGTTGCTCAAGTCAGACACTTGGGCATCAAACCCCATGTGTAATCCACAAGGTCTTAATCTAGTTTATAAGCTAAACAGCTCACGCCATTCTCCTCTCCCCACCCCCACATCCCATACTTAGCCACATATAAGCCACCATCATCTCCACCTAGCATATTGTCACAGCTTCTCAATTGGTTTTCCAATCCTCAAATCTACTTTCCTAGCCACCCTCTGATTGATTCCCCTCACCACAGCCAGCACAATTGGTTCTAAAATTCAAATTCGAACATGAACCTCCCTGAGCCCTTTAAAACACTATAATGGTACCCTGTTACTGTCACCATAAAGTTCAATGTCTTAACAAGGTGTGTATCACCAGTGCCTTGGACCGTGACTGGCACTTATCATACACCTAGCAAATATACGTGCATGGAAATTGCTATGAGTTTGCATGTCTTATCTCCTTTCAACTTGCTGTGAGCACTAATGAGAATGACTTTTCTATATAATAATAGTAATGTTAGTAGCTAACACTTACATGTGTGACAGGTTGATCATTTGTCTTTTATTTTGCCTGTCTATTTTCTAATAGGCAGGAGTTTTAAATTTTGTTATAATCACATCTATACATCTTTTTTTTTTTATTTGGGGGGTTGAATTTATACTTAGAAATTTCTTGCCCATTTGAAGATTATAAAAATACTTTCCTACATTTTGACCTAGCACATCTGTGATTTTTTTACATTTAAATATTTAATCTATTTGGAGTTACTTATACATATGATGTGAGGTAAGGAGCTAATTCTATTGATTTTCCATTCAGTGGTCAGTTTCCCCAAAGAACTCATTCCTGCCTCCCTGATTTAAAATGCTAGTTTCATCATTTATTAGATACCCATATCCATGTGATTCTGTTTCTTGACTGTTCTGATGGTTATACTTTTCTGTTTCTCTACCAATATCAGATTGTTTTATTATTTATGGGTTTTTGACATATAGAAGTTTTGAATATTTTAAAAGTTAAACTTTTACTGTGATTTCTTCCATTTCAAAGTTTAGCCCCTCAATCTTACTTATTGAAATTTATGTATGAAATAACATGATTTCACTTTTGCATTTCCTGTGCAATGAAAGATTAATTTAGGCAGCTGAATATGTTTATTCTGTAACATTCGCATATCTACCCAATACCACTCTTTCTTCAGCATCTCCTTTCAAGGATACTATTAGAAAAGTCATCTTTTTGTAAATGTAAATAGAGATAATTTTTGAATTTACTACAGGATAATATAATTTAATTACTGAAAGTAATTTTATTCTTGTTGATGAGGACAGTCAACAATATTTGTATTGTGTCAGCTTTTGTTTAAATGCCAGTAATTCTGAACCTGTACTTCCTTGAATTTATTTACTTAATTTTATTTATTAAAGACATTTTTTAATGTTTATTTATTTTTGAGAGGGAGAGAGACAGAGCACAAGCAGGGGAGGGTCAGAGATAGAATGGGAAGGAGACACAAAATCTGAAACAGGCTCCAGGCTCTGAGCTGTCAGCACAGAGCCCTATGGGGGCTTGAACTCACAAACTGCAAGATCATGACCTGAGCTGAAGTCAACACTTAACTAACTGAGCCACCAAGGCACCCCTGTTTACTTAATTAAAAAAGTTTTTTAAATGTTTTTTATTTATTTTTTTAAAAGACAGAGAGAGACAGCGTGAGCAGGCGAGGGTCAGAGAGAGAGGGAGACACAGATTCTGAGGCAGCTCCAGGCTCTGAGCTGTCAGCACAGAGCCCGACGTGGGGCTCAAATCCACAAACCGTGAGATCATGACCTGAGCTGAAGTTGGATGCTTAACCCACTGAGCCACCCAGGCGCCCCTATTTACTTAATTTTAAATCACCTGTGTAAGCTTTGGAAAATTGTAGAGAAAAATGTTTGAGACCTTCAGTCTGGAGGTATTATTAGAGTATATTGCAACTCCTCATTGGAGAATTATTTAATTAATGCATTTACAACTAAAGCTGTTACTTTTCTTTTTTACACTTAAAAACAAAATACAATAGGCTAAAAACTTAATACCAAATGACAGATCGTATCTCTGTCATTTTAATAATCTTATTTTTTTAATATTTCTTAAAGAAAAGTATAATAAAAATGTATGTTTTACATATTTCTAGCATTACTATTAGAAAGTTTGTATAATTCTTAATTAGTCAAAACCAGGGCACGAGGGTGAGTGGAAAAAAAAGCCCGCTTGTATTTATAGCAGCAAAGTTCTTATATAAACAAAGAATATTTCAAATGCAAAATCCTTAAAGAATTTAAAGCAAACATTACTCAGTTATTTTTAATCAAAATGTATATGGCTAACATGTCACTCATACTCTGTGTTCACAGAATGTTATTTATTTATTTTTAAATGTTTATTTCTGAAAGAGAGAGCAAGCACGAGCCAGGGAGAGGCAGAGAGAGAGGGAGACAGAATCTGAAGCAGGCTCCAGGCTCTGATGCAGAGCTTGAACTCACAAACTGTGAGATTATGACCTGAGCTGAAGTCAGATGCTTAATTGACTGAGCTACCCAGGGACCCATCTCAGAATTTATCCTATAGTAACGTGTGTGTGTGTGAAGTTATATATACAGGATATTCACTGGAGCTTTGTCACAATAGCAAAATATGGAAACAACCTCAACATGTAACAATGGATAAAAGTTTTAGTAACTTAAGGTATCCATATAACCAGATACTATATAATCAAGTTGCAAAGCAGTATGTTTGCTTTTATCCGTTTGTGGGAGGTGTTGGGGGTGGGGGGTGGGGGGGAGGCTGAAGAAACATACCAGAAAACATCCATTGTATATACAGAATGTAACAAGATGGAAGCCATTTTAGCCTTCTAAAGGGCAAGATCTCTTTTGTAGTAAAATATGGGTAGCTCAAGCTAGGTTGTGTCCCTGTGTGGGAGGGGTATCTACTGGCACTAAGAATACTTGAACTGTTGTACATGAGACCATAAGAGAAACTTGTAATTTAAAATAAATAACATGGGGATCCTGAATGGCTCTATCGGCTAAGTGTTAGACTTGGCTCAGGTCATGATCTCACGGTTTGTGGGTTTGAGTCCAGCATCCAGCTCTGTGCTGACAGCTCAGAGCCTGGAGCCTGATTTGGATTCTGTGTCTCCTTCTCTCTCTGCCCCTCCCCTGCTTGTTCTCTGTCTGTGTGTCTCTCTCTCTCAAAAACAAATACACATTTAAAAAATTTTAAAAATTAAAAGAAAGAACAGTTCTCCCAGAAACTGCACTTGGAATGCCATTCCAGCATTTGTGCCTGGCACTGTATTTGCCATTTCTTTCTAGATACTGGTGCTTATTCTGTTCTGCTGGTGAAATGATCTGCTTCTGAAAATTCTTCTTACAGTAATTTACCAATACGCATTTGCTGTCACATCTTACTTTCCACCAAAATCATCCATTGGTGCATCAGATTCCTTTTCTTCAAGTTTGGCTGCTTTGTCTACTGACATTATAGTAATAAAATTAAGTCCATGCATGTTGGCTGTTTAAAATTTCCAAATAATTTCTCCTTAACTTCTCTGTCCTTAACTTTTTAACAATTCCAAGAGATGATTTAATTTTCAGTAGTTCATCCATGATTCATGAAAAAGAGAGCCCACAATCTCGTCATTTCTCTGTGCTTCAAAATTGTGCAATTTTAAGAGTCTTCCTAGCTAGTCAGGATCCCCCCACCCCTTACCTGATGACTTGACTTCCCTTTGTGGAGGATGCACAGATTAATGGGTATTGGTGTAAAGATGCAAAAGATGGTGTGCATTGTTTTCTGACGGCTTGTCTACTTCCCTGTCTTCCGATTCTGGAAATGTGGGTGTTCTGTCCTGTACATGCAGGAAAATGTCATGGGCATTTTGTTGGGGGTGGTGGTCCATTCTGGCCAAAGCCAAATACTCTTTGAACTATTTCTGTACCAGAACCAAGATAACACTTACTGATAGGAGATGTCTGTCCCAACAACTTCCGAATGTTGGGCCTAATTTTAGACAGATTTGCTAAGACTGGAATTTAAGTTATTTGAGAGTACATTTTGAAGCTTGCTGCTGTCCAGGGTACACAAAGCGTCTGGGACAACCCGCTGACTACTATATTGTGTCATCGTTGCAAAGCAACCACACGGTCTGCCAGGATTTATTTAAAATGCCCTTTCATTTTCTTCACATTTATAGCCAGAAAAACCTTTTCAGCATTAGAGCTTACTCAGTTTATCAGAATCTAGCCTCCTTCCTTTTGTGAAGAAGATTCTTTGAATCTCTAGTGACAAGTGCCTTTTCGCTGGAGCTCTGGTTTGCTGTCTGGAATCTGCTGTCCAGAGAAGGGAATCATACTGGGTCCCCGAAGAACTGTTTCAGGTGAGAGGCACCCATTTCTCATAGTTTTAGAAGATTTATGCAGAAGCTCGTAGGAATTCCAATAAAGGAATAAGGCAATGGAAAACTCTTCTTCCTAAGGGCCTTTTTTCTTTTTTATGTCAAATACTGTCATTTCTTACTTCTTCATGGTTTTGTTTTCTTCTGCTTTAAAATTCTTACTGATAGGCTTATTTTTGCAGGTACTGGTGACTTTCAAATAGATTAACCAGAACCTCTCTCCTTTTTTATTTTTATTTTGAAAGTTTACTTATTTATTTTGAGAAAGAGATAGAGCATGAATAGGGGAGAGGTAGAGAGAGAGAGAGAGGAAGAGAGAGAATCCTAAGCAGGTCCTGCACTGTCAGTGCGGAGCCCAGTGCCGGGCTCCATCCCACAAACTCTGAGATCACGACCTGAGGTGAAATTAAGAGATGCTTAACTGACTGAGCCACCTAGGTGTTCCGCCTGTTTTAAATCCAAGTAGCTAATTTTCTACTGAAAAGTTAATTTCAAAATCAACCTGACTAAAACTGAACCTGATTTTTTTTTGTAAATTTACTTTTTCTTATCTCAATTAATGGCAACCACATCCATGCAATGCCCAAACTAGGGACCACAGCATCAATATAGAAAGCTCCACCTCCTTCACCCTCAAAATCAAAATAATTCCAAGAATAGTCAATGTTTCAGTCCTACTAATTATGGTGCCTAGTTCATGAGGTCAATGTGAGGATTTGATGAGTAATATATATAAGACCCCTGGCATACTTCCGGTCCGGGGTGGGTTTCTGTGACTATGTGCTCTTATTACTGTTACTAACGAGGACTTCAAGACAGCCAGGACTGGAACCAAGACTTGGCTTCCTAGTATATTCCTCCATCCTCTAACTTCCTTCCTAGGGAGAGGAGGAAAGGATTATTCTGGCATCAAGAACCTACAGTAAATTCACTAGTGGTCAATGACACCCAGGAGAGTTGAGAGTTGGACACCCTTGGAGCAAGAAATTATAAGAACCTTCTCTACTTTTTTTCCTTCTCTTTGCCTTCTGGAGTGATAAAGTATGGGGATAGGGGACAGTTTAGGGATACATAGATCTATAGAACTCTGGAATGTACCAGGGGAACCCACCAACTGGGTTGATTATAATTGTCCTAGAATCTAGGGTTTTAGACAGAAGGAAGAAGTAGACTTTGAGGCTTCTTTCTGCATTACCTTACTTAGGTCAAGAGGGTAGGGAAATAAACAGGGATTATAAGCAAACAGTTCTGCTCCTAAAAAGAGTGCAGAAACTTATAAGGGTTAGCTTAGCAAGGGACAGGAAGAGAAGCCATTGATTTAGATGTTAAAAGGGCAATAGATGTACATGGAAAAAATAAACCATAACAAACTGTACACTGTGAAAAACACATCACCTTTTCACTCCTCCCTATTATCCCCTTTCAGTGACAAGCTCTGTTGCCAAATTATTTATCTTTACAATGATTTTCTGTATATTTACCAACATACACAGGTGGTTGCACAAATGCTTGCCTATTATCCCTTGCTTTTTTAAAAATTATTTTTAATGTTTATTTATCATTGACAGACAGAGACAGACAGAGCATGATCATGGGAGGGGCAGAGAGAGGGGGAGACACAGAATCTGAAGCAGGCTCCAGGCTCTAGGCTCTGAGCTGTCAGCACAGAGCCCAATGTGGGGCTCAAACTCACAAACCCTGAGATTATGACCTGAGCCGAAGTCAGACACTTAACTGAGTGAGCCACCCAGGGGCCCTTCTCCTCAGCCTTTCTATTCAAGAACTTGGCCTCCACAATAACAGGCTGTCTGGGGAGCTTTCCCTTCCCCAAACTTTGCAGTAGCCTGATATCACCACATCAGTGATAGGAGCAGTATTTGCCCCATGTCTGCTCACTAACCAGGGTCCACAGTTTTGATTGTCAAGGTTGACAGATGAGCAGAAGCTCTGGTTCCTGTTTGAGTGATGATACTTTATAACAACTTTTCCAAAGTAACCTGGGTGATCTCTGGTGATGCATGCCACCAGCGTTACTGTGGCCTCCTGGGTGCCTCTGGTGCTTGCTGATGTGGCCCTGGCTCAGATGGCCCTGAAGTTTCTGGGTCTTCCTCAGTGTGGATGGCATGTGGCAGCCCAGACAAAAGCTAAGGCCGCCTCTTTCTTTTTAATGTGTGCATAGTATTCTATTGAATATAATACCTTCTCTATCAATAGGCATTCACATTGTTTCCAAACGCTTGATTTTATAAATAGAGCTACAGTAAACATACTTTTTTTTTTTTTTTAGTAATCTCTATGCCCAACATGGGGATTGAATTCACAATGCTGAGATCAAGAGTCACATGTTTTACCAACTAATCCAGCCAGTGTCTCTACAATGAATATCTTTGTACAAATGTCTTTCTATACCTATACATATGTATCTATAAGATAAATGCATAGTAGAATTCTTATGCTCAAGGAAATGTGCATCTTACCTTTTTTTTATTTATTATTCTTTTAGTTTAGAGAGAGAGAGAGGGCATGAGTGGAGAAAGAGGGGTGGGGAGGGGGGTGTCAATCCCATGACCCTGGGATCATGACCTGAGCCCAAATCAACAGTTGATGCTCATCACTCAACTGACTGAGCCACCCAGGTGCCCTGGAAATGTGCATTTAAAATTTTCATAGTGTAATAGGATATTAGATGTGATTTTTCTTGTTGTTTTAGATTTTCAGCAAAGGTCTCAAAGACCAGACTAACAGACCATCTATTTCTGTCATTTAGTGAAAACAGGTACTAATGTAGATCTCTCATAGAAATGAGGTGCTGTAATGTGAACTTTCAAAAAGCAGGGAGTACCTGTACCAGTTCTCTCTCCACCCTTAGCCTCCTTTGCCTCCAGCTTGTCTAAGACAAGGCTAGGAATTCATGGAGGGTGGAAGCTTAGGAGGAGAGAGTGAGAGACTGGTGATCTGTCAGGATTGTGTTCTTTCTCCTTTCCAGAGCCTGTTGCCCCCATAGTTTAAACTCAAGGAGGGGGTTCATAAGAGCCACTCAGAGATCTTGTTGTATTTCCCATGGAATCTGGGGAAGGGAGGGACTAGTGCCTGAGTCACTGCGGTAGGAACACCCTATGGCCATGATCTGTGGTAAAGCAGCCCCTCTGTGGGTGGTATGGGAACAGCTGTATCTCCAACCATGGGACCAAGGTGTGTGTTTCCTGTGACCTGATGTGGGTGCTATGAAAGGGAGCTGGAATCGCCAAAGATTCCACCAGGAACAGACTGGGGAAGGGGGGCATTCGTGTGGGGAGCGAAGCAGAGTGCCAAGGTTTGAGTGTGAGAGTCATAAACAGTCAACAGGCTGGTGTGTTGGAGGGGTCAGGAACATTCAGGTGGATGTTCATCTCCAACAAACCATAAAATCATCCCATAAAAAGATGAGCATTTGGATGCTGGCCACATCCAAAGGGCACCAGAGCCACACTACACCTATCCTGGTCACTGAAGACCTTTCCCGCCCTTTGCTTGTCCTGCTCCCTGGGCACTAGCCCTCAGGGGGCCAGAGGTCACAGAGTAAGTAAGGAAGAAATAGAGGAAAATGACAAGAAAGAAGGAGTGAAAAGCAGACCAAGACCCCCTTTCTTGGTTTCAGGTTTCTGAGCCTGAGTCAGAGCTTGAGGAGAAGGTTTAAACTGGATGAGATTAAAGCTTTGATACGAAACTGGACCAAACCTGTTAATACATGGAAAATGAGACTCTTCAAGTAATAACTGGAAGTGATTGGAAAAGCAATCGGATCTACCCAAGATTTCATTAGAGTGGAGAGTAGACAGAATGGAGATTCAATGTAGCATGGAAGAAAGTTAGTGTTGTGAAAAAATATTATGTTTTTTCCCCTGCAGCTTGCATCCCACTAAGACCAGCATATTCAACAAACCAGTTAGAATAAATATTGCCAAACAACTCCTCATAAACGCTCTACCAGCTTCCCTCTAGCACAGGGGTGTGCACCACCTGTTTTCAGGAAGAGAAGCTCTTGGTGCTAGGTACCAGGAGCCTTATCTCTTCTTTGAAACTCTGATGAAGCAAAAGACAAAATTTGCTCCCAAATATCTCTAATCAATCACTACAACCTTCCTGATATCATGTATCATTTTAAATACTTGTGTGTTCTCCCAAAGCCCAGCCTCCACACATCAAAAATCCCAAGTTACACAGACTGTTTTAATTTTAGTCAGGAATATAATTAGAAGGATGTGGGGGCAGATCTACTCTCCGGTACTAAGGTAGGGTGACAAAGAAGGTCCTTTTTACATTTATTTATTTTTGAGAGACAGAACGAGACACAGCACGAGCAGGGGAGGGGCAGAGAGAGAAGGAGACACAGAATCCAAATCAGGCTCTGGGCTCTGAGCTGTCAGCACAGAGCCCAACTAGAGGCTCAAACCCACAAACTGTGAGATCATGACCTGAGCTGAAGTAGGATGCTTAACTGACTAACAGCCATCCAGGTGCCCCATGAAGGTCCATTATAAAAATAAGTATCTGTTTTTAACCCAAAGGCATTTTGAAATCTTTTTAAATCTGGTGATTGATGCTACTGTGTAAAGAATTAAAGAGCACAGGTATATTAAAATGATGTTGTCCAAAGATTATTAGTTAATACAAATTTATGTTGGCTTAAGGACTGAAAATTAACTCAGGATCTACAATTTTAGTTGACATGTTAAGTCATTTGTAGAATCATAAAAATGAATCTCTTTTTAGAGAGACATTACATATTATGAAGTAATTTAGTTGAACACATAATTTTGCAATTTTATAAATGTAATGTTAGTTTATTTGACCAGCAAAACTAATAAAGGACATTTAGGAAACTCAAATTACTAAAGCTTTTCATGAGAAAATAAACCCAAGGCTTTCGTAAAGTAGAATGTTGTGTTAACATTTTACATGGTGTAAGTCAGGGAGGAAATGTAGAATGGCTTTTAAATCAAAATTATTAAATCAGTTTAATTTGCCCAAAGAGATTTCTCTATTAAGAATATTGCATGATTTTTGTGTGCAGTTACATAGCACATATTAAAGCTTTAAAGTTATTTATATTTACTTCTTTTAGTAACCGAGACTTTTAATTAAACTCACAGTTAAAATCTCTTTTTTATTACAGCTTTATGGAGATAAATTTCCTTAAAGAGCTACATATTTAGGGGCGCCTGGGTGGCTCATTTGGTTGATCATCCAACTTCAGCTCAGGTCATGATCTCACGGTTTGAGAGGTCAAGCCCCGTGTTGGGCTCTGTGATGACAGCTCAGAGCCTGGAAGATGCTTTGGATTCCGTCTCCCTCTCTCTCTGCCCCTCCCCCACTCGCACACTGTCTCGCTCTCTCAAAAATAAATAAACATTTTTTTAAATTTTAGAAAAAGAACTACATATTTAAAGTATAAGAAATAGAAAAGTATTTTTAGAAATCTTTGAATTTTTTGTTCTTCTTATGTATAGGTGCTTAGTATATTGATGCTGTTTTAAAAAGCCAATTAGAAGAGTTTATGCCTTGGATTTCTAACTTTTTCTTTTGAAATTATTTTTTATTTATTTTTTAATGTTTTATTTATTTTTGATACAGAGAGAGACAGAGCATGAGAGGGGGAGGGGCGGAGAGAGAGGGAGACACAGAATTTGAAGCAGGCTCCAGGCTCTGAGCTAGCTGTCAGCACAGAGCCTGACGCGGGGCTTGAACCCACGAACGTGAGATCTGACCTGAGCCGAAGTTGGAGCCTTAACCGACTGAGCCACCCAGGCACCCCTATTTTGAAATTATTTCAAATTTTCGGAAGAATTGCAAAACTATTAGAGAATTCATATATGCCCATACCTACCTTTTCCTGATATTAGCATCTTACAGAATCATAGTACAATAATCAATACCAAGAAATGTCACTGATGTAATACTATTCACTAAACAGCATAGCTTATTCAAAATTTACCAGATTTTTGTGGCCCAAAATCCTACCTAGGATCCCATACTGCATCCAGTTGATCTATTAGTGCCCGACACTCTGTAACAATTCCTCAGTCTTTCTTGGCCTTTCACAACCTTAATACTTTTGAAGACTGCTGTTCAGTGGTTTTGTAGAATGCCTATCAGTCTGATGCTTTCTTGTGATTAGGCTGAAGTTATGCTCTTTAGGAAAAATACCATGGACGTGATGTTGTGGGCTTTCCAGTGCCTACCAGGGGGTGTGTGATGTCAGTGTGTCTTGTTACTGGTGATGTTAACCTTGATCACTTGGTTAAGACGGTGTCTGCCAGATTTCTCCACAGTTCCAGAGAATATTTTTCCCTTTGTAATTCACAATTATCTTGTGCAGAGATACTTTGAGACTACGCAAATATCCAGTGTTTCTTGAAACTCTTGCTCACTAATTTTAGAATCGGGAAATGGATCATGCCTGCAACAATTATACTGTTCTGTTTGCGTGGTAATAATTTTCTATTTCCATCACTCCTCCTACATTTAATAATTGCACTTGTTTCTCCTTCCCCCTTATTTATTTACTCAGTTATTTATATCAATATAGACTCATGGACATTTATTTTATACTATGGGTTCTAATCCAATACTATCAACATTGATATATTTGTTCAAATTCATCCAGCTTTGGCCCTTGGAGCCCCTTCAGGTGGGCTTCTGTGTCCTTTCAACATATATCCAACTTTAAAAAATATATATATGTATATAACTTACTGTCCCAGCAATATATTCCAAGATCATTGTGGATTTTCCCTATCTCAGTCCTGGAATCAACCATTTCTCCTGGGAGCCCTGGTATGCTTGTTTGTTTTGTTTTGTTTGGGTATCTTTTACTACCTCTGGATTTTTAATCTTTGTTAGAAAGCCGGATCTAGTGGTCTAACTCCCTCTTCCCATATCAGTAAGACATAGTAATAACCACACAGCCCACTTTCCAAAGGCTGGTTGTGCCATGTCAATAATCACAAGCACTCCTAGAAGCAGGAAGTCTAGTAGAAATGTCTGGGTCAGAGTCACCTCCAAACCCTGTCCTCCTGGAGGCTCCTGCATTGTGAAGCCTGTATATCTTCTCATTAATGCTAACCATGCCATGGGTAACCGCTGACCACACACACGCATGTGCACTCGCACGCGCGCGCACACACACACACACACACACACACACACACACACCCCTCCCAAGGGCAGACATTAATTCTAAGACTTTACAGCCCAAATGAAGATTCATAAGCAGAACATCAGCAATTTCCCTGATTGTAGCATCAGCTCCTTAGCCCCAACTCAAGCCAGACCTGGCTCTTTGTTACAGAGCCCTGGATGGTCCTCTTTGTTCACACTCCTTCTTTCAGAACATGCCTCAGGGCTTGATAAATGATGGGTTTCTGGACCATTTACCCTTTCAAATTATAATTTTTCTTATTTGAGAAGCAGGGTAATCTCTGGTCTCTGGTAATCTCTGTAAATAGAATGGGGTTGTTCCTGTGAGGATATATTATTCTCCTTTCCAACCCCCCCCAAAAAATACAAAAAAGCTATGAATGAGTGATACAGTTTTTCCAGTTACCTTAATATTAACCCAAATGAGAAAATTAGTACCTATACAGTGATGCGCAAGAAAGATCTATTACTAACCTCAATATTCACTTTGGCCATTACACTAAACTAAACCAGAGTTCATGGAAATACTTCGCAAGTTTACCAAAAGCCTGGTGAACATCACCCAATGATGTTTTTAATAGTTTATACCAAAATTAACCATTTTGGTCATGTGACTCAATTGTAGTTTCTGTGTGTGATCACCTCCTGACCCTCACAACTGTATTGAGCTTAGCAGACAAGTTTGCAGAAATATTAACAGCCAAGAATAACATCTTGTTCATATAATTAGTTTCTGCCCATAGAATCAAAAGAGGTGTATGACAGACCAATGAAAGTGAAAAACAGTTTTTGCTGTGCTTGGTTCAGGTTGGATAGAATATAACAATGGGAAATTTCTTGCTTTCCTAATGTCTGTTGTCTTACAGTTCCATTTAATTGGATATTTGTAGCTTTCATTATTGAAACTTCCCATCGTGCTTAATCAGTTTTATTCTCAACTCTATTATCTGATATTATTTTTTATCAACTTTAATTTCTGTTTTTCTCTGTTGTTATTTTCTTTACTGTTTTGAAATTACCTATCTTGGATCAACCTTTCTAGTTATCACCTTTTGGGATATTAATTTTGATTTAGGCAGAAGCAGCCTGTTAATGGTGGGTTTCAATTATTTATAGTAAATCTAGTATTTGGTATACTTGACCTTGATCCTTTTAAAGCATAATAGGTATCTTTATTGTCTCTTAAGTTTTATGGACTCTATTTTCCCCTTTATCTTTTAATATGTTTTGGAAGACAAAAAGCCCCTATTTAAAAAAAATTTTTTAATGTTTATTTGTTTTGAGAGAGATAGACAGACAGAGCATGTGTGGGGGAGGGACAGAGAATGAAGGAAACAGAATCTGAAGCAGGCTCTAGGCTCTAAGCTGTGAGCACAGAGCCACTTTGGGGCTCCAAACCACCTACTGTGAGATCACTACCCGAGCCAAAGTTGGACACTTAATCCATTGAACCAACCAGGTGCCCCCCCAAAAGCCCCTATTTTAAAGCCATATGTGTTCAATATCTTAAAACATTCTGTAAGTATTCTAGGTCCCTTTTCCTAATCAAAAGCCTTCTCTGCTCTCCTGTACGGAAGACAAAGGACACTGCTCTTTGTCAGCTCTTCTTACTACCTACTCTAATTTCACATTCATAATTAAATGTGATAGTTCTCACTCTTTTCTCTTTCATGTTTCTTTTATGCTTTCTGTGTCTTACTTTTCTTCAAATGATTGCCCTGGTATCAGAAATAACCCTTCCACTGTTATCCTTACTTCTTTAACAATAGTTGGTATCAATAAGTATCCTGGGTTCATTTTTCTAGCCATTATCCATTCAAATTTCTTTCTCTAATTTTAGCCTTGCATACTATATGCATTGGAGCTTTGTGTAATCTTTTCAAAAAAGGGCCCCGACTGCCACAGTTTTTGAGAGTGGGCGTGTCCGAGAATGTCCCTCTGTTGTCTCCCTGTACAAGGGGTTTGATGTCACCCATTATTCTTGAACTGCAGCTTACCCCTCCCATGAAAGATGTCATCACTTTGTCATCTGGCATTGCTCAGTGCAGTAGAAAAAGCCAAAGCTAGTCTCATTTTTTCCTCTTTGAAAATGACCTACTTTTTCTGCTTGGAAACTTGCAGAATTCTTTTTTTCCTCTCTTATAGTTTAAAATTTTTATGAAACTATGTCATGGTGTTGCTTTTGTTATTGATTTTGCCTGGGACTTTGGACATACCCTCTGTATTTTTTTTTAAACATAATATGTTCTCTCTTGTTTTCTTTGAGTATTGATGTTGATCCTTCCCTCCCCCTCATTGGAAACTCCTTATATTTGAGAATTCAGTCTCTAATTTTAACAGCTTTTCTTAAATTATTTTCTTCCTTTTTCCATTCCTTTTCAATTTGAATATTGGAATTATGGATAAGAGGAGAGGGGGCAAATGGATTTTTTTTAATAGAAAGCAATGACCATTCTTTTAATGATTACCAGCTGACACCTGTTTGGCTCAATCTGGAATGATGCTGGCAAGTGGGCCGTTTATTCATTTCTCAAACAGGGCAGAGGATGTACGAGTTCCTCCTTTGCTAAAGAGGGTGAACAATGGTAGCTAAACACGGAGCAGGTGGAATCTGTTGCAGATCTCACTTCTCCATAGTCTTTAAGAAATTCTTCATATAACCTGCAAAATATATCAGATGTAATTAGAAGACAATGGTGGGTAACCACCCAAAGAAGACTCTGGAAGTTCAGCTCAGTGGGTAAAGTAAAGTGTGTGAAGAACACAGCAAATGAAGATGTGAGTTGGGTCAGGGCTTGTGATGGCATTTCTGGGGAGAGGGAGAGGTTCATCAGTGGGGATTATCGTGAGTGTTTTCATTGCTTCATGGGTCACATGATTGTGATCTAGTCTATCTATCCATGGGCAGCAGGATCTTATCTACCTACGTGGCGTGGCATTCAGAGCAAATCCTAGATCTCGATCCTGGACCACTGATCTGTTCAGAGCCTAGAGGCCCTGGCTGGTGGCTGAGCCAACTTGGAGGGATAAAGGATGGTGGGAGAGCTGGCCACATCCATCCATGGACCAGCAGGGGGAGATGTGGGAGGGAAGACGGGCAGGGTTGAGATTGGGCAGGGACTGACAGAAGCACTGCCCGGGCTGGCCAGAAGGAGCTGAGTAACAGAAGTCACTGGGAGCACAATGGCCAGTTTTATGAGTGTGGAAGGACTTATCTCATCTTTCCTTCTATATTATCTCCCTATCAGAGTTGTTTGCCAAATACCTTCAATAAGGATATGTCTTTTCTGTGTTTATACTTCAGATCTGGTCTTTCTTCAGTGATTAACCAGCAGACTGGGGGTTATGAGACCAGATGCTGTATTCCTTGTAGGAATCTTCTTGAGGACATTGTCAATGACATGTCTCTTGCCATTGGTTCAAGTCATATGATAAATTCTTTCAAAGACAAATATGAATTCAGAGGAAGCACCAACCCTTTGGATTTACCAATGCTGCCGGCATATAAATTTGTCCATTCTTTGCAAACCCCAAATTCAT
Source organism: Suricata suricatta (assembly GCF_006229205.1). NCBI lineage: Eukaryota > Metazoa > Chordata > Mammalia > Carnivora > Herpestidae > Suricata > Suricata suricatta. The sequence continues at coordinate 69,580,137 of NC_043708.1, forward strand.
TAAGCTCCTCTTTCTTATCTAAGAGCCTTTCATTGGGAGTACAGAAAATGTGGAAATAATTTGAGCCCAATTAACTATGAAGCCTTGGATTTCTAGTTCCCACGACTTTCCTATGGACATGATATCTTAGACGGTATTGCTGCATTTCTACTCATTCAAAATGCATTGAACATAAATTACTACACCTACTTTCATCAAGGAAAGTGGTTTGCTAAATTCATCTCTGTGTACTTATAATTCTGAGGTCCCAACTTGCCACTAAGTTATTCAAATACACTCTTTTTTATTTTTATTTATTTATTTTAAATTTTTGAGAGAGAGAACATGAGCAGGGGAGAGGCAGAGAAAACGGGGGACTGAGGATCACTGTCCTGACAGCAGTGAGCCTGATGTGGGCATTGAACTCACCAGCCATGAGATCATGATGTGAGCTGAAGTCAGATGCTCAACAGAGTGAGCCACCCAGGCACCTGTAATTAACTCTTTTTTAAAATGGACTTCCACCTTCCTAAGAGGCTTTTACATATTCCAACATTACTTCTCTGCTGCTTCCCACATTGTTGTGCAAATGATTTCATGTTAAAAATTAGTTTGACATCTCATCCTTACTCAGAATATTAAATGTCCTTCTAACCATAAAAAGTGGGTCTTGGTCACTTGTGCTTTCCCTTGCACACTCAATGCACTTGCTCCTCTAGACCCATAGTTCGAGTGTGAAATTGAAGGTAATGAGGGAGGATGGGGACTGCACATTAGAAACTCATTTACCACATCAGTACCCTCCTGTCCAAAGACTCAGAGACCAATGGGCATCACCAGTGTTGACTTAAGGGAACTGTTCTAGAACTAGGAAGATCCAGCATGATTTTATTTTAAAAACAAAAGCAAATGTCAGCCTCTCTAGGATATCACTGGCATTTATGGGAGCACTTACCCCTATTCCTAAGGAATTCTGCTATATTGCTTTACGATAATCTTTGAAGGTGACATGTCCTATAATTCTGAGTTTCTGGCAATCAACAGCTAAAATTACCTAAGGAAACAGAGTTCTCCTGGAGAGTGGGAGAGGGTGAGGAAATCTGGGAAGTCGAATGGGGAATAAAAGAGGGGAAACAAACAAGCTCAACAAGGTTCAGTCTGATTCTGTTTTCAGTGGGTTAGCCATTACCATCTTCACCAGCGGTGAATGGAAGAGACAGCGCAGGGGCTTCTGGGTGGCTCAGTTGGTTAAGCGTCTGGCTTCAGCTCAGGTCATGATCTCGCAGTTCATGGGTTCAGGCCCCACGTCAAACTCTGTGCTGACTGCTTAGAGCCTGGAGCCTGCTTCAGATTCTGTGTCTCCCTCTCTCTCTGCCCCTCCATCCCCCCTCAAAAATAAAAAAAAGAGAGAGAGAGAGAAAGAGAGAGAGCGTGCAGCAAAGATATGTCCAAATGCACTTGATCTTAGCCAAAAGGCCGAGAAGCGATGAGATATGTCCAAATGCAAATCAAGTGACATCTCAAAGTGCAAATCAGAATTTGGTGAGTCTTTGTAATTTAGTGTCGTATGGTATTCTCTGAAATTAGACTAATCTTTGATGAAGTTGTCTCCATTTCTGCATTAGGCCCCAAGTCCTCTTTCCAAACTTGTGGGAAGGCACAAGCCTGTCCTCAGGTTCTGACTGGCTTAAAAGTGTTTGACAAATGCACATACAGCTGTTTCTTTCTGAAGATAGGACGGAATTACTTAGCGCAGATTCTCCTTTAATAGATTAAAAGAATAAGGCTTAAAGAGGTTCAATAACTTGCCCAAGTGCAGAACCGCTGACCTTTGTACTATACCACCTGTCTCCAGCATTTCCAACTTATTTTTTAAACTCATGTTAAAACTTAGAGCACTGAAGGCTTTCTGGATGCCAGGCACCTTTTGAAGACTCTTCTAATGTTTGGAGAATTTCTGACCAGTGAATCTCCACCCCTCTGCCCCAGTCTCTCTAGCCAGAAAACAACGTCCCTGCTTCTTTGCAGTAGGACACAGCTCTGCCAATCAGAGGACCCCATGCAAGATATCCTTCCAGACATGAATGAAATAGCACCACCCAAGCTCCTCATTTTGCCACCACCATGGCTGCAGAGACAGCTGGCTTTTGGAGGCTGTGCTGGTCTCAGTGTTGGGTTCCTGGCAGACACACAGCACTGCTGCTGGATGGAGCGCCTCTTAGTAAAGCCCTCTGGTCCCCGTCAGCCACAGCGTAGTCTCACTTTAGTAATTGATTGGTTCCGTCCAATATAATAAAACTTCTGGAATCTATTCCAAGGGAAAGCTTCTTTCCTTTTCAGCTTCAATCAGCTTCACCCCAGAAGTACCTGGAGGGCCTATAAAACCCTCACATGTCATCCTTTAGGCCCCTTCTCGCTTCTTGGCTTCCCAGACATTGGTGTCAGCGTTAGCTTGGAAGTCATGTGTTGACGATGGCTCCCATCAGCCCAATTGATCTCTGAGTGATTCTGTGGAGCAGAACTACTCTCTCACTCCACTTGGACTTTCCATGAAACAAAAATAAACTTCTACCTTATTAAAATCATATGAAAGCGAGGGTCAACAACCTTTTTCTATAAAGGGCCAGATAGTAAATATTTGGGTTTTGCGGGCTATGTGGTCTCTGTTGCAACTACTCAACTCTTTCATTGTCCTGTGAAAACAACCATAGACATTATACAAACACATGAACATGGATGGCCATGTTCCATAAATCTTTAGCTATAGAAACAGGCAGAGAATTGGATTTGACCTGTGGGTGGTAGTATGCTGACCCTGGTATTAAGATACTGTGGTTTTTGAGGTGCCTGGTGGCTCAGTTGGTTAAGTGTCCAACTTCAGCTCAGGTCATGATCTTGCTTGATCATTGGTTTGAGCCCTGCATTGGGCTCTGTGCTGACAGTTCAGAGCCTGGAGCCTGCGTCGGATTCTGTGTCTGCCTCTCTCTCTGCTCCTGCCCTGCTCATGCTCTCTCTGTCTCTCAAAAATAAATAAACATTTTAAAAAATTACTACAGTTTTGGAGTTTATATGCTTTAGCAGAATACTATGTTAGTCAATTCATTTTCTTGTTCAATCTTGTATCAACAGTAGCCAGTGTGATACCAAGCACAGAGTAGATACGCAACGATGAATGAATGGAGAGCCTTGAAACATAGAGGCTAGTGTTTTAACAACCCTAGGGACAAAAGATTATGTTTCAAGCCTGAGCATGGCCAAGAATTCAATCTGAGCTCCTTGCATAAAAGGTTGTCTCATTCATAAAACAAGGATAAGAGAAACCCTCCATTAGTTCTTCATTGTCCTCAAGACTGGGTCCAACATCCCTGGCTTAACATTAAGGCCCAGGTATACCAAAGCAAGTTCCATAAATGCCTTGTGATTTCACAGATGATGTTTCTTCTGTCAGGAATGCCATTCTCTGCCTTGTTTCCCTGGCTGAATGCCTGTGCCTTTTAACTTCCAACTCTTCTTGTCCCATCTAGAGTAGGAGGTGGTACCCCTCCTGTGTGCTTGTCCTCCAAACCCAGCTCACTCCTCAGTTACAGCACTAGCTCTGATGTGCCAAGATATCTGTTTACCTACTACATTGGGTGCACCTCGAGGTCAGGGACCAGACTCTCTTACATATCCCCAAACCTCATGGCAGTGCTTGGCACTTAATTCGGTTCTCCCATCCAAGTACTAACCAGGCCTGACCCTGCTTAGCATCCGAGATCAGATGGGATCGGGTGCGTTCAGGGTGGTGCGGCCATAGACTTAATTGGGTTCTCAGTAGAAACTGGTAAATGGCTCAGTGAATTAAGAAGAATCCAAGCCCTAGTGAATACAACAGCTACATGTGTTGAAGAGTTGTTTTACTCGTATTTACGGATGTTTTTGACTTAAAAGCACTACATATAGGGGCGCCTGGGTGGCTAATTTGGTTGGGCAGCTGACCCTGGGCGGGGTCATGATCTCACAGTTCAAGGGTTCAAGCCTCACATCTGGCTCTTTGCTGACAGCTCAGAGCCTGGAGCCTGCTTCAGATTCTGTGTCTCCCTCACCCTCTGCCTCTCCCCCACTCAGGCTCACTCCCTGTCTCAAAAGTAAATAAACATTAAAAACAAAATAAAATAAAAGCACTACATATAACTTATATTGGATCTGAGGTTTTAGTAGCGGGTAGAGAATGTTAATTTCTTTTGCCTCTGAAGCCAAACCGTCATCAGCTGCACCTTAGCACAGAGCAGCAGGCGCACTTGGCCTTGCCCAGCACAAAGCCAAGTGGGAAGGCTCCATTCTTAGGCAATTGGGTTCTGCTGATGGCACCTGGATCCTCTAAAAAATGCACAACTATGTGACCCAGATTTCCCAGAAAATTCCACTTTCCAGTGTTTGTTCTATTTCCCCCACAAATAAGCATACAGTTTTTGAACCATATGTCTCTATTTTGTTTCAGAAAATGTGTGTTGTTAAATATCCAATTTCAGCCCTGAATGCTATGTTAGTTCATGATAAGCAGCCTTATATTTAACCAAGCATCTAACCTAAAAACATTTTAAAATGTATCACTATTGAGAACATTTAGAAACTTAACAGCACCTACAATTTTTACAAGTTTGAATCACCATTTGATTACATGTAAGGTTTAGCTGCAATTGTTGAAGTTGTATTGGTAAAGATGAGTAAAATGCCTTCCTTAAGTTTGGGGTTTGTCTTGGGGTTCCTGGGTGGCTCAGTCTGTTGAGCAGCCAACTTTGGCTAGGGTCATGATCTCATGACTCAGCTCGTGAGTTCAAGCCACGCATTGGGCTCTGTGCTGACAGCTCGGAGCCTGGAGCCTGCTGCTTCAGATTCTGTTTCTTCCCCTCTCTGCCCCTCCCCTGTTCGTGCTTTGTTTCTCTCTCTCTCTCTCTCTCTCTCTCTCTCTCTCTCTCTCTCTCTCAAAAATAAATAAACCTAAAAAAAAAAACTGGGGCATCTGGGTGGCTCAGTTGATTAAGAATTCAACTTTGGCTCAGGTCATGACCTTACAGTACATGAGTTCAAGCCCTACGTTGGGCTCTGTGCTGACAGCTTGGAGCCTGGAGCCTGCTTTGGTTCTGTGTCTCCCTCTCTCTTTGCCCCTCCCCTGCTCTTACACATGCTCTCGCTCTCGCTCTCACTCTCACTCTTGCTCTCATTCTTTCTTTGTCTCAGAAATAAACATTAACGAAAAACAACCTGGGGCTTGTCAATCAGCTACTCATTTTGACCAATTTGGCACAAATAGGGCTCATCTTACCCAAAATCATAATGGAATATTTGACCTCACTTCTAGCAAGAAGGATAGGAGGACTTTTAAGACTAAGGTATCCTTAGGGGCATCTGGATGGCTCAGTTGGTTGAGTGTTGGACTTCAGCTCAGGTCATGATCTCGCTGTTTGTGAGTTTGAGCCCCATATTAGGCTCTGTGCTGACAGCTCAGAGCCTGGAGCCTGCTTCAGATTCTGTGTCTCCCTTTCTCTATCTCTCTCTTTCTCTCTCAAATATAAATAAAACATTACAAAAATTATTTAAATAAAAGACTGAGGCATCCTTACCCCCAAACCCCCAAATACAACCACAACATTCCCAGTGCTCATATGGTGAGAGCCCCACCAGGTCAGGTTAGGAAGACAGGGGATACTTGGGGGGTGGGGTAGTGGCTCCTGTAAGTTCAGCTGGCTGTTATTGGGGCTCTGCCTGCTTGCCCCCAGAAACAGCCAGCAGCAGAAGAGAAAGAAGCAAAGAGAGCCTCTGATTAGGACCTGGACCCCACAGAGCAAGGCATTCAGGAATAGAATTGAAGTTTGGAGCCATTCCCACCCACCCCTCTTCCTTTCACACATACCCTCACTTCTTCTAGGAGCCATCCAGCCTGTGAATCCCTCCCTGCTTGTTCTGGGCACTTCTGATGGATTACTTGTCACCTTCAGTGCCAAACACATGCTTGGCAGGGTGAGGTGTAAGACGGACAGGTGGAGCAGCCCTGGAGCTCAGACTCAGACGGGCTCCACAACCCTTTTTAGGAGAGGATGAGATGGCTGTTTGGAGCAGGTGGGTCCTAAAGGGAACATGTCCTTATCTGAACAAATAGCAGGATAAAAGAAGGATAGACATTTAGCTGAATCATAGGAAGATGCCAGTTATCTAGACAGATAAATAGATAAAAACATAGATATGATTGGTGGGTAGCAACCCTGGGTGGCTCAGTCAGTTAAGCGTCCAACTCTTGATCTCAGCTCACTTCCTTTTTTTTTTTTTTGGCTCAATTCTTGATCTCAGAGGCCCATGTTGGGCTCGCACTGGGCATGAAGCCTAATTTTAAAAAATTTTTAATAAAAAAAATAAAGAAAATAAAGAAATATGCATAGGTAGGTAGATATAAAAACAATGATAGAGGTGGTGAATTAGGCATGTACAGACCAATTATATTTATTTTAACAATACATCAGTTATTTGAGGCACATGTTTCTCTTTCTAGTAGCAAAGGATGTCTGAGGGAGATCCAGGACAAAAAATGAGATGGGCAAAAGTCTATGGGAATGACATCAACACTCATGACAGCCAATCCATGCCACCAACCCTATTCCTAACCTACTCTCACTTCAACATTTCTAGCAAAATCTCTAACAGAAGTGAACTGTTAGTAATTGGACTGTACAAAATTATATATAACACTTAAGTACAAATAGGTTATTTTATTTTAAAATAATCCATAAGTACATGTTAAGCTTTTGTAAAATAGCTCATAAATGTGATGGCTTATAAACTTGCCTGAGCTAATCTGCCCCCATGGAGTCACAGTTATTTATCACTTTCTCCCAAAGTGAAATATAAGAAGTATTCCGGGCCATTAGTTAAAATGTATAAACAATTGATAATAGTCCTCTCTTATGGAGTTTCCCCTAAACAGTGTGGAAACATAATATGACCGGAATAAAGACACAGAGGAATTTCATTTTGGTCAGTGGTTCCTAATGATGTATGGTAAGTATTAAACCCAATCAATTCACTGTCTTTCCATACCCACTTTCTACAATTTATCATTCAGGACAAACATGAAAGCTAGCCCGTACTTCCAAGAATCCTAAACCATGCAACCTTTAAGAATGATTTATCATCTTCTTCTTTTGCAGTTTTGATTTCAAAGTCAAGTGTCTCAGAGCACTGGACCTGAGACCCAGTGAAAACCAACAGAATCAACATTTTCAGCCATGCTACATGGCAACAAACTTCCGTCTCCATACACTATTCTTGGTTTCTTTGCAAACACTTTAGAGCAGCAGTTATGGATTATAATGCCACTTCTAGAGAACTTGAATCCTTGATGTATATGCTGAACATGGTCAAGATGGGTCATTTTCTTGAGATTAGTTATCAGGTCTTTTGTGCTTACTCAGAGCCGGATTTCCAGGCTGCAGATGGGCACTACAAAGCCCCAACAGAAAGATGGCAGAGAAAAGTGACTCCAACTGCAATACCAAGGAATAAAGTGCCACCACTTTCTCCTGCCAATCCACAAGAAAAACAAAAAAAACTACAACTACCAGAGTTTTGTAAGCAGGTCCACTACAAGCATCCGTATTTCCTTTGTTATTAAGGCAATTTTTTTAACTTTTAAATTGTAAAGTAGAGCACACCTACGAAGGAGAGCCCAACACAAAAATACACAGCAAGCACAAGGAACAATCAAGTTCAATACTCATACAACTACCACCCAGGCCAATAAAGAGAAATTGCCAGCACCCAAAAAGCCTTTGAATCTTCCCTCCTAAGCACTATGCACCCCTTCTTTCCACAACCGGCCTATCAGTCTTCTGAGGGCTATGGCAGTCATTGCCTTGCTTCTCTCTCTTTTTTTAAGTTTATTTATTTTATTCTGAGAGACAGAGTACTAGCAGGGAGGGACAGAGAGGGGGTGGACAGAGGATGCGAAGCAGGCTCTGTGCTGACTATAGAGAGCCCAGCATGGGCTCAGACTCAGACTGTGAAATCACGACCTGAGCCAAAGTCAGACGCTTAACCTACTGAGCCACCCAGGTGGCGTACCTTGCTTTTCTTTATATTTCCACCATCTCGGCACTCAGTGCATCTTTAAATACTATGGTTTAGTTTTGCATTTTTTCTTTTAACTTCACATAAATGGAATCATACAATATGTACCCTTTTGTGACTTGCTAATTTGACTCAGTGTAACATTTGAGAAAATACAGAGTCCATGTTGCTATATGTTCTTTCCTTGTTCCTAAACAGTCCATGTTCATTTCATTTCTTTTCATGACTGTGGAGTATGCCATTATATGGCTAGACCACAATTGGTTTATACATTCCACTGTTGATGGGCATGGGTTGTTTCAGATGAAGCTACACAGGTGCCCTCCTTCCTCTGGTTTATGTACCTAGAAGTGGAATCACCGTTCCATAAGGAATGTTCAACTTTGGTGAACAATGCCATACTGTTTTCTGTGATGGCATCAATTTAAATTGGCCCAGAAGTGTATTTGCATTATGGTTGCTCTATTAACACTTGAAATTGTCAGGTTTTTCCTAACTCTTATCTCATTGTGTGTGTGTGTGTGTGTGTGTGTGTGTGTGTGTGTGTGTGTAAGTCTATTTATTTATTTATTTATTTATTTATTTATTTATTTATTTATTTTGAGCAGGGGGTGGGGAGTGAGGGAGGGAGGGTCAGAGAGAGGAGGAAAGAAAGAATACCAAGCATGGAGCGTGACAGTGGGCTCCATCTCACAACCATGAGATCATGACCTGAGCTGACATCAAGAGTTGGACCCTCAACCAATAGAGCCTCCCAGATCCCCCTCATTGTGTTTTTTATTTGAATTTCCCTGATGACCAATGTGGCTGAGCACTTTTCTATATGTTTGTGGGTCATTTGGAAATCCCAGTTTGTAAAGTGTTTGAATCTTTTGCCCATTTTCTTTTCAGTTGTTTCTTAATGTTTATTTTTGAGAGAGACAGAGTCAGCGTGAGCAACAAGAAAGAGAAGGAGACACAGAATCCAAAGCAGGCTCCAGGTTCTGAGCCGTCAGCACAGAGCCTGACTCAGGCTCGAACCCACAGACTAGACCACAAGATCATGACTTGAGTTGAAGTCAGACACTTAAGACTGAGCCACCCAGGTGTGCCTTAAATTGCTTCTTGGTTGTGTTTTCTCCCACATAGGGGCCTATTTTGTACAGTCTTAATACTGTCTTTTGATAAAAAAAAAAAGTTCTTACTTTTAATGTAGTCAACTGTATTGGTCTTTTCTGTATGGATGGTACTCTTCTATCCCATTAAAGAAATCGTTTCCTATCAGGAGATCATGAACATATTCTCCTATATTATGTGCTAGAAGCTTTATTGGGCTTTGGTCAAGTTGTCTTGGGTAACCTGATTTTAAATCTGTCAAGACGCAATGTAGGTCTTACTGCTCTCCTCCCAGAATGCTCCTGGAGTCCTTGCTCTCTGGGCCCCAGCAACCTTCAAGCTCATATACATACAACTGATGGCTCCTTTCTCTCTCTCTCTCTCTCTCTCTCTCTCTCTCTCTCTCCTCTTCCCACTCCCCATGAACTTTCCCAACTCCTGGCTGTCTGCATTTATTTCTCTCTCTGCCTTCCACTTATGGAGTGGTCTGTCTCCTCTTGCTTCACAGTTCTGCATCTTCACCCTCTACCCTCACAGTACAGTGGTGGCCCCACAACCGAGCAACAAGATCCTTCTTTCCTGAGAGACTGAGGGGAGGAGTTGTAAGTTCTGTGGTTCCACTGTTTGGGGACCTCACTTGACCGTAAGGTCCAATCTCAGGACCCAGGGCTTATTGTCTTTCTAACTTTTTTAAATTGTGGGAAGAGAGGGTTATCGTTCATTTTCCTGACTTTGGCGTGCATTGTCACCACTGGTCTGTCCAGGCTCCACTGTTCTTTTACTTATTTACTTCTTTTTTTATCCCCAACCTCCACTCCAATTTCCCTCCCCTCAAAGGATTCCATTCTATTTTTTTCTTTCCTTCCTTCCTTTCTTTCTTTCTTTCTTTCTTTCTTTCTTTCTTTCTTTCTTTCTTTCTTTCTTTTTCTTTCTTTCTTTCTGAGAGAGCATGAGCATGCATCATATGCAAGCAGGGGAAGGGCAGAGGGAGAGAGAGGATCGTAGGTGTCATGGGGCTTGATCTTACAACTGACCATTAGATCCTGACCTGAGCTGAAATCAAGAGGGGGACGCTTAACTGACTGAGCCACCCAGGCGCCTCTAAGATTCCAATCTAATACACCTGATTTATAGCTCTGGATTTGTATACATACTTATGAAAATCTGTATTGTCACTTTCTATGCATACTTTTTATTACATAAATGATACTGTAATACAGATTTCGCTCTGCTTCCTAGTTTTCTCAGCACCATGTGTTCATATGTGCCTCTGCAACACCCCTGCAGCTCATTGCATTTCACCGTATTTTTATGGCAAGAATCATAGTTTCTCCAAGTGCTGCTTTATGACAGAAAACTCAAGATGGAGCTGGGACCTCTTGTTGTTAAAAACATTCAGATTCGGGGCACCTGGGTGGCTCAGTCAGTTAAGCGTCCGACTTTGGCTCAGGTCATGATCTCATGATTTGTGGGTTCGAGCCCTGCATCAGGAGAGCCTGGGGCCTACTTCAGATTCTGTATCTCCCTCTCTGTCTCTCTGCCCCACCCCGCTGATGTTCTGTTTCTCTCTGTCTCAGTAATAAATATAAAAAATTAAAAAAAACATTCAACTTAACATATAGTTCTGGAAAAGCAAGCAGGCCAGCCAAAAGAAAGCAGACTTAGCCATCGTCTAAAGAGCAATGATTATGCCCCACTGAACAAGCAGTCTTAGAAGAACTTTGACCTTCCAGTGATCCTGCATGGCACTGGCATTAGCTTTCCTCCAATCTAAGTCCAAAGACTCCTGAAAACTTCAGGGAATTCCAAAAATGAAGTTATATAAATTTTGGAGTAACGTGATAACAAATAAAGAAACAGATCAATAAATTGAGGTGCTGTGTGTGAGAACACAAGCCCTCCCAAGAACTGGTATCTGCTGTTCCCATGGCAATGGAAGTCAAGTCCTTTGGCTTTTTCAGAAATAAGAGATGGCATGAAAGGTTTTGGCAGCAAACGAGTAGAACACTTAGTTCGGACATGCGTACCTCACATCTGTGCCAACGCCTGTGATCACAGGCAGTGGTAGCACCAGCAGCAGTTTTATCTTTGGACAGCCTTGGCAAAGCCAGCATTTCTTACCATGTCAAAATGGAGCAGAGAGAACTGTTTCCTATCACAGGATAGTCATGGAAGGAGATGGTCACTTACTTCTTTCCCTAGTGGGTTCTAAGCAGCTGAGAATTATATGGAAGGAGACAGACAGAATCAAAGCCAAGGTCACCTTCGCATTGTTGGTGCTGAATTGGAGAGCAAAGCTTGCTACCGCCTCCTCTCTAAATTGAAGCTAATTGGCAGAGTAGAGTTGACTTGATGTACCCAGCAAGTTGTAGGTAAAATGTCTTCAACCCAGAGCAGAGACCTGGATAGATAGAGGAAAAGCAAACCCTGCTTGCTGGAGACTAGAAATGTCACTTGAGCCTGCCACGTCTAAGTGCAGGTGGCTCAAGTGAAGGAAACGGGACACACAGCCTTGCTTGCGTAAGCCACCATCGGTAAAGTGGATCTGTTTAGCTGTTCCTCAGATTACAGGGAGAGGTGAACAAGGCAGTGGAGTGAAGGGTGGATGTTTCCTCACCAAAACTTGTGAAAGGGCTGAATTATTGTACAAAGTGTCCTCTTCTATGAACAGAAGCCAGAACATGTAGAAAAGATGAGAAAGGTCCCTCCTGTAAAAGTCTGTGAGGCCCATGGAGCTCCTTGGGAGCTGATAGGGTAGAGCCAAAGTAATAATGATTGGTGACTCTTGTTATGACCCTTCTTCGACACACCCACATCTAGCTAGCTTCAAAATCCCAATCCATCTTTTGGAGGCCCTACTGAAGGGATTCTAATATTGCAAATTCCAGTGCTTCCCAGGTGGCTGTGGGATTTCCCACTTCTCAGTTCCAGGCATGACTCCTAACCATGGTGACCAAACGCTTTATGGCTGGGGCCCTGAAATGTAGACTGCCCTTTCGTGAGCCCTTGACATCAGCCAGGGAAGAGTATGGGAAACCTCTTTGCCTAGTTGGAGCCTGGGGATGGACTACTGAGGCCCTAAAACATCAGGCAGAGAGAGCCTACCCTTGTCCCTTGTGAGCTAAGGGGTGGCAAGACTTCATGCTCTCTTCAGAAGGGTCACCAGTGTGTCTTGGAATCTCATCCAGACAGGGACATCTATGGACACTAACTTGTTTCCACAAAGGAAATCCATGGCAAATATCCTCTCCCTCACTCCCCAGAGACATAGGCAAAGCTTCCTTGGAGCAGGGCTGAAATGATGGAATAGGCAATCGGGCAGGCAGTGAAGCCCATGATAGCAGCCACTCTGTAGAAGATAGTCTCTTCTGGGACAGAAGAGAAAAACAAGAGAGCAACAGGCTTGGAGGTTGGATGGAAGCTGTGATTGGGGAAGAATCCTTGAAGACCCTGCTGAGTATTTGAGTATGTGGAGAGCATCATTAAACTCCTAAATGCCCCAAAGGCAGGAAAATAAAACCTCAGCAAGTGCATTGATAATGAAAAAAATCTACAGAGGCACAAGAGAGAGGGCCTACTAAGGAAAAGGGGGAAACCATATAGCAGCTCTAGGATAGAGAGATGAGAGTCTGAGTTTTGTTTGTTGGATGCTTTTGTCTTTACAGCTACAGATAAGGGGGGGCACCTGGCTGGCTCAGTCAGTTGATCGTCCAACTCTTGATTTCAGCCAGGGTCATGGGATTGAGCCCTGCCTTGTGCTCTGTACTGAACGTGAGCCTGTTTAGGATTCTCCCTCTTTCTCTCCCTATGCCCCTCCCTTGCTCGAGCTCTCTCTAAAGTGAAACCAACCAATCAATCATTCAAGCTGCAGATAAGGGAGAAGATGGTTTGTGGAATGAGGTGTCCAGAGTGGGTGGGAGAGAATAGAATCCCCAGGGGATTTGGAAGGGTTCCCTTTGAGAGGAAAAATACACCTATTCCCATCGATGCCTTCCAGGGAAGAATAGAAGCAAATGCCAGTATGTCTTGAACAGGTAGCATCTTGCCACTGTTTTCTCTGAAATACGCAACAAGGTCATTGCTTAGAGTGAACAGAAGTGAAACTGCGGGGAAGCGATGGCAGTTTTGAAAGGCCATTGGGGAAAACAGTGAGGGATCTGAGGGGGCAGGTCAGCCAAGGGAGGGGTGTGAGGAAAGGGTCACAGCAAGGCATTGGTGCAGAGTGGTGGAGCTGGTGGTGAGAGCTCAGGGGAGAAGCTGGACAAGGGCTGGAGTGTCACAGAGACTGGACCAGAAGGGCAAACCCTATGTGGGGGGAGGCTGGGGGTCTCAGCCACTGCCCTTTGAGGGCCCCAGATTTCCCCCACTTTCTTTGTTCCCTGACAGGAACCTGGTTCTGAGAGAGGCCATCACCTTGCAATGATGGCAAGACTAAGTGGCATGTGCCAAAGGGAGCCAGAACTGAGACTATAGTGACCTGGAGGTTATACAGGATCAGGAAACACTGAGAGAGTCTCACAGCCAGAGAAGAGGGCCTGGGGGTTGTTAATCCAACCCCTTATTTGAGAGCTGAGGACACTGAGGCCCAGAGAGGTAAAGACAGTGGCAGAAAGGGATTCTTGGAAGATGGCCCCTTCCTAACCCAGGCTTATTTCTATGGTTCCCAGACTGGGTATGGGGAGGAAGAGAACTGGATGAATCTCTTCTTAGAGCCACAAGCCTTCCAAGGGACAAGCTCTTGGCCATGCTCCTGGGCCAGAGGGCATGACATTTACCCACCGATCCCCCAACTTATCAGGCCAAAAAAAGACCTCTCTTCTCCAGCTTCTCAGGATGCTCAAGTGCTGGCGACAAATGTGGAGGAAGGGCTTCCTGAGGATGGGGACAGTGGAGGAAATGGACCACTGACGTAGGGATGGCATTTGTAGCTGCATGTATTTGTCAGCCTCACAGAAAACCAAGGTTAAGAGTTTCAAAACCAGTTTATGGCCAGTAAAAAAGATCAGGTAGATTTCGGCTTAGTGACTGCTTGGCAGCAATTCTGTCCCATAACCTATCATGCCCTACACTAGATCTATCTCAGAATTCTATTTGTCAGCTAGTGCATGGGATACCCCCCAGAGGTGGACTTTGTTCTCCTATCTAATCACCATCTGGTTCCCAGGGCAAAATGTGGTATCTACACCCAGAGTGAGAGCTTCCAGTCCTGGTGGGGGACATCAGGGCCTCAAGGAGAAGCCAACGCCCACAGTGGTCTCTGGATGATCTAGATGGTGCCTAGAGAGCCCAGGAAGGGCACAAGTCCCCATGGTCCTCAGGCTGCCCTGCCCCCATGGAAGGAGGACAGCACTGAAGTCTTGGCCCTTGTGCTAATGAACTCTGACCTCTGGCCCTGCTAACTTAATTGGAGGCCCAGCATACACTCCACCCCTGGATCCCATCTCCCAGGCCCCTTAAGGGATATAGTGGGGCCCTTCTTGCCCTTCAGATCCCAGTTCCTGGGCAGTACAACTTCAGATGCTGTGAGAGGAAGGGCTAATGAACAAGGGTGCAGTCGGACAATCCTGTCTCCTCTACAGAGACCACCTTCCACTGCATCCATAGAGATTTTTTAAAATTTTTATTTATTTATTTTTGAGACAGAGACAGAAAGAGTGCAAGCAGGGGAGGGGCAGAGAGAAAAGGAGACACAAAATCCAAAGCAGGCTACAGTTTCTGAGCTGTCAGCACAGAGCCCAATGCAGGACTCAAACTCAAGAACCACAAGGTCATGACCCTGAGCCAAAGCCGAATGCTTAACCAACTGAGCCACCCAGGCACCCCCATTACATCCATAGAGATTTTTCCTTAAAAGAATCTTGCAGTTCTAGATTATCTTCAACCTGAAAAAATTCAGAGAGTCAGTACTAGATAGGATTGTGAAGGGCAAAAGAGAGGCTGCCATTGGCAGATGTGTGATTCTGTACAGAGAAGTGAGAACTGGCCGGTCTCAGTGTCTGCAGGCCTGGATCTCAGAGTGAGCAGCCTGAGCATACGTCTCAGGAAGTGTGGCTGGGCTGGGACACACACGGTGCTTGGCCTGGGGGCTACCGAATCCTCACAGTAAGGCGGACGTCCTAGAGATGGGCAGTTCACCAGCGTGCCCTTTGTGCCAGCTCCACAGCCAAGGACTTGGTAAACAGCAGGGCAGTTTTGCTGGCAGAGCAGGCCCCCAGCATCTAGGAAGGAACATGAATTGGGACGAGTTCGCAGCAGGTGGGAGGAGGGGCTCCGGCCAGACCTTCTAGGCTTTAGGGAATGAACATGCTCACCTCTAGGCCCCACTCAGACCTTTCTCCCACTCCACCTCAAAATCTGAGCAGGAGCTGGATGAAGCCTGGGCTTAAAGAAAAGTCAGCCTGGCAGAGGCCATGTTTGCCCATGCTCACTTGACCCAGAGAGAGGAGCTTGCAGGTCAGGTTGGGGAAACCGGGCTGCAAAGCTCTGAGGCCAGATCCCTGCTGTGCTGTAGCATGAACTGGCCAGCCTAGGGCTCAATTTCCTCATCTGCCGTATGGAGTGTATGAACTATGCTACAGATAGTCCCAGGACTGTCTTGTAGGGACACCGAGAACCTGTACTGCCCCCTGGTGTGAATTTTCTTTTCTTTTCTATTTTTTTCCCCCTGGTGTGAATTTTAAAAAGAACTCTCTAGTGAGCTGATACAGCCCAACAGAAGCCTGACTTGGTAAATAGAAATGTTAAAGACATCTCCTTCCTTCTGGCAAATATAGTGCCTGGCCACAGTGCATTGCTTGGCAGGGAGAGCGTGGACTGGATTTCAGCCCCGACTTGTCCCTGGATTTGATGCTCTTACATGGTGAACAGCCTTACAATCATATGTAGTCGCCCTAGGTTGTGGGGACTGAATGAGATAAGGACAGTGAGCATAATTTTAAATGTGGGCAGAATGGCGTTCAATGCATTTGAATTTTATTATAACACAGGATCTGTATTCACTTCCCCCACACCATGGCGTCTCCCACACCACCCTTTCCAAAGCTCCCCGGTCCGTTTGAGGTCCACGGACAGTAGCAATGGCGATCAGCACCACATTGCCTTTCCTTTTCAGGAGACAAACCTGTGTGATAAGGTAGAAGGTAGGCATAACTGAGAAGCCAGATGCTTCCAGAAAATGGGCTTCGAAGTGCTAAGGAGGCAGAACTGAGGCATAAGGAGAAGAAGGGAGAGTAGAGATGGTGTCAGGACCTCCAGGGAGGAAGGACCTGGGAGGGTGCTGCCATAGTCTCCCTGGCTGGGAAACCCCAGAACTCACTGGAACCAGTCCCATGAGCAGAGATCAACCAGCAGCTAGAGCTCTGGAGAATAGACCCAGGAGCCTGGAGCCAGCCATGTACAAGGTCAGAGCAACCCAGGGAAGGCCACTTCCTAGGAGGGAAATGCATGTAGAATCACCTGAGTTCCAAATCTGAACCGAGAGCAGGAGCAGGAACTGGTTGCTGACGGTCATGGGAAGGGATGAAGAGCACAAGTGGGGAGAAAGTTGGCGAGCAGGGGAAGTATTTCTTCTGGCCTCTTTGGAGGGGTTAGGCACCCTGGCTTATACCATGAGGCCCTGTCTCTTGCAGCTGCCTCTGCCATTCTCAAGGACAGAGCACATCGAGGTGACCAGGGGCTCCTCTGTGGGTTTGGAATCTGCCCTCCACATTCCCTCCAAATGTTCCCTTTCACTGTGTTGGCCACATCCCTGGGGACGCAGTAGCCTAAATATGTGGTTCAGGAGGTGACAGGTCTGGCATCCAGACCTGCTGTCCTTGGGCTGCTCCACTTAGTGGCCCCTTCTGCAAGTGTCCCCTTGGCGTAGAGGAGGTCAAGGCAGTCACCCCACCTCCATCGGCCCTCCCTGCCCTTATCTCCTCTTGTCCATGTAGGGCAGCAGCCAGTTCTGGAGTGGGACTGGGCTTTCACCTTCATGTCTGGAATCTGAAATCAGAGCAGGGGATCTATGAGGTACCCTGGCACCTCACTGTCCTGCAGTTCTACAGGCCAGATTGGCTGTAAAAGGGACCTGGGGGTGTGCACTGCTCTTCTCCATGTGGCTGCAGAGTGGAAGAAGAGAAGGGGGCTGAGGGGCCTGCTCTGCCCACCATGAATACTTAGCCTAAGGAGCCCCTCACTGTTATTTGCTGCACAGATTCTCTGCAGGGCACATCACTCTCCAGAAAAGCACATCAATGAAAATAGTATCAGGAAAGGATGTTAGGAAAGCTGGCATATTAGTGTCTGCTTTCATAAGGAGAGTGATAATTCACACTGTGTAAATACCAGTTCTGTTTGGGACGCTGTTCAAGGGTGATGCTGAAATCTGAATCCTCTAGAAGCCGGAGGCTGGGCTGAGGAGGGTGAGCAAGTAGCTAAGCCAGAAAGGCCAGGGAATGTGAGAACTGAACAGAGAAAGTGGGTCAGGTTCTCAGGACAGAACGGCAGGGGCTGGTCAGCAGAGCAAGACTCCAGGAGGAGGGAGTGGCTCACCCTGACCACGGGCCCATTTCTACTGCCAAGGTCAGGACAGGGGGCAGGTCAGGACTGTGCAGACCCCTCTTCAGGGGGCCTTCAGGGCATCAGGGGCAACAGAAGCCCCTAGAATGCTTGAGGGGCTCCAGCTGAGAAGGCAGGTGTGGATGAGAGTCCCTCCTCTCTGCTGTGTCTGTGGACAGGTAAGGCGTCCCTGGGGCAGCCAGGCTGGAAGGGTCAGAGTCAGTGCCAGTGAGTCCAGACTGCAACAGCCTCAGAACCCTGAGCCAGCAGAAAAGCTCTGGCCCAGAGCAGGGTGTGTCCCCTCAGATCTGGAGCCTGGAAGAGGTCTGTGGTGTCACTAGCCACCTGGGCAGACTGACGCAGGTGTGCTACACCTAATGGAAGAAGGGACTGTGGGCTCCAAGATACGCAGGTAGCAGCTGGGAGCACATGCAGGTGTGAGCAGAGATGGGAGACAGGGCCAGCCTCCCAGCTCCATACTCCCCAGGCCTCAATTTGTCCCTTACCTGCCCATTGCCCCCAGGGTGACCCCCACCAGGGGTTGATCTCAGTGCTGCACACCCCCACAGTGCTCCTGGGCCTGGGGGGAGGCAGAGCTAGCACAGAGGGTGAGGACATGTCAAAACTGGACCAGAAACCTTCTCCTTCCCGCCACAGTCATCTGGGAAAGTTCTGGGTTGGGTGGGTCCTAGAACACTAAGCAGCATTTCTACAGCCTCCAGTGGGGCCTCACACTGATTTCTCTCACCCTAACCCTTACTCTGAGAGAAAAATGGACAGTGCCTAAGTCACCACCCTGTACTTGACCTGAGCTCCGAATTCCCAGCCCTGCTGGGCTCTCTCCTCTCTCCCTCTGTCCTTCCAAGCAGACACCTCTTCTTAGCTCTCCCTCATTTCTGAAAATCTTCACTCTCCAAGCCCCATACACCCAGAATCTCTTCTCTGGAAAACATATCTGGACCATCCGCACTCCCGCAGCGACCACGATGGGCTCCCCATCCCAGCATCTCCCTCGGTCCAGCCCTCAGACCTGCCCCTGTGCTGGACGTCATCCCAGCTTCACTGGGTTTCCAGTGTTGGTCCCCCACAGAGTCCCCCAGGCTCAGAGCCACACTTGTGGCTCAGAATGTGGGTTTGGGAGTCAGGCAGACCTTGGTTCAAAATTATTCCTGCTGCTTAACCTCTCCAGGTCTGTTTGCCACCATAAAGCTGTTATAACAACATCGAGTGCCTCACATACTAATGTGACAGGGTGTTAGTATCTGCCTGGCACATAGTAAATATTCAAAAGGATGTTAAGGAGAGGAGCATTTTAACTTAGAGCCCTCCTCCCCCAGGTGAGGTCTGTGTATTTTCATCTCAACCCCCGACCCCTCTGTGGCCCCTCACAGTGGCCACCAACCGTTCCGGATCCTCAGCCTTCCCCAGGTGGCACTTGGTGCCTACCACGCTTGGTCCCTCTCCCTGCAGTGCTGCCACTTCCTGGTCCACGGTCTGCTTCCAGCTGCTGACACCACTCAGGCCCTCTCCCTACCCTCCTCCTGGGATCCTGATCTTAATACCTTCCCCGGTGTCCCGAGCCTTCAAATCTTTTGAGCAGCAAAGAGGAACTAACATTTAAAGGCCTTCACGCTATTGTCTACTGTACCATAAAGGCATTATTATCCAATTACTATCATATTTTACAGAAGTGGTTAAGTCAAGTCCAAATTGCCCAGGTAAATAAACATGGAGCCCATATTCAAATCCAGGTCTGAGTCCGAAGCACCTGTTCTCTCCACCTTCTTACTTTGCTCCTGGGAAACAGGAGAGTTTGATGACACAGGGCTCACCCTTGGAAAGATGATGATTACCCAGAGCTGGAGATGGGGTGGGGGGATCCGACAGGGACGTGGGAGAAGGGAGTTGATGGCAGAACCCACCCTGTGATGGGGACACTGCATCCTTTGGCACGTGCCAGTCAGGGTCTCCCATTTACTCACCCCTCCGTGGGCCCGGTGACCACACCCACTTTATCAGCTGGCACCCCACTCCTACCTGCCTTGCTGCTATGCATTCTCGCTGAGAGAGGGGCCAAAGAGCAACAAAGACCCCCTAAAGTCCATGACGCAGCCCCAAGCATGGCGGCCAATTGTCAGGCCTCCCTCTTGCTGAACCCAACCCCGGGAAGGCAGTTGGCACAGTGGAAGCTGTGTCTTTATGGTAGTGTCTCTGTGGTATCTTCAGTGTGCCCTAACCTCACTGCAGTCTCACAGGGAATGTGCAGAGTGTTCCTCAACCCAGTCCTCAGACCTGCTTCCCACTTCTCAGCGGACCACTCCGTCACCAGAGCGACATGGTCACACCCAAGTGATTCTTGTTTAGAGGGTCACCAAAGCCCCATGCAAGGAGCAGAGCTCACTTCTCCCTTCCTTGCTCCCTTCATCCATTACCTTACCACATCCCTTGTTTCTGCTTATCTCTGGGTTTCTATCCTTCCTCTATATTGTGCAGCCACTGCCCCAGCCCATCTTCATTTTCTTCTCATGTTGCGGCAACTTCCTCTTCCCACCATCCTCACCTCAGCCCAGACCCCAGATGTGTCTTTCTCTATGGGCCTCGGGGGCCATGTCATCCCCTCTCTCTGATGGCTCTCATCAGCTGTGGACAAAGCCCAGCCACCCCCCTTGGCTTGGACATTTTCCTAGGGGTGCTCCTGGCAGCCCTCCAGTCCTCTCCTCTCCACCCCCGCCCCCACTGACCCCAGGCCCTTGGAACAGCTCAGGCTTATGTGCTCCAAGATCCCTCTGGGAGTTTGCCATCCTTCTCACAGACTCATCTCAAAACAAGTCTTCCTCCTAATGCAGCCCTGGCTCCGCTCCCTCTACTTCCAGCACCCACTGCCTCATGGAGATTGGAAAATAGTAATAATGATAATAATAGTTCTCTTCTCTTGAGCATTTTCCCTGGGAAGGGCCGTGCTAAGCATTCCACATGCATTTTCTTCTGTCATCTTCTCCTTGGTTCTGTGAGGTAGGCACTGTTATTATCACTTTCATTTCAAAGATGAGGATACTGAGGCTCAGAAAAGTCTGCTAACTTGCTCAAGCTCTCAAAGCCACAGGGGAGGAGCACTGACTCAGCCCAAAGCCAGTTGGAATTCAGGTTCAGTACTTCCTCTCACTCCTGGCTGTGCAATCCTTGGGTCGGCCTTTTCTAAAGCCCCACAAATGATCTTGCTATCCTTGTTACCCTAAGAAGTCACTTACTTTTGACCTGTTGAACACTTGTGGGCAAAAAAAAAAATCTGTAATAGAAAATCATTATAAAATTTCATTTAAAGGGTTGACTGATATTTCTAAAATCTATTTAAACCATTTTTTAGTTGGAAGAAGCATCTACTCTTTTATACTGTTCAACTCCTGCTTCTTAAGAAGTCGGGCTCATGCTCAGTCTTTAGTCTGCAAGATTCAACAGGTGGTACCTGGGGACAGACAACATATAAGGCTCCTCTCTGCCCTTGGGACATGTGTGGTCTCATTTTAGAAAATGATCCCATGAGAATCGATTAAAAGTAGTCAGATGTCCAAATGCCTCGGGTAAGGACAGAGTGTGATCCCCCAGAGGTGGAGGGCAGGAAGGGCTCTGTGCAGGAAGAGGACTGAGGGAAGAGGAGGATGTGTTTTGGTGGAGAGGGCGGTGGGGCCCCCGCAGCCACCATTCACTTGTAGAATAGTGAGGTGGGAATGTTCACCAGCTAGGACAGAGGAATGGGGGCTGTGAGCTGAATGTCTGTGCCCCCCCCCCCACAACTCATACGTTGACACCTACCCCCAACAGTAGGTGCCTTTGGGAGGTCATTAGGATTAGACAAGGTCATAGGGTAGAAACTCTCAAGAATGGGATCAGTGGTCTTGTAAGACTCATGAGTCCTCTCTGAGGATACAAGACTCCAGCCCCCTGCAATGGGGAGATAGGCCCTCACTGGAACCCGACCACACTAGCACCCTGATCTCAGATTTGCAGCCCCCAGAATGGTGAGAAATACATTTCTGCTGTTTTTAATCAGTATCATTTATGGTATTTTGTTATAGCAACTCGAACAGACTAAGTAAGGCATGAGCAGGGAAGCGCTGATCTCCTTTGGTGTGATAAATGACAAATCATCATACTCAAAATTTATTCTAGGTCCCAGTTAATAGAAGTGGCTAATCACTCTTTTTCTATAGTTCATCTTTTACACATCTAATTTTTTTCCCCTTTCTGGATGGTCCGTCTCAGTCTTTTACAGTACTCTCAAGAACCCAGGTGGAGAGTACACTTGTCATGTAACAAGTTCATTGTCTGAAAATGGTCATGGGGCCCCACTCTTGGCTGCCTGGACACACTGCCAGCTGGGACCAGGGACTCCCCCTTCTTCCAGTGGGAAATGTGCCATGTTTTCTGACACAGAACTTGTGGTTTTTCTGCACCAATTCGTCAGTTCTCAGACACCAACAATTCAATCCAATGTTGACACGAACAGGAGTTAGCCCAGACCCTGCAGGGTAAGGACTCGGCCCCACCAGACTGCCCCACTTCAGATGCCAGCTACAGAGAGAAGGACCAAGACTGACTCTGGAGTCTGAAGCATGGACAATTGGAAGGATGGCGTCACCATCATCTGAGGTAGAGAAGACTAGAGCTAGAACAGGTTTGGGGGAAACAGGAGAAGTTTGGTTTGCAGACCATATTTGTTATCCAATTGCTACATAACAAAATACTCTGATATTTGGTGACTTTGGAAAACAACAACCATTTATTATCTCAGAGTTTTTCGGGGAAGGAATTCAGGGGTGGCTAACCTGGGTGGTTCTGGCTCAGGGGTCTTTAACAGCCTCTCTGTCTCATACTCACATCTACTCGGTCAGGAAATCCTATTGATTCTATCCCTCTCTCTCTATTGAAATGTCATACTGTCACCACTTGCACTGCTACCACTTAGTGGGAGCCACCACTAGCTCTCTCCCTTCTATCCTAGGCTGCCTAAAGTCCCTCCTCAACACAGGGGTCAGCCTGAGCATGTGATGCCTTTTATTTCCTCCCTTCCTCCATTCTTCCCTCCTTCCCTCCTTCTTTCTCTCTCTCTCTCTCTCTCTCTCTCTCTCTCTCTCTCTCTCTCTCTTTCTTTATTTTAAATGTTTATCTGTTCTCAGAGAGATAGAAAGGGCGCATGTAAGTGGGAGTGGGATGGAGAACAAATCCCAAGCAGGCTGCATACCGCCAACACCAGCGCAAAGCCCAAAGTGGGCTAGAATCCATGCATCACAAGATCATGGCCTGAGCCAAAAACAAGAGTCACACACTTAACTGAACGACACACCCAAATACCCTCAGGTGATTCCTTTTCTTAAAGACTTGCAGTTTTATCATTCAGAGTAGAAGTCTGTCTTGGGCCCCTTGGACGGCTATAACAAAATTACCATTGACGAGTGGCTTCTAAATGACAAAACATTTATTTTCCTCCATCTGGAGGCTGGGAAATCCAAGATCAAGGAGCTGGCAAATTTGATGTCTGGTAAGGGCTAGGCTGCTGGTTCATAGACAGCTTTCTCAGGCTTTTTTCAGAAGGGCACATGTCCCATCCATGAGGGTGAGGGCTCTACCCTGGTGACCTGAGCACAACCCAAAGGCCCCACCTCCTCCTACCATCAACTTGGGGTTCATTTCAACATATGAATTTTGATGGGACACAAACATTCACACCATAGCAAAGTCCAAATCCTTATCATGTTCTAGAAGGGTCTAAATGATCTGTGCTGTCCCCTCACTTCTCTGACTTCATTGCTACCCTCCTCCCAGCCACACTATCCTCGTGTTCCTCAAACATGCCAAACATACTTCTGCCTTAAGACTTCTCCATTAACTGTTCCCTGTTCCTGAAATGCCATTCTTCCAGATATCTGCACAGTATCACCTCCCCCTTCTGCAAGTCTTTGCTTAAATGTCACTTCTCAATGAAGTCAAGCCTCGCCACTCTCTATTCCCCTTCTCGACAACTGCTTTACTTTTTCTCTTCCACCGTACTATACTTCCAAAATACTGCTTAATTTACTTATTTATAATGTCTCCTGTTTATTGTCTATATCTCCTTCTAGAAAGTAAGCTCCAAGAGAGCACTGATCTTTGTCTTGTTCACTGATGTACCTCACGTGCCGAGAACAGTGACTGATGCAGAGTATGCATTCAATAAATATTTGCTGAATAAATGAGTGAATGAATAAATGACTGGGCCAATCAACATATTCCTATACAAGAGCTTTATGCATTTGTGCACTTTTAATCTAAATTTCTCAATTTCACAGTTATTTCAAACTTGTATGCCTCAGGGAGAAAAACTTAAGAATGCTCCTCAGCACCTAACATTAGTGCCCACTAACTTCCTGCACTGACCTTCAGCAAGTGGGAATGCTAGGAAATCGAGAGCAGGAGGGAAATGATGATCCTTAGGTTCTCAAATTCTCAAATGCTCAAGTTAAAGGGCTAGCAGAAGAGGGGCATCTGGGTCACACAGTTGGTTGAGTGTCTGACTCTTGATTTTGGGTTAGGTCATGATCCCCAGGGTCTTGGGATCAAGCCCCACATCAGGCTCCACACGGAGATGGACCCTCCTTAAGATTCTCTCTCTCCTTCTGCCTCTGCCCCTCTCCCACTTGCACATACTGTCTCTCTCTTTCTCTCTCAAAAAAAAATGTGTTGAGTCACTATATTGTACACCAAAACTAATATAATATTACATATCGACTATACTTTAATAAAACTTCAATATACTTCAATATACTTCAATATGAAACACTGAATAAATCATTATGACTAAAAAAATAAACAACAAAACTCTATGTATTTGTAATCATACTTTGCATATATTTTTGAGCATAGAGAAAGGTGCAAAAGGTAGACACCAGAATGCTAATTTCAGATTCCTTTTTATTTAGGAGAGATGGTGAAGATTATTACATACATTAATACTGTTATTACGTAATCAAAAAGAATGAAATCTTGCCATTTCCAACAACATGAGTGGAACTAGAGGGTATTTTGCTAAACAAATAAGTCAGTCAGAAAAAGACAAATATCACTTCACTCATCTGTGGAATTTAAGAAACAGAACAGATGAACATAGGGGAATGGGAGGAAAAATAAGATAAAAACAGAGAGGGAGACAAACCATAAGAGACTCTTAATTAAGAAAACAAACAGGGTTGCTGGAGGGGGTTGGATGGGGGATGGGCATTAAGGAGGGCACTTGTTGGGATGAGCACTGGGTGTTTGTTATACATAAGTGATGAATCACTAAATTCTATGCCTGAAATCATTATTACATTATATGTTAGCTAACTTGGACTTAAGTTTAAGAAAAATAAGAAAAAGAAAAGAAAAGAAAAATGAAAAGCAGGCCAAGGAGGAGGATGCTTTTATCAGAAAGCAGAAGAAATAAAATACATAGCTCATAAAAAAGTAATATTGCATATTTACTTAAATTTGAATTCTCTCTACTGCTAGAAATTAATATCTTTTCATGTTTATTGATCATTTTGATTATATGCTACTGTGAATTTTTTATTTCATATTTTCCCCATCATTCTATTCAACTGTTTGGGTTTTGGGGGAATCACTTTATAGGAGCTCATTATATAAGCAGTCGTGTGTGTTGCACATATTTGCTCCAAGTCTATCATTTGTCTTTGACTTTGTTTATGCTGTCTTTTCCTAGGCAAAAATGTTAAATTGTTATGTAGCCAAATATATTTATTTTTTGCACTTATCTTTTTCAACTATGAGCTCTGGGTTTCATGCCATACTTGAGACTATCTCATCCAGAGGTGCCTGGCTGGCTCAGTCAGTAAAGCATGTGACTTTTGATCTTGGGGTAATGATAGAGCCCCAGGTTGGGTGTAGATATTACTTAAAGATAAAATCTTTTTTAAAAAATATCATCCGGGGCACCTGGGTGGCTCAGTCAGTTAAGCGTCCGGCTTCAGCTCAGGTCATGATCTCACAGATGGTGGGTTTGAGCCCCGTGTCGGGCTCTGTGCTGACAGCTAGCTCAGAGCCTGGAGCCTGCTTTGGATTCTGTATCTCCCTCTCTCTCTGACCTTCCCCTGCTCGTGCTGTCTCTCTCTGTCTCTCAAAAATAAATAAAAAACATTTTAAAAAATTTTTTTAATCTCATCCAATTTAAGGTTATTCCTACATATTACTCTAAATTTTAACCTTGTTCATATTTTGATCTTTAAATTTTATGGGTTTTGTTATATATATATATAATTTCATACATTTATTCACAACATATGTGACTGGTCTGGCTGGATGCCTGATGCCAAAAATTGTTTACTTTTTACCATTTTCTTAAAATTATTGAGCATTTAATGTGCGACAAGTGACATACCAACACCTGAGAATAAATAACTCAGATAAAAACACAAGGTCTCTTCCCTCTACATCTAATGGATGTAAGTACATATTTCAACATGGTGTGGTGTGTGCCTTGATGGAGATAAACTTAAGACATAGATAGGAAAGGTTACCAACTCAAGCTGTGGTGGTCTGGGACACTAATCCTTGGCTGAATCTGGAAGAGAGATAAATAAGTTAGCAAAGTGGAAAGATATATTTTCAGGGCACTGGGGGCATACATTCATATGCATCGAGCAGAAGAAAGCAGGGCACCCTTGGGGAAATCCAATTACTTGGTAAGACAAAACACACAAAAAGAGAGTTGAACTGGTAAAAGATTAAAGTAGAAAAGTATGGCAAGCAGTGAAATTTGTAACAGAAAATTAATATAAGCCCATTTGCATTTAAAAGAAATCTTTAGAGAGAAATGAGCCTGGAAGTGAGGAGAACATTAGGAAGAAGCAGCAGAAGCCTAAGTGAGAAATTATGAGAGCCTAAATCAGGGCCATTACCATGAGGTTACCTCAATGCTCCTGGGGTCATGTGATGCAGAGCCTATGCAGTCCTGGACCAAACTGAGTCAAGCACAGTAAGAGATGCAGCTACAGAACTGAGAAATATTTGACAGAATTAGATGAAAGGGTAAAGCAGAGGTAGAGCCAGCAACAACACTCAGATTTCTAACAAAGGCAAATGCTTAAATGTGGTACCAGTCACTGTGACTGGAATGCAAGAAGAAGGGCACATTGGGTGGATAAACAGCGAGGTTGGATTTGAGAGATGTTACTTTTGAGGGTGCCTGAGGCAGGCTGAGAGGAGACCTCCAGTTGACGGTGGTCTAGCAGTCAAGAGTCTAATGATAAAGATCCTGAGCTCTGGATATCACCCAGGAAGAACTTGTCTCATGAGACAAGACAATAAGAAGGTCAAGAGCACAATTCTGGGAGCAAATCATTTTTAGAGAAAAGCACTGGTCTGGGAAATAAATTAAGGAGAAACAAAGTAGGAACGACCACACACACACACACACACACACACACACACACACACACTAAAAGCCAGTGTCTCTTCAAAGTCAATGGAGGAGAATTTCAAGAAAAAGAAAAAGTCATAAGTAGCAGCAAACTCAATAAATAGATCCAGGGAGTTAAAGATCGAAAAGGGTTCATCAGTTAGAAACTAGAAAGTCAATGGTGAATGGCAAGAGCAGTTGTGGAGGTCCTGGGACGGAAGCCAGGCTGTGGTACATGGGAGATCGAACAGTCGGTTACTGTATGAGGCAGGACCCTTTCTCTTTCTCAGAAATCCAACTCAAATTCATTTACCAAGAAAGGGATTTATTAGAAAATAATAAGTTTATAAAATTTGTGAAATTTTATAAAAATACAACAGACAGTTATTTGCCCAGCAAAATGGGGAATAGCAGAGAATTGCTATTTGGTACCCGCGAGCTACACCAAAACCATCGGCACGTCTGGAGAACGAAAGAGAGGAATGCTCTTTAATAGAGGGAAGGGGGAGTTGGGAGGAGCTCTTATACTCCCAGCTGTTTCCCTCTTGCTTAGTGAAGCAATAGCTGGGGCCGAGCAATCTGTGGCTGTGATCAGGCTGCAGCCCTCTGTGTGACCTGCTAGCAGGAAGGATTACCTAAATCGGACTGCAAGAAGGATGTGGGAGGGACTCAAGGACTCCGGCTTCCTTCATTTCTCTGGCCTCCAGGTGTCCCAATTTTATCCCCCTGTTTTGTTCCCCCCCCCTCCCCTCGTTGCCTTTTATGCTCCTTTTAGACCAGGGCAGAAAGTCTGGGGTTTGCAGTTCTGCAAGAAGCTTGAGTAACTGAGCCTTAGCAGTCTTGCCTTGGGCAGAGGAGCCTCTATTAACAAAGCTGCGTGCTGTCTCCTTTCTGCTTTCAGCCAGGTCAGTTCGGATCAAAGCTCTTCTCTGTTTTGTAAGACTTTTCTAAAAGCGGCAAGAAACAGCTGAGGGGGGTTCAGGGCAGGCCACCCCAAAATGTGCATATTGATTATTTCAAATTAGAGTTACGTAAGAAACAGCTGATACAAGAAGGACACTCTGAACGTCCTTTGTCTCCCTAAAAGCAGAAGAGAAATCTCCCCTGGGAAAAGTACCCTCTCTGTGCTGGGAGGAAAGGAGATGTCCTTATCACCAGAGACAGGGAATTTGGAGCCAAGAAGACTATATAAACAAACCTTGTTACTTCCTCTCTAATGTACCGCAAGCTCTAACTTCTCTGTCTTGTCCATTCTTCACAAATTTATCCTTTCCTTGTCAACACATAAAATAAAAGCTGCCTGCTTTGGTCACTTCTTTGAGCCTCATATCTTTGGGGCCCTGTAGGTATGAAATTAAATTTGTTTTTCTCCTGTTAATCACTCTTTTGTTCCAGGGGGGTATCTCAGCCCAAAACCTAGGATAGAGGGAAATTTATTTTTCCCTCTCTACACAGCCAGTATTTTCTAACATCGTGGGCTGCGGTGAGGAAGAGTTTAACCAGCTACGTCACTATCACATAACAAGGAAAGATGGCTTCTCACTCAGCCTATTTCACATTTTGGAGTCCTTGCCCTTTTAAATCTTGATTTGACTCAAAAGGTCCTTCTTTCTGTCTTATTTTTAGAAACATGCAATAACTTGCAGTGCAATGAAATGTAGAATTTAATTGGGCTTTAAAATTTAAAACCTTTTTCAAGGCCACTAGACAATGATGAACTTTGCAGATAGATTGACTTGTAATCAAAGTCCTACATAGCCTGTTAGATGGGGATAAAGGCTAAGAAGAAAAACGAAGCCAGGGAAAGGAATATAGTAGAGTTTTTAAAAGGGTGTCACAAAGAAGGCGACATTTGAGTAAAGACCTGGATGAGAGAAGGTTGCCAACCACGCAGGTATCTGGGGGGAGAGTATTCCAAGGAGAGCCAACAGCAAGAGCAATTTTCTTAATGTTGGAGCAAGCCCATCCTGCTCACAGAGCAGCCGAGGGGGTGATGTGGTTGAAGTGAAGTGAGCGAGGAGAGACTGACAGAATACACACAATGAGCAATTTCCCTATTTTGAAGCCCTCAGGCTTTTACCCATATTTTGATTTTATAAATAATTTTACACTCAACATTTCATAAATTATTTCTCTAGTATAGACTCCTATAAGTGGAAATCCTAGATTAAATGGATTGAAGTTTTGGGGGCACCTGGGCGGCTCAGTTGATTGAGTCTGCAACTGGATTTCAACTCAGGTCATAATCTCATGGCTCGTGAGTTCAAGCCCCACATTGGACTCTGTGCTGGCAGCATGGAGCCTGTTTGGGAGTCTCTCTCCCTGCCCCCTCCACCCATCCTTCCCCTGCTTGTGCAGGTGAGCACATGCACACACACTCTCTAGCTCTCAGAATAAATGAACTTTAAAATAAACAAATAAAAAAGAAATAAATTGAAGTTCTTAATTTATAACACCAAATTGCTTTCCCAAGAAGTTGTAGAGACTTCATCACCACCAAAAAACGTATGTACTCATGTACACCATTAAGTATTATCCTTTGTCCATTTGTTGGGCAAAATGGTAAGGCATTGCAGGTTTTACTTACAGTTCCTTAATTACTAATTAAGTTGAATTTTTTCATATGTTTGTTGGCCAGTTATATTTCTTTGTTATGCACTGTTTTTCATAAATTTTGCTCACTTATCTACTTAGAAATTATTTTTCTTGTTAATTTGCGTGCTCTCTCTGTTAAGCTTATTGTCTTCATTTGGGCTGCCATAATAAAGTAGCATAGACTGGGTCTCTTACAAACAACACAAGTTTACTTCTTCCATTTCTGGAGCCTGTTGGTCTGAGATCAGGGTGCTGGCATGGTCAGCTTCTGGTGAAAATTCTCTCTGGGGCTGTGGACTGCTCGCTTATTGTGCCTTCACAGAGTGGAGAGAGAACAAGCTAGCCTTCTGTCCTCTTCTTAGAGGGCACTGAGCTCATTGTGGAGACTCCAACATGCAGTTCTAATTATCTCCAAAAGGCTACACCTCCAAAATACAACCACAGTCGGGATTAGATTTCAACATGTTATTCTGGGGAAACGCAAACATTCAGTCCATACACTCTCTTTTTTTAAACATTTTTAAAAATGTTTATTATTTTGTGAGAGAGACAGAGAATGGACAGGGCAGGAGCAGAGAGGGAGACACAGAATCTGAAGGAGGCTCCAGGCTCCCAGCTGTCAGCACAGAACCCACAGCAGGGCTTGAACCCACGAACTGGGAGATCATGACCGAATCAAAGTCAGACACTTAACCCACAGCCACCCAGGCACCCCAACTCCATAACACTTATTAAATCTCATGTGTCAGTTTGCCAGATCCCCCCGCCCCCCCCGAAAATAATGTGAAGCAATTCAGTGTCATGAGTATTCTGCCTGCTCTCACTGCTCTGTCACCATAGTGGGAGCCTCCATGCAAGTATGGCGCTATGTGAGAACTCAGCCACACAGCACAGGAGTTAGACTCTACATCTTGTCTCTCCCTTCGGAGGCCAACAAAGCACTCTGTCTCCTTCCTCCATTCGTTCTTGCTGTCACTCGGTTCCCTCCTGCTACAACTTCCACTGTTTGCTGCTCAGCTCATTAATCCATATCTTACCGCAGTCTTCCTCATTATAATGTGGATTCTTTTCTCCCCCACAGTGAGGGTCTTGTTTCTATGGTGATACAAGAAAAAGTCTGTGCCGAGGTGTTGTAACTGGAAGCTTTCACTTACTTTGAGAGGTAGTTAAAGCTGACTGAGGTAAAGGGTCTGTGGAGATCCCAAAAATGCCCAGCTGGGGTCAAAACTTTGCAGTAACGCCAGTTTTTTCTTGTCATTATAATTACCTCACGTAGGCATGAAAATTTTCACACCCATCTAACATTAACTTTATATATTCAATGATATTTTTCATGTATTGCCTTAGACATTTGGTCTGAGACAACTTTTTAAACAACTCACAACTTTTTAGAACCATTTCATCAAACAAAGGGAGTATTATAAGGCAGCTCCAGAATGATAAAGGATTACTGGGAGCGTTCTCTTTATAAATGAAAGAGGATTTAAACAATTTTTCATGTGAAAGTAAACAAATAATAGGAAGAGAGAAGTTCAGCAGCATAATTTATAAAAATAGTTCTACTGCAAAGACTAACCCTCTCCTTTTTGTTTATCCCTGATACAATAAAAGAGTGTTAAAGTGTAATTCCCCCCCAAAAAATAATATGACTCTCATACAAATATAAAATGAACCAGTGTCAAAATCTTTTTCACCTCATCAATTAATGAGAGAACCAGTATGATGTTAAGTTTAATTCAAAGAACACTTGAGAAGCTAGGTTCTTATAGAGAATGTTAGAGTAACATTTGGGGGTTAGACAGAAAATCGCTTGATGTCCAATGCGACAATAAATCACAACCTTTGGGATCATCTGTTCTAATAGAATGATTTGCATCTCTGACAAAAGCCTCCACATTATCCTTTGCTCAGAGATGACAGAAAGTCAAGCCCAGCTTGAGCAGGGAGGAGGAACTATTGAATCTTACTTACCAGGTTTTCACCAAGGCTACCCATTTAATTCTCACTATGTATAATAATCATATTTTATAGGTGAGAAAAAATTCAGATTAATTTTGTTACAGGGAGTTTTTTTAAAAGAACATTTGTAAATGCGTTGGGCACCCAGCCTCCATTGTGGAGAATCTTTAGTTACTCAGAGTTTTCTCCCTTGTTCTAGCCAGAGGTCTGTGGTAGGAATTACTTCCTCCAAGCCTAATAGCGTTTTCTGCTGCAATTTGTAAAAACTTTCATGCTGAAAAAGATGTTCTGTCGCCTCTACATCTCCTTATATTAAGAGATCTGAAGCTGCCTTGGGTGGGGCTCGTTGAGCCCTGTGGTAAAAGAAGGGCAGACAGCATATTTCTCCTGTCTCATGGAAACTATCTGGGCAACTTGGAATTTTGAACTATTCATTTGTTATGAAGACTGGGCATTGGGCACACACACAAAGATTTAAAGCATGATGGGGGTCTGGGAAGCCTAGAGTGATTAAGCAGTTCTGAAACTGGATAGTCTAAATTGGCAATGGTATGTGGTCAAAAGGAACATGATACCCTTGAAGCACTCAACACCGGAAACTTCCCTTCCTCCTAACTGTGGCAATGACTCATTACAGATCGTGGCTCATAGTGGCAGTTAGAGGATGAGTGGAATGGAGGGACATTGGAAGAAATGTGACAAAAGGAGAGAGAGGTTCATCAATAAAAGGTATCTGAGTTTGTCTTGGGATGTTGCCTTGCCCATTGTCCAAGTGTTGGTAGGCCTTCTGCAGCCAATGAAACACTTGAGTTTGAGAGACAAATAGTTCTCAGGCTTCCCTCTGTTAGACCAGGACCTTAAAAGACAGCAGTGATGTGCCTACGAAGGACAGGGAGAGAGGGCTGTCCTGATAACAGGCTAAATGTCTCAAGGTTACCCAGCAAGTAAGTAAAAGACACTAGATTCCAACACTATTCTGACTGACTCAGAAGTAGTTGGTTTTCCAACTACATCATTCTTGGAACTCAGAAACCAGAAATTTTAGGGAGAGATGCTGAGATTTGGAGTTAATTGTAAATGCTAGAACTGTGAGGGTGTCAGGCAGGGATCTGTGAGAAGGCCATTGACTGCAGAGCCCATTCTGGGATGGGAACACTAACATCTTGTTTTGGTGTGCAAGTGAGGGATTCCCATTTGCTCACCCCTTCGTGGACCCAGTGATCACAGCCACTTTCTCAGCTGGAGCACAGCTCCGTCTGCCCTATTGCTGCTTGTTTACTGAGATAGGGACCGAGGAGCAATGAAGACTCCTTAAGGCCCATGAGCATGGTGATCATTGGCCTTTCTCCATCTGGATCCACACTAAGGAAGAACCTGGGAAGACCATCACATTGTGCAGTACATTAGGATTCATAGGACAGCTCCACTGATGTCCCTGATAGATGTCTACATATCCTTCAAACTTCCCAGGGAGGTAGAGTATCTTATGCCTTTCCACGACCTATCCCCTGATGGGCTTCCTCGTCATAGTGACGAGGCCAGCCATGGTACTGGAATCCTGGTAGATGCCTGAGTATACTTGCCTAACACCTCCACACCTCCAAACAAGGAGTATAACTGTATTTTTCTTAGAGCCACCTCTATACTTCCCTCTACACATCTATCTATTCTTCCACAAAGAAACAGCTTTGAACTTTTTCTCAACTTTCCCCAGCCTGTTGCAACCACATGGCCCAAGCTCTTGTCATCTCTCCAATCTGCCCCAACCTCCTCTTTTCTCATCTCCTGACTGAAGCAACAGCTTTATCCCCTGCATCAGAGTTACCAAACTTGTCATCATTTGACAGGCAAGTTCTTCCCCCCTTCACAAATGACTCTCATCCAACTGTAGATAAAATCACTCTCTTCTGGTTCCAAAATTTCTGTGAAGTCTCTACCTTCACCCCTCCTCCATTATAGTTCTGGTCCACCTGCCAAAGGTCCCATGACACCTGTCTCATTGCCACTGCATCAACAACACCTCATTTCTGCAACAACTTTCTCTCAGTCCATATCCTACACCCCCTTCTGGGGAGATCAAGGACTAATTGTCTTAGGTTGGCCCTGCAGATGGCCCAGGGAAGCAATGTTAGGGGAGTGGAGGGAGAGAGACAGAAGGGGAGATTGTCCATAAGAGGTACATTATCAAATGAGTTACCTCAATGGGGATCTGAAAGTCAATTGGCCTGAGGAACTCTAAGCAATAGTTTTGAGTTTCAGAGTTATCCCATCCCAAAGGCATGGGCACTGGTGGCTGGGGTGATCAACCAGGACTGCAAGGTTAGGACAGAAAGACCCATATTCCATGGAACTGCTCATTCCTACCCAAACCAGGACATTCAGTTGATCTCATGAGAGATTATTTCCAATTCCTGTCAGTCATTTGTTGACGACTGCTCCTGAGCAGCATTAATCCCATAGCACTTTCAACCTGCCCCTCCTGTGCTCACAAACCTTCAGGAAAAGTCATAGCTGCTTGCTGTTGGACACTGGGCTTTCATGTACAGGAAGGTGAGTGCTCAGGGGACGTAAGCAGGACACCAACAGCGTCTGTTACATAAGTCCCATTTATTCATCATTATTCCTCTAAGTGTAGTGCTATGCACTTTATATGATTTTTAAAAGTTCTTTTTTTTAAGTTCTTTTTAACATTTATTTATTTTTGAGAAACATAAACATGAGTGGGGGGGAGGGGGCAAAGAGAGAGGAGTAACACAGAATCTGAAGCAGGCACCAGGTTCTGAGCTGTCGGTACAGCACTGGTTGAGGGGCTCAAACCCACAGACCATGAGATCATGACCTGAGCCCAAGTTAGACTCTTAGCCAACTGAGCCACCCAGACACCCCTAATTTTTAAAAATTTAATACTCATGATAGCATTAAAAAATTTTTTAACTTTTATTTATTTTTGAGAGACAGAGAAAGACAAAGCCTGAATGGGGGAGGAGCAGAGAGAGTGAGGGAGACACAGAATCGAAAGTAGGCTACAGGCTCTGAGCTGGCAGCACAGAGCCTGATGCAGGGCCCGAACCCATGGACTGCAAGATCATGACCTGAGCCGAAGTTGGACACTTAACCGACTGAACCATCCAGGTGTCCCTCATGATAGCATTTTGAGTGAGGGGCAGTTATCATCCACATGTTGCTGAACTGTGAACAGAAACAAAGAGATAAATTGTTCAATCTCTCACCAGAAAAAGAAATCTCAGGTTCAAAACCAAGTCTACTGAATATAGTTAGCAGGGTTTTTTTTTTAATTTTTTTAAATTTGTTTTTGAGAGACAGAGAGAGAGAGAGCACGAGCAGAGGAGGGTCAGAGGAAGAGGGAGACACAGAATTTGAAGCAAGCTCCAGGCTCTGAGCTAGCTGTCAGCACAGAGCCCGATGCGGGGCTCGAACTCACAAACTGTGAGATCATGACCTGAGCTGAAGCCGGACACAACCAACTGAGCCACCCAGGCGCCCCTGCAGTTTTAATATCTAAATTCTACTGCCTTCTCTGACTCCCCTCAGGGAGGGGCCACTTGTTCTGAGCCCACAGAACTTATATATTTGTCTTGGCTACCTTCAAACTTTAAAAATAATCATATACTTGCCATATGACCAACAATTGTACTCCTGGGCATTTATCCCAGAGAAATGAAAACATATGTCCACACAACATCATGTACATGAGCATTTATAGAAGCCTTATTTGTATTAGCCAAAACTGGAGATGACTCAAAAGTACTTCAATGAATGGTCGAGTCAAGTGTGGTACATCTACCCCATGGTATAGAAAAAAATATATTTGGTCTTCATCCTTGATTCCTGGGACAGAGTTCCTAAAACCCTTGGGATTTCTTTTTAAGTGATAGAGATATCTTTTGTTATTCATGAGGAACCCCTTTCCAACCACAGACTGAGTTCATGCTAGTCAGGTGACTTAAGGTGGTGGTCCTAGATAGCCTCAGAATGAGGCTGGTCATCAGAAAGACCTACAGTAAGAAAGTTGGAACCAGCAGCTCCACCAACCCACCTCAGGAAGAGAGAGAGAGAGGAGCTGGAGGAGGAGCTCTGCACAAACTCTTGAATAATGAGATTCAGAGAGCTTCCAGAAAAAGGTTTAAAACTACTCACTCACTCACTCACTCATTCACCTATACTTTGCCCTGTACATTAGTTCAGTATGGCTATTCCTATGTTGTATCCTTCATAATAAACCAGTAAACATAAGTAAATAAAGATTTCTCCTGAGCTTTGCAGATCATTGCAGCAAATCATCAAACCTGAGGAGGAGGTTGTGGACATTTCCTATTTATAGCCGATTGGTCAGAAGCATGGGTGGCTTGGGACTTGCAGTAGAGACAGTTGTATGGGACCAAACCCTTAAACCTGTGGCATCTGACACTAACTAGTTAATGTCACAATTGAATTAGATTATTGGACACCCAGCAGAATTGGTTGGTGTGAGAAAACACCCCAGAGCAATAAAAAGGAACAAACTACTGATATGAGCAACAATTTGGATATAGCTCAAGGAAATTATGCTGAGTGAAAAGGGGAATTCCATTAATGATGCCATTAATAAAGCATCCTGGAAAGGACAAGATATTCATATGGAGAAGAGACTTGTGGTTGCCAGGGGTTAGGGATGCAGTTGGGTGAGGCAGATGGGTATGGCTATAAAGAGGTAGCATGAGGGATCTTTGTGATGCTGGAACAATTCTGTGTCTCAGTTGTGCTGGTGGCTTCACAAATCTGCATGTGATAATAGGCCAGCAATACACACGCAAAGGATTACACATGAAACTGGTGAAATCTGAATAATGTCTGTGGATCGTCTAAGTGTCTGTTTCCTGGTTTCAATACTGTACTGTCATTCAGGTGCACCTGAATGGCTCAGTCAGTTAAGTGTCTAACTTTGGTTCAGGTGATGATCTCACTGTTGGTGAATTCAAGTCCCGCATTGGGCTCTGGGCTGACAGCTCAGAGCCTGGAGCCTGTTTCAGATTCTGTGTCTCCCTCTCTCTCTGCCCCTCCCCCACTATCAAAAATAAATAAAACATTACAAAATTTTGGCAGGGCCAGCCTAAGACAATTATTCCTTGATCTCCCCAGAACTTTTTTTAATGTTTTATTTATATTTGAGAGACAGAGAGAGAGAGAGTGTGTGAGCAGGAGAGGGGCAGAGAGATGGTTACAGAATCTGAAGTAGGCCCCCGCTCTGAGCTGTGAGCTGTCAGCAGAAAGCCCAACACTGGGATCGAACTCACGAACAAATGGTGAGATCATGACCTGAGCCAAAGTCAGATGCTTAACCAGCTGAACCACCCAAGGGCCCCAGTATTACAAAAAATAGTTTTTAAATACTGCACTATCATGTAGAAGATGGATGGAAAATAGGAAGTTTTGGATGAAGGGGACACAGGACCTCTCTGTACTATTTTTGCAACTTCCTCTGAATCTAAAACTATTTCAAACTTCTAGGGAAATACACTTGGCTTTGACTTATAGGAAACAACTAAACTAAGATCTATAGTAGAATAAAATACAAATTCATCAATCGGGGCTATTTTTATACTTCTAGAATCACTTTACAGCAACTAATTTAAAGCTGACATCAACTCTGATATTTAGCCCCTGTGTCTTAACAAGGGAGGCACCCCTTTAATCATGAGTCTTTACAATTTGAAAGAGCTGGGAAATGAGGCACAGGCTGGGGTGTTGAAACATAGTACTGTACAAACAGGTGCCTGGTCTCCAGGAGATAAAGCGGGACCCAGAGTGAGCACCCAGGGCCGGAAGGGGTGAGCAAGCACCTGTGAAAGAAATGGGGCGGAGCTTGAAGCTATGAGTCACCTAATCCTGGTAGCCAGGGCTGAGAATTCTCCAGGCACAGAGTCTAGTTCGAGTGGACCTGAGCAGGGATGGAGAAACAGCCAGCAGAGCCAGAGCAGAGGGGCTAGGTGAGGTGGGATGTTGAGGCCATGGGATTTGGGGCTTTATCTGATGGACCAAAAAAAGCTCGTGGAGGTTTTTAAAAATCGATACAGGATTTTATATAAATGATCACACTCAAGGAAGCGTATGGCTGAAATAGCTAATACTTGTTTCTCTCGTGCTCCTTTTTTGGTCTTAATTCTCATTCCACTTTCTAAGTGGTCTGTCCCAGACTTTCTACTGCTATGAAACTCCAACACAAGTGCCACATTAATTCAGAGAGCTAGCCTCCCCCTTCTTAGGGAACAAAATCATAGGACTCCAAGAAGAGACAAGTTCACATTTGTATGCAGCATAAAAGCTTGAAACAACCATGCACTTTCTCCTTAAAGCTCTGGGTTTTAAACAAGTGCAATTTTTATTTCAAGGAGTGTTATAGACTGAATTGTGCCCCCCCCCCCACAACCCCCAAGTTCATATGTCAAGGCCCTAACTTCCATTACCTTAGAGTATAACTG
This sequence comes from Suricata suricatta, assembly GCF_006229205.1. NCBI lineage: Eukaryota > Metazoa > Chordata > Mammalia > Carnivora > Herpestidae > Suricata > Suricata suricatta. Next base: position 69,618,309 of record NC_043708.1, read on the forward strand.
TGTTTGGAGATGGGGGTCTTTAAAGAGGTGATTAAGTTAAAATGAGGCCACTGGGATAGGCTTTATCCAATCTGACTGCTGTCCTTGTGAGAAGAGGACATATGGACACACAAAAGAGACACCAGGGATGTGTGCACACACAAAGAAAAGACCATGTGAGGACACAGTGAGAAGGCAGCCATCTGCAAGCCAAGGAGAGGGGCCTCAGGAGAAACCAAATCTGCCAATACCTTGATCTTGGATTTCTAGCCTCCAGAACTATGAGAAATAAATTTCTGTTGCTTAAGCCCCCATCTGTGGCATTTTCATTATGGCAGCCCTAGTGGACTAATACAAGAACAAATCTCAATAATATTCCTTCACACCTTACATTATTACCTGTTAATCTTCCTCAACCTTTCTTTTCACGAAAATGGTACACTACGGGTTCCTGACAAACAAAAAGAATCCAGGAGACAGAGAATAGAAAGGAGGGTCTCCTGGGTGGCACAGTCAGTTAAGTGTCTGACTCTTGACTTCAGCTCAGATCATCATCTCACGGTTTGTGGATTCAAGCCCCAAGTCAGGCTCTGCACTCACAGTGCCTGCTTTGGACTCTCTCTCTCTCTCTCTCTCTGTCTCTGCCCCTCTCCCTCTCTCTCTCAAAATAAACAAATAAACTTTTAAAAAGAAAGAAAAAAAAAGAAACTGTGAGCCTCAGATTCACAAATTTGAAGAGAGCAAAGGTGTCTCTGGTGATGCAAGTAAAATGGACTGGGCTTCTACATGCAGAATAGGATCAGAATGTCAAAGGTGTATGGCGAGAGGTGGTATAAAGTAAACGGATCTGTGCTTTCATATTCCATCCCTGATCTTCTGACCCTGATCATAGAACAAAATATGTGTCCCCATTTTCAGTCCAGAAAATGTGGTCACTATTGCTGTATCTCCCCTCCCAGAGAGAATGACGTAACCAGTGGTTGCTGGCCTGCATCCCCAGGCCTTCATGTGACAGAATATTTCTCATTCCCACTCTGGACTCTGCCTAGTATAGAGTTGATTTACCACCTTAGTTTTTAAAGACATAGAATCCAAAAGAAGCATGATAACATACAGAGACTTGTATGTTCTGAGAAATATGTGTATAGGTTTAAGCATGCTATGTATATTACATATACATAAATACACAAATATGTGTAATACATGATATATCTTTGTGTGTTGTTTGTTAGTAGATCTGGAAAGTCCCAACTGGGATTTGCTGGGAATCTGCAAAAATCTTGACATCCACCTAAAATGTTTTCTATGTAAAAAATATATTTACAAACAGGAACATTTATTGTCTTCTTTGTAACAGGTGAAAAATAGATAAAATGTAAATGCTGAATATGGTACGTCACTTGATGGGATATATGCAGCCGTTAAAAATGGTGTTTATAAGTAGTTTATAATAATATGGAAATGCTTCCATTAAAACGCTAGCTGAAAAATCACGACACAAACTTTTATATACAGAATGACTGAAATTATATTAACATAAATGTCTACATAGAAAAAGGCTTGAAAGTAAATAAGCGGTGATGGAATAAAAGTGACAGATTAAATATGTACTTTGCCTTCCCCTTCACCACAAATCACTAGATGAAAAGATATTTTTAAGAAAGAAAGAAAACAAATCCAAGGCAATACACTTTTTAAAAACTTGGTAAAAATTATGAGGAATTCTTGAAAGATAGGGTCACCTTGCAAGTGAAAACCGCAGTCCCACCTGCTTTCAGGGGTGGGCGATAGTAAGTGGCAGGAGAAGCTGTAGGAGCTCCAAGTACGGGGGCAACAGACAGAGGACGGGGCGGGCGCGGAGTGGGGGCTTGGGCAACTGTTGCAGCCCAGGTACTTGCATTTGAAGAAGCCAGGTCATTAGATCTCTTCCCCAAATCACTGCCATGTTGCCAAGCACCTCTTCAGAAAAAGCCTCAATGCTAAGAAGGTAATCATAAGAAGGCCAGAAGCAATTCAGGTTAAGACAGTAAAAGGAATGAAAGAAAAAATAAAAAGCATAATGAAAAGCACAAAATAAGTTAGGGGCACCGGGGTGTCTCAGTCATTTAAGCGTATGATTCTTGATTTCAGCTCAGGTATGATTTCAGCTCATGATTTCATGGCTTGGAGCCCCTTTGTCAGTCACTGACCTCGCTGGAACCTGCTTGGGTTATTCCCTCTCTCTCTGCCCCTACCTGACTCATTCATTCTCTCTCTTTCTCTCCCTCCCTCCCTCCCTCTCTAAATAAACAAATTTAAGAAAAAAGATTTTAGGAATAAGTCCAGGGGTGGCTCACTGGGTTGAGCGTCTGACTCTTGATTTCAGGTCATGATCCCAAGGTCGTTAGATTAAGCCCTACATTGGGCTCTGTGCTGAGTATGGAACCTCCTTGGGATTCTCACTCTTTCCCTCTGCCCCTCTCTCCACCGCTTGTGTGCTTTCTCTCTCTCTCTCTCTCTCTCTCTCTCTCTCTCTCTCTCAAAAAAAAAAAAAACCAGAAAAAAAGGAATAAGTCTGAATGTATGTGAATGTTCACAACAAATGAGCATGGGTTAAATTCTTTTATTAAAAGGTGAAGTTTCTCAAATGAAATATTTTTATTTTTAAATGTTTATTTTTGAGAGAGAGTGAGGGAGGGCAGAGAGAAAGGGAGACAGAGGATCGGAAGTGGGCGCTGCACTGACAGGAGAGAGCACCACACAGGACTCAAATTCACAAACCATGAGATCATGGCCTGAGATGAAGTTGGACACTTAACTGACTAAGCCACCCAGGCTCCCCTCATATGAAATCTTTTTGAAACCCAGCTAAATATAGTTCACAAGAGACACAGCTAGAACAAAATGGCATAGGAAGATTGACAAGAAAGGAATAGTGGCAAATATCAAAAGGCAAAGAATTAGACAAAATACAATTTAAGGCAAAAAATCTTTAAGATGGAAACTGACTAATAATTGATATTAATAAAACACATAAGAGAAAAATTATAATAGTCATTAGCCTTTATGTACTTGATGTGTAAGTGTAAAATTGGCTAATTCATGGGGTGGCTGGGTGGCTCAGATGGTTAAGCATCTGACTTCGGCTCAGGTCATGATCTCACAGTTTGTGGGTTTGAGCCCCAGGTTCAGGACTTCGGGTTCTGTGTCTCCCTCTCTCTCTGCCCTTTCCCACTCACACTCTGTCTGTCTCCCTCAACAATAAATAAATGTTTAAAAAAACAAATTGGCAAATTCACAAGGTTAGTAACTGTAACATGTATGTTTCTGAAATCACACTTCAATAGAAAGGATATAAGTAAAAAATATATAGAGGAATTTAAATCGTAATTGACAGAGAAATCTCAATAAATTCTGAAGAGCAGAAATCATGTGGGTCATCCATATTCACTTATATTCAATAAAGACAGAAATTAACATAAAAGTATAGACACCCCCAAATATTATATAGATGACAATTTTAAGTCCTCTTACAAAATGATTTTTGGAAGAGGAATCAACATCAGCCCTTTGCAGAAGAACAAAACCCTATGGAATACAGTCAAAGCATTGGTCGGAAGACAAAACACAATTTTTCAGAAAGGGGATAGTTGAAAAAACTGGGATGAACTTTCAACTCAAGAAGATAGTAAAAGAAAAATATAAACAAACCCAAAGTGGAAAGAATAAAAAAATAAATAAGTAAAAGCAAAAATAAATAAATAAAAGCAGAAGTTATGAAATTGAAAACAAAGAAAATCAACAATGAATAGAAAAGAAATACACCAAATTCTAAAGATGGTTTTCCTTTGGTAGTAGGACTTTGATTTTTTTTTCCCTTGAATTTTTACCCTTATCTATTTCCCAGATTTTTTATAAAAAATATACATTGTTTTATATTTAAAAGTCTGTTTTATTTATTTTTACTTTTTAAACTTTTTTGTGTTTATTTTTATTTTTGAGACAGAGAGAGACAGAGTTTGAGGCAGGGAAGGGCAGAGAGAGAGGCAGACACAGAATACAAAGCAGGCTTCAGGCTCTGAGCTGTCAGCACAGAGCCTGATGTGGGACTTGAACCCATGAACTGGAAGATCATGACCTGAGCTGAAGTCAGACACTTAACCAACTGAGCCACCCAGGAGCCCTTATTTATTTATATTTTAAACGTTTGTTTATTTTTGAGAGAGAGAGAGAGTGAGTGTGTGAGCAGGGGAAAGGGAGGAGCAGAGAGAGAGGGAAAGACACAAACTCTAAGTGGGCTCCAGGCTCTGAGCTGTCAGCACAAAGCCCAACGCAGGGTTCAAACTCATGAACTGTGAGATCATGACCTGAGCCGAAGTTGGATGCTTAACCAACTGAGCCATCAGATGCCCCTGAAAGTCTACCATTTTAAAATGCCCATTTCCTTCTTAGAGAAATGACTGATGCTAGGGCTGGAGCTTGGAGCATTGTGGTCTGCCAGAAAGTAAACAAAAAAGGGATAGAAAGAAAAAAAGGATGGAAGGATGTCAAAGGACAAAGGAGCCAAACTAAAAGAGCCCTCAGTGGCCAAAGCTGAAACAGATGAGCAACAAAATAAATAACATAGTATTGAACTTTAACATAAAAAATATAGATGTGTCCATATTGATACCCAAAAAATGACTAAATAAATAACTCCATGATGAAAAAGAAACAAGCCTTCTATCTAGAAGAATTCTAAATAGTATTTCCTTTACATGAGCTAGAGAGGAATCCCTCCTCCCCCGGCTTGATGACAGGCTGGACTTGGAGTCTTGTTCCAAAACATCAAATGGAGAAAAGGAACACTAGAACCTTCAGGTGCCAAAACCCAGCAGACACGGCCCTAACCAAGTGATCAACGTTAACATCGCCATGCAAGTCATGGGCTGTCATGTGCTCCCTAATATGATGAGATATGAAGAGCACTTCACCTCTGGGGAGTTCTTCCCCCAAGCCCCTGCCTGATGATGAGGGAAACATCAGACAAACCCAGACTGAGGTACATTCTAAATGTCTTGACCAATACTCTTCAAAAACTATTAAGGTCATGAAAAATAAGACTGAGGAAATGTCTGGGAAAGGAAAGGACTGAGGAGACATGAAGATTAAATACAATGTGGTATCCTGGCTCCAATCCTGGCATAATTAAAGGACATTAGTGGAAAATTTGGAGAGCTATGTATAAAGCAGGAAGTTTCGTGTGATACTGTACCAGTGTGAATTTCTTAATTTTAATGAATTTGCTGTTGTTTTATGTAAAATGTTAATATTAGAGGAAACAAATGCACAGGAACTCTGTGTACTAGCTTTGCAACTTTTCCGTAAATCTAAATTATCCCAAAATAAAAAGTTAATTAAGAAAAACTTTTTTTGACCAACTACACATACTTTAGAGGATTTTCAGTGTAGAATTTGGCCATGATTATTAAAGCTATGAATAGTAAAAATCTGCTACTAAAACTTCACAACTTTAAATTAGCTGTATATTTAGGGGCTGTAGGTAACTTTCATGAAAATTGGACTGCTCTTAAACTTCCTGAAATAATATGCTCCCATTACACCTTGGAAACCTCTAGACACACTTCCAAGGTGGCAGGATTCACAGGAGGGAGCCCCTCCTCCCTCCCATGCCTAGCCCTGCAGGACCCCTCCTGGCATGCTCTCTGAGGATGGGGACCATTGGCCCCGTGTGTCTCTGGCATGGCTGATACTTGCTATCACAGCAGGGAGTAGGGATTTGAGAAATTGCCATTGATATAATATTTGGGGGCATCTATACTTTTATGCTAATTTCTGTCTTTATTGAATGTAAGTGAATATGGATGACCCACATGACTTTTGCTCTTCAGAATTTATTGAGATTTCTCTGTCAATTATTATTTAAATTCCTCTATATATTTTTACTTATATCCTTTCTATTGAAGTGTGATTTCAGAAACATACATGTTACAGTTACTAACCTTGTGAATTTGCCAATTTGTTTTTTTAAACATTTATTTATTGTTGAGGGAGAGAGACAGAATGTGAGCTCCAACCAGGTTCCTTGTAGCAAAAAGTCCTGGAGGAAGGCAGGGATTCATACTCCCAGGAGAGGGCAGAGGGGCATGGGGTAATGATTGCAGTAAGAGGGAGAGGACCCAGGAAAGGGAGTGCACAGTCATGGGCTGTGTGCGTGCACACACATGACAGGAAGCCAGAAATATCTATTTGTTAAATAAATATTTATATGTCACACAGAAAAAGGAGAGGCAAGTATCCAAATGCTTGTGTATGGCCTGGAGAGAGCCTGAGGGGAAAGCAGGGTCACAGACTGGAGCACTGGAGAGCTATGGTCACAGAAAAATCTTCCAGTAGCTTTTCTTCAATTTCAGCCCAGTCTAGACCAAGCTACCCGTACTGTCTCCTCTTGATGCACATTTGTCATAATGAATTATAGGTTTCTACAAGGGGCATGCTCATAGTTCTGACATCTGTTTGGAAATTCTGCTCATCCTCTGCAGCTGTCCTGACATCGGGAGCATGTTATGCAATTTTGAGGTGCTCCAGAAGTACTTACAAATTGACAGACTGACACTGAACAGTGGGATTACATGAGCCTTAAAAATGCGTTTATCTGTTCTCTGAAAGTGCTGTCATCTTACATATGCCACGGACTTTTCTATTGTAAAATATTTTAAATGAATGGAAAAGAACAATGTAATACACCCGCCACCCATATTTCAGAAATATTAGCATTTTTCCCTATTTCATTTTTTTTTTAAGTAAAACATTACAGGGGCACCTGGATGGTTCAATCAGTTTAGCATCTGACTCTTGATCTCTCAGCTCAGGTCTTGAATTGTGAGTTCACTCAAGGTTGTGAGTTCAAGCCCCGTGATGGGCTCCACACTGGGTGTGAAGCCTACTTAAAAAAAAATTAGAAATTTAGTAGAAACCCTCTTTTGTGCTTCTCCAAGATCCTGTTACCCTCCCTCCACTCTTTCCGGAGGAGGCCGCCATCTTAAAATTGTGTGCATACTTCTTGTCCACATTTTTACATTTTTATTACACTTATATTCATGAATCATATGTATTATTTCGCTTGTTTTTACAGTTTAACAAAAACGGTTTTTCCACACTGTACCTCTCATGCTGCAAGTTGTTGACTCTATGATTTTGGAATTGAACCACACACAATACTTGCATCTCTAGTCCATTCACTTTCACTGCATAAAACAGAGCATCTTATTATATGAAAAGACAAAATTATCCATTTTCATGTTGATGAACATTTACGTTGCTTTAATTTTCATCTATTACATAAAATGCTGCCATCAACATCTTGTGCACATCTCACAGTTTGTGGTTTTGAGCTCCACAACTCTGCGCTGACAACTCAGAGCCTGGAGCCTGCTTCAGATTCTGTGTTTTCCACTCTCTCTGTCCCTTCTCTGCTCGTGCTCTGTCTCTCTCTGCCTCTCAAAAATAAAATGTTAAAAAAAGATTTTTAACTCTATAGTGTGAGAAATGAGAGCTTTCCTTCTAAGGTCAGGAACACAACAAGGATGTCCACTCTCACCACTGTTATTCAACATAGTATTAGAAGTCTTAGCCTCAGCAGTCAGACACAAAGAAATAAAAGGCATCCAAATCGACAAGGAGGAAGTCAGACTTTCACTCTTCACAGACAACATGATAATCTATATGGAAAACCCAAAGGATTCCCCCCAAAAAACTGCTAGAACTGATCCATGAATTCAGAAAAATCAATGCACAGAAATCAGATGTATATCTATACACCAATAATGAAGCAGCAGAAAGAGAAATCAAGGAATTGATCCCATTTACAATTGCACCAAAACCCATAAAATACTTAGGAATAAACCTAACAAAGGAGGTGAAAAATCTATACACTGAAAACTATAGAAAGCTTATGAAATAAACTGAAGATGACACCAAAAAATGGAAAAATATTCCATGCTCATGGATTGGAAAAACAAATATTGTTAAAATGGCAATACTACCCAAAGCAATGTATGTATTCAATGCAATCCCTATCAAAATAGCACCAGCATTCTTCACAGAACTAGAACAACAATTCTAAAATTTATATGGAACCAGAAAAGACCCTGAATAGCCAAAGCAATCCTGAAGAAGAAAACCAAAGCTGGAGGCATCACAATTCTGAACTTGAAGATGTATTACAAAGTTGTAATCATCAAAACAGTACAGTACTGGCACAAAAACAGACACATAGATCAATGGAATAGCAAATAGAACCCTGAAATGGACCCACAAATGTATGGCCAACTAATCTTTGACAAAGCAAGAAGAATATCCAATGGAATAAAGACAGTGTCTTCAGCAAATGGTGCTGGGAAAACTGGACAGCAACATGCAGAAGAATGAACCTGGACCACTTTCTTACTCCATACACAAAAATAAACTCAAAATGGATGAAAGACCTAAATGTAAGACAGTAAGCCATCAAAATCTTAGAGGACAAGTAAGCAAAAACCTCTTTGACCTTGGCCACAGCAACTTCTTACTCAACATGTCTCCAGAGGCAAGGGAAACAAAAGCAAAATGAACTGTTGGGACCTCATCAAGATAAAAAGCTTCTGCATGGTGAAGGAAATAATCAGCAAAACTAAAAGGAAACCAACAGAATGGGAGACAATATTTGCAAATGACAATTTGGATAAAGGGTTAGTATCCAAAATCTATAAGGAATTTATCAAACTCAACACCAAAAAAACACATAATTCAGTGAAGAAATGCAAAAGACATGAATAGACCCTTCTTTAAAGAAGACATCCAGATGGCTAACAGTCACATGAAAAAATGCTCAACATCACTCATCATCAGGGAAATACAAATCAAAACCACAATGAGATACCACCTCACACCTGTGAGAATAGCTAAACTTAACAACTCAGGCAACAACAGATGCTAGCAAGGATGTGGGAAAAGGGGAACCCTTTTGCACTGCTGGTGGGAATGCAAACTGGTGCAGCCACTCTGGAAAACAGTATGAGGGTTCCTAAAAAAACTAATAATAGAACTACCCTCCAAGCCAGCAATTGCACTACTAAGTATTTATCCAAAGGATACAGATGTTCTATTTCAAAGGAGCACATGAACCCCAATGTTTACAGCAACACTATCGACAATAGCCAAAGTATGGAAAGAGCCCAAATGTCCACTGATAGATGAATGGATAAAGAAGATGTGGTGTGTATATATATACAATGTAGTATTACTTGGCAATCAAATTAAATAAAATCTTGCCATTGGCAGCAACATAGATGGAACTAGAGTGTATTATGCTAAGTGAAATCAGTCAGTCAGAGAAAGACAAGTATCTTATGACTTCACTCATATGAGGAATTTAAGATACAAAACAGATGAACATAAGGGAAGGAAAGCAAAAAGAATATAAAAACAGGGAGGGAGACAAAACATAAGATACTCTTAAATACACAGAACAAACTGAGGGTTGCTGGAGGGATTTGGGGTGGCATGAAGGGCTAAATGGGTGAGGGTCATAAGGAGGACACTTGTTGGGATGAGCATTGAGTGTTATATGTAGGGGATGAATCACTGGATTCTACTGGAATCATTATTGCACTAAATGCTAACTAACTTGGATGTAAATTTAAAAATAATAAATAAATAAACGTTTTGCAGTTTTGTATTCTCAAACATAGTTTTTAGTTTATCTTATTATGATTTTTTTTTTTTAGTGCCAGGTGTTTATTCTCCCCCACACGTGGGATTGCTCACATACACAACACACACAGGTGTTGGCACCATGGGAGAGAACGGCACCGCTGGCCTCTGAGGGGACAACAGGACTTTGTCTCAGCGCTTGGCGTCATGGTGCAAGACAGGAGAGGAGGATGGCTTCTCTCTCCTGCCCTCACTGGGGACTGAGCAGGGGACCCATGAGCAAATTCCACCTCTTCCACCTCTCAGCCAAGGAGGAGCCACCTTGGTGACATGTTTAGTTCCAACCACTACAGTGGAGAAGGGATAGGCTTGGTCCCAACCGTCGCGGGGTAGTGTAAACGGTAAAGAAGAGGTATAGTTTGGCCACGAGGGGGCAGGTGACACCGTCAGAAGCATGTGTAGGGTGGGGGGGGGGCGGGGTAGAAGCACAGTCACTGGGCTTCTGAGCTACCTAGTTCCTGGCTTAGCAGGAAGAGGAGGGGAGATAGATGGGCTTATTGTTTGGCATTGATGATATCCACCAACTCAGGCTTGAGGGAAGCCCCGCCCACGAGGAAGCCATCCACATCAGGCTGGCTTACCAGCTCCTTGCAGGTTGCCCGGGTCACAGAACCTAGATGATACGGGTGCTCTGAGCCGCCGCATCAGAGACGTTGGACTTAAGCCATCCTCGGAGCTTTTCATGTACTTCCTGGGCCTGTTGGGGTGTTGCAGTCTTGCCAGTACCAATGGCCCATACAGGTTCATAGGCCAGGACAACCTTGCTCCAGTCTTTCACATTTTCTGCGATGACCTTGGTTTGCTCGAAAACGACCTTCTCAGTGATGCCAGCTTCCCTCTCATCTAGCTTCTCCTCAATGCAGGCAATTACTCCAAGTCCCTCCGCCAAGGCGTGGGCCACTTTCTGTCCAATCAGCTCATCTGACTCCCCAAAGACATGCCTTCTTTCCGAGTGCCCCAGGACTACCCACGTGGCTCCACAGTCTTTGATCATGCCAGGGCTGATCTCCCCAATAAAGGCTCCCTTAGTCATTTTGTAGCAGTTCTGCGCAGCCACAGCAATCTTGGAATCTAGCTTCTGCCAGGCAAAGTCGATGTAGGCGTGGGGGGTGCACAAACCACTTCGGTGTCGGCCGGCACCTTGGCCGCATTCAGGGTGGTGATGAGTTCCCCCAGGTTCTTCTTCCGCCCATTCATCTTCCAGATCCCCTCCACCCCCCACCCCACCCCCCGACGAAGAACTTCCTGGAGGGCGCCATGGCGCTGGAACTGACACACTGAAGGTCAGTTTCCTATTATGATTTGAAATAAGAATCTAATTTGTTTTTATGTGGAAAACCAATCATGCCATTTATTGACTTGTCCTTCCTTTCCTCCATTGACTTGTATAAGCTCATTTGTGTCATTTCCCAAATTTTCACCCACCTGAAAGTTTGTTTCTGGGCTCTCTATTCTATTCTATTGGTCTATTTGTCTATTTCATTTACCACAGCATTTTAATAAGTCTAGGTATACAGTAAGGCAAGTATCCGCATCTTTTTTCTTCATCAAATTGTTTTTGCTATTCTTGAAGTTTCATTCTTCCATATGAAATTCACTAAAAAAAAACTTTTGAAATTTTTATCAGAATTACATTGACTTCATAAATTAAAATGGAGACAAATGGACATCTTTGTGTTACCGAGCCTCTCCACACATAGGCTGTCTCCCTTCTTACTCAGATCTTCGTTTTATTCTTCAAAAATGTTTTATATGTTTCTCCATAAAGACAGAGCAAATACTGGGGCACTGGGTGGCTCAGTCCACTGAGTGTCCAACTCTTGATTATGGCTCAGGTCATGATCCCAGGATTGTGGAATCAATCCCCACATGGGGCTCTATGGTGGGCGTGGAGCCTGTTGAGATATTCTCTCTCCTTCTCCCTCTGCCCTTCTTCACCACTCGTGCTCTCTCTCTCTGTGTATATATATATATATTTTTTTTAAGAGCAAATTCTATGTCATTTTTATTCTTAGATATCTGATAGATTTTATGAATGGTAACTTTTTAATATTTCTAAGTTGTTATAATGTTGTAGGACATTACTGATTTTGCATGTTGATCTTGCAGCTAGCAAACTGCTGACTTATTTTATTCTAATATCTTGTCAAAGAGTTTATGCATCAGCAAATATTGAGTTTTTCTCTTTATGAATTCTTACATCTCACCTCCTCTTACTTTATTGTATTGATTAAAACCTCCAGTATAATACTGAATAGTAGGCGTGCTACAGGCATCCTTGTCTTATTACTGACTTCAATGAGAATATAGTTAGGATTCATTTTTAAATGCTGTTTATTATAGATGTTTGTTAGGATTCTATATTGGGTTTAGAAAATACCCTTTTAGTCCTAGTCTGCTAAGAGGTTTTTTTTTTTTTTCATTTTGAATTGATTTTCAAATTCTATAGAAAAAAATTTTTTTGCTTCTACCAAGATGATCACATGGATTGCTCCTTTGACCTTTTAAGGAACTGGATTATGGTGATAAATTTTCTGTTGGTGAGCATCCTTGTATTCTTGGGATAAATTCTACATGGCCATGATTTGTTTTGTATATACTGCTGCACCGAAACTGGTGAACAGCAGAGTCCTTATGTTGCAGTGTGCTCTGTAGTGATGGCCCTCAGCATCCCCTTCATACAGTAGCTTGGAAAAATATCAGAATTTAATTGCCATCAGATTTCAGTATGATAAAAGGACTTATCTGCAGAAAATAATGGAATGAATGGTAAGCCCTTTTATCTCTAACATTGAATGAGATCAATTTCCAGCTGCTCTCTATTTTGTATATACTGTATACTGCTATTACAACTTTGGGATGTTTACATCTATGTTCCTCATTGAGACTGGTTGATAATTGTTCTTATCCTGGTTTAGAATTGATTATTTAAAAACCAAATTGCAGGGGTGGCTCAGTCAGTTAAGCATCTGACTTAAACTCAGGTCATAATCTCATGGCTCTTGAATTTGAGTCCTGCTTCGGGTGAGCCTAGTTCTCTTCCCCTCTTTCTCCCTCTCTCTCACTGTCTCTGTCTTTCTGCCCCTTGTGGGATTCTTTGCCTCTCTCCCTCTCTCTCTGCCCCTCCCTCACTTGTGCCCTCTCTCTCTCTCTCTCTCAAAATAAAACAATCAAATGGAAACTTAGAATGCACAAAGCCACAAGAAAACATCAACTCCCACACTATGAATGAAAAAATAGAGATCATCTACAGAATCATAACTTTCCTAGACTTCATCAGGAAGCTGAGGCAACCATGCAAACTGAATTCTGAAGACTGAGAAGACCCTCGAAGGAAAGATGGGATACATGAACGGTTTTGCTTTGGTCAAAGCAGGGGAGGGAGACGCGGCCGCCGTAAGAGTAGGCAGGAAGAAAGCAGCTAAAATGTTAATGAATTCCTTAAATCCTAGTGTAGGCTAACATTTAAAACAAGGTTTCTCAGCTTTAGCACTATTGATATTGTGAGGAGGATAGTTATTTGTTAAAGTTTGTCCCAGGCATTGTAGAATATTTAGCAGGATTCCTGGCATCTACCTTCCAGATGCCGGTAATACCCACTCCCCTAGTTGTGATAATCAAAAATGTCTTCAGATATTACCAAATATCCCTCGGGGGGCAAAATGCCCCTGGTTTAGAACAATGGACACCCAGACACAGGGTGTCTCACAAGCTCTTTTCCAAAGGCCTTCACCTAGTACTGATATAAAGGACAGCCGCAGAGAGAACCCCAAATTAAAAAGCAGAGATTGTCAGATCTCTGACAAAACTAACACGTTATCTACCAGAAACTTATTCTAAAAACAAAGAGAAATGGTTTAAAAGTAAAAAGATGTAAAAGGGATATCATGCAAGCACTACTCAAAGGAAAGCTGGAGGAGCTATATTAGTATAAAAAAAAGTAGACTTCAGAACAAAGCCAAGGATAAAGAGGAACATTACATAATGAAAAAGGGATCGCGTTAGCAAGAAGATGTAACTGTCCTAAATGTGTATGCATCTAAAAACAGAACTTTAAGATAGATAAAGTAAAAACTGTTAGAATTAGAAGGAGAAATAGGATAATATGCATATATAGTTGAAGGCCTCAATACCCCCTCTTGATAATTGATAGAACAAGTAAACAGAAAATCAATGAGGATATGGAAGACCTGACCAATACTATCAACCAACTTGACTTTGTTGACATATATAGAAAGCTCTACGCAACAAGAGCAGAATATACATTTTTTTTCCCCAAGCACACATGAAACATTCATCATGATACACCATGTTCTGGGCCATAAGACAAATCCCAACACATTTAACGAGACTGAAATATTACAAGCATGTCCTCTGGCCTCGACAGGATTAAACTAGAAGTAAATAACAAAGGTATTTGGAAAATCTCTAAGCATCTTGAAATGAAACAACACTCTGCTAAATACCCACACATCAACAGTGATTTACAAGAGACATTAGAAAAATTTTAATTGATTGAAAATAAAAACACAAATATATCAAAATTGGGGGGATATAAATGAGTATAATAGTGCTCGCGCGCTCTCTCTCTCTCTCTTTCTCTCTCTCTCTCTCTCTGTGTGTGCCTCTCCTTCTCTCTCTGACTCTGTCTCTGTCTTTTCTCCAAAACAGTTTCTGTTTTCTAAAGAAAAAAGAAACAACAGTTTCTGTTTTTTTTAATGATCCATTTCTTCTTGGTAAAACATATCTCTAAAACCATCTTGTCCTGGTGCTTTTATTGGGAGAGGGCAGGAAGACAGAGTTTGATGAACTATTGATTCATTTTCTCTAATAATTTTTTATTTTTTTGAGTTTTCCTGATGGCAAATGATCTGTTTGGCAACCTCACTGATAAGGTTGCTCGTACATTTGCAATTTTAAGAAGGGAAGGTTACAAAGGGAAGAGACTCACTGCTGGACACCAATCCCCAGCAGCCTCTGTGGGATGAAAAGAAGATGAGGGGACTTTTGACTTCCCTTGACAGCTAAGCCTTGGAAGTGATCCCTTTCCCAAGAAAGCCTTGACCCATTCTAGGTGACATGGAAGTAAGTCATCCTCAGCCTTGACATACAATAGATGGGGACCAAGAATGAATACAGCTCACTAAGTACTATTTGTACATTCTCTCTTTTCCTTGATCACCTTTTTCATAGGTTTGTCTATTTTATTAGTCATTTTATTTATTTGTTTGTTTGTTTGTTTGTTTGTTTGTTTTTGAGAGAGAGACACACACACACTGAGTATGAGCGAGGTAGGGTCAGAGAGAGAGGGAGACACAGAAGCAGGCTCCAGGCTCTGAGCTGTCAGCACAGAGCCCGATGCAAGGCTTGAACCCATGAACCATGAGATCATGACCTGAGCTGAAGTCCGACAACCGACTGATCCACCCAGGCGCCCTATTAGTCATTTTAAAAGAACCATCCCTGGTGCACCTGGATGGCTCAGTCATCTGAGCACCCAACTCTTGATTTCCACTTGGGTCATGATCCCACGGTGGCATCGAACCCTGAGTGGGCTCCTGTGCTGAATGTAGACTGCTTGAGATTCTCTGTCTCCGTCTGCCCTTTCTCCCTTCCCCTGTGCTCACATGCTCATGTTCTCTCTCTCTCTCTCCAAAAAAAAAAATGAAAAAAAAAAGAATCAGCCCTTAGTTTTGCCAGTTATCTCTACAGGTTTTTTGGGTTTTTTTTTTTTTTCTCATTCTATGGAGACGGGAGGGTGATGGTGGTTTGGTGTAGCTGTTGTTTGGTTTGGTGGGTGGTTTGTCCTCAGACTCCCTCCCACTCCACTCCCCTAGCCTCTGGGTTCCCCTCCAGTGGCAACTAGTGTTACCAGTTGGTTTTTTACCTATCGTTTCAGCAAGATTTTGTGCATATATGAGCAACTACAGATATTTATAAATCATATTTGTGTAGCGGTAACTCCTTATTATAAAAGAATGGCATATTGTACACACTGTCCTATCCATTACTTTCTTCATTTAATAATATATACTGGAGATGATTAGGAATCACCACATAATGAGAGTCCTCATTCTTTTAAAAAAGTTTTTTTTAATGTTTATTTATTTTTGAAGGAGAGAGAGACAGAGTGTGAGCAGAGGAGAGACAGAGAGAGGGAGACACAGAATCTGAAGTAAGTTCCAGGGTCTGAGCTGTCAGCACAGAGCCCAATGTGGGGCTCAAACCCATGAACCTGGAGATCATGACCTGAGCCGAAGTCAGGTGCTTAACCAACTGAACCACCCAAGCGCCCCCTCATTCTTATTAATAGTTACATACGGTATTTGTATTTTATGACTATTCACTAAATTGTAATCAATCTTTTGTTTTGTAAGTAGTATAATTAATGGCCTTTTTCATACATCATTTTATTTATATCTGTAGAATAAACTAGGAGAAGTGGAATTGATGGGTCAAAAGGAATATGCTTGTGTTATTTTATTCCATATTGCCACTCGTCATTCACAGATGTTCTATCAATCTGCCCTACTGCTCACAACGTGTGAGGGGACCTGCGTCATCACACCCTAAACACTGGCTAACCTGGTGTCCAATCAACTTATTGGATCTATACCAATCTGATCATTTTTAAATGGTGAAGGTGATTAGAGGTACAGACTTCTAGTTACAAAATAAGTCATGAGGATGAAACGTACCGCATAGGGAATACAGTTAATAGCAGTCCAATAGTGAGGCGCCAGATGGTAGCCACACCCGTCACAGTGAGCTCTGCATAACGTACTGAATCATGCAGGCACTCTATAGTACACACGAAACTACCAAATCATCGACTGTCAACTATACTTCAATAATAAACATGTTTCGATAAATAAATTCAATAAGAATGGTATTTCGGCATAGTTGAAAACTACATTTCTGCACTGCTGGAATTGAGCATTTTCTGTGAACATCTACTCATATCCCTTGCCCATTTTTTTCCCAAGAGTTTCTGTCTTTTTCTTATTCATTTCTAGAGGTTCTTTATGCATTAGGATAATAAGGCCTTAGCCTATCTTATGAGCTACAAATACTTCCCTCCAGTTTGTTAGTTGTATTTTAACGTTACTTACAAATAAATAAAGCCCACTTGGTGGAGTCTTCCCTATATAATTACGTACTGTCATTTCTTATTCTCATTAATTCCTTGTTGTCTTAAATTTTCCGTGGTCTGACTTAATGTTGCTACTCTATCTTTCTTCGGTTAATAATGGGCCACTATATCTTTCCCAGCCTTATATTTACAACCTTTGCAACCACTTTTTTTTCACTCCACTTCTTGTCACCAGCATATAACTGGATTTTGCATTGCTTTATTTCATCCAATCTGTTAGTCTGAATAGATTAGTTTACCTGCTTGCAATTATCAGTAAATTTGGACTTATTTCTACCATATGTTACTGTGTTCTCTGTCATCTATATTAATTTCCTAAGGCTGCTAGAAGGAATTGCTTCAAAATGAGGTGAACTTTAAAAAAACAGAAATTTGTTTTCTCACAGTTCTCTCACAGTCAAGATCTCACACTTCGTGAGTTTGAGCCTCACCTCGGGCTCTGTGCTGACAGCTCAGAGCCTGGAGCCTGCTTCAGATTCTGTGTCTCCCTCTCTCTCTCTGCTCCTCCCCCACTTACTCTCTTTCTCTGTCTCTCAAAATAAAATAAAGGCCTAACAAATATATTTTTAAAAAGAAGCTTGTATGCTCTGTCGACTGAGCCAGCAGGGAGAACCTCTGTGCTACAACGTCTCCCATAGTGTCTTCCAATCCACTTATTTCTCTTTGACTTTTAATTTGCAAATGTTATTTCTTTTTTTCTAATTCTACTTTCAATATAGTAGTGATTAAGCATGATGGAATCAGACAGCTGCTCTGTTTTGAGTCCTTGTTCCATTAACAAAGCCCTGTTGAGGACTTGGGCAAGTCCTTTCACTGCCGTTTCCTCATCTGTGTATGGTAATAACACTTTCCCTACTCCATCGGCTTATTGTGCTAATTGAATGAGATTTGTTTGATAGCTTAGTATGTTTAAAAAGTCTCGATTTGTGCCTGGCCCTTATGACGTGCTCATTAAAGTTTATTTCTATTTCTAATTTTGCCGCATTGAAATCAGAGAATGTTAGGGCGCCTGGGTGGCTCAGTCGGTTAAGCCTCCGGCTTTGGCTCAGGTCAGATCTCACGTTCGTGGGTTCAAGCCCCGCGTCAGGCTCTGTGCTGCCAGCCAGCTCAGAGCCTGGAGCCTGCTTCAGATTCGGTGTCTCCTTCTCTCTCTGCCCCTCCCTCTCTCATGCTCTGTCTCTCTCTGTATCAAAAATAAATAAAACATTAAAAAAAAAAGTTTTAAAAAAGAAATCAGAGAATGTTGTTGCCTCTCTCTCTGGCAGAAAATTTTATTGACGTTTTGTCTGGAGCTTGACATTGTAAAGCATCCTGTGCATATATTCTTGAACTTTGGTTTGCAGAGGGAAGAGCCACAAACAAAGCCAGGACCAGCTCTCCCTCTAAGGACTGAAAACTGGACAAATTATTTTTAATGTATTTTAAAGTATCAGAAAGCCATCAAAAGCTACTGGCCTCAAATCCTAGGAGAGTGGGTAAATAAAACGTGAAATATACACATAGTGGAAAATTATGCAGTGTTAAAATGGAGCAAATAGAGCCATAAGTATCAGGATGGATAATTCAAAAACATTAAGTGAAAAGTACAGGATGCAAAATATTATATGTGGTATGATACTGATTATGCAAAACACCACACATATTCTGTCTATTTTCTGGGAGTACAAATATTCGAATAAAAAAAAATTTTTAAGACTGGAAGGCAAAAGTATGTTCATGAGTGTGATCCACTTGGGTATGAGGGATAGGAGATGGAGAGTAGGAGGGTGGTCAGAGAGGCTTTAGTGTGGCTGGATAAGCACAATGTGGTAAACATGGACAATGTTTAGGCTGGAATATTGTCCAGACTAAAAAGGAAGAAGATTCTGAAATAGGATGCAACATGGATGAACCTTAAGGACATCATGCGAAGTGAAATAAGCCAGTGACAAAAAGGCAAACTCTGTATGATTCCACTTATATGAGGTTCTTAGAGGAGTCAACTTCATAGAGACAGAAAGCACAGTGGTGATCGCCAGGGCCAGAGCGGGTATGGGAGTTGTTTAATGGGTACACATTACAAGATGAAAGGAGTTATGGAGAGGCGCCTGGGTGGCTCAGTGGGCTAAGTATCATGATCAGATCCTCTGTCCTCTTCTCTCTCTACCCCTCCCCTGCTCATGCACTCAGTCTCTCTCTCAAAAATAAAGAAACCTTGAAAAAAATTTAAAAACCTAAGAAAAAAAGAGACTTTAGCAGTATCTATAATGTCTTAATTTTTAAAAAACTAAAAAAAATTATATAAGACTAAAATGAGAATAGAATAAGACAAATAATTATGTTACACTTAGTTAATCTGTCAAGTACTGTTAGAAGAAGAAAAAGGGAGCGCCTGGGTGGCTCAGTTGGTTGAGTGTCTGACTTTATGTCAGGTCATGATCTCGCAGTTCATGGGTTAAAGCCTTGCATTGTCTGTCAGCCTAGAGCCTGGATCGTGCTTCGGATTCTGTGTGTGTGTGTGTCTCTCTCTCTCTCTTTGCCCCTCCCCTGCTCACACTCTGCCTCACTTTCTCTCAAAAATAAATAATAAAAACATTTAAAAAGAAGAAGCAGAAAAGAGGGATGACAAACTGAGCCCTTGGGGTGAGTTTGTCACACTCCCCATGGCCACCATCTACCCCTAGGATACCTCCGGGGCCATAGGGAGGTCCATCAGGTGCTGAACTCTGTTAATAACAGCTCCTGGGGCACCTGGGTGTCCCAGTCAGGTAAGCATCAGACTCTTGGTTTCAGCTCAGGTCCTGATCTCACAGTTGTGAGATGGAGCCCCATGTTAAGCTCTGCACTGACAGTGCGGAGCCTGCTAGGGAATTCTCTCTCTCCTCATCTCTCTCTGCCCCTTCTCCGCTCACTCTCTCTCAAAAATAAATAAATAAACACTTTTTTAAAAACGCTACATTTGTGAGGGCTTTTTAAGGGCCTTCTTTTATGTGTATTCAGGACTTTAGGTGTGTTATCTCAATTAATTCTCATGGCAGCCTTTTGAGTTTCATACTATTGTTATTCTCATTTGACAGGTAAATCTAAAGCTCAGTGAGGGTAAATTATTTGCCAAAGTGACAAAGCAAGTGAGCAGAGGAGCTTTGATTTGTATCCAGGCAGGTCTGACCTCAGAGCTTACACCCTTAACCAGGCTGCTGCAAAGCGTGTTTTCCAGTAAGCAAAAGGAAAATGTCCACACTCATATCGTGGTGGTAAGGGGTAATCCAAAGCAATAGATATGTTAAAAGCACATGGAATGTTTTGTTCATTAACATAACTGTGTCCTTACAACCAGAAAGATAAAACTTGCAATGACTGCCCTCTGAAATTTAAACCAGTGAAAAGAAATCTTTAATGGATGAGAGTAGCTATCTAAAGAATTCACTTTAAGGAACAGATCAAAGTCAGAACAGACAAGTCGATGCCAAACTTCAATCAAGATGTCTAGAGTGTCACATGAAGGCATAATTGATGAGAGCGATTTGGATTTTAAAATGTTTGTATTCTTTGATGTGTTGATTCTACCTTTGAAATCTATACTAGGGGCATAATACAACATAACTAAAAAGTTTTATCCATAAATATATTCACCAGAAAATGAATTTTAATAGTAAAAATGAAAAATCAATCTAAATATCCAACACTAGTGAAGTGGCTAGTGAAAAGGAAACCCATACAATAAAATTGTGAGCCTCACACACACATACACACACATATACACTTACACACACACACAAATGAAGAATTTGTTATTGTTTAACAATTTTATATGTACAAAGACAAACTGTAGGAGGAAATCCAGTCAATGTGCTATACAGAGACAGGGTTACCTTCCTGCTACAAATACAAATAGATACTGAATAGTGTGTAATAATATTAACAACATTTGCTGAAGAATAAAAGAAAGGAAACTAATAAGAGGAAATTTATTATTAAATAATAGGAAGTTCTAAAGTCCCAGAAAGAAATAAGGAACCCAAAGGCAGGGTGGTAAGAAAGATGAAGAAACTAGGGCAGTCAATGGAGTGTAGACCTGTAGATAGACCCGGAGGGTCCACGGCCTGGAGTTTTAATATTCACATGGGGTTGAAGATGAAGTCTCAGGTCCATGAAAGGCAGGACCTTGTCTCGGCTGGATGAATTCCTTCTAAAACAGAGGCTGAAGCAAGGATGAAAGAGCTGGAGACTTACTTGGTGTTATTAGTCAAGGTTCTTCAGAGAACAACCAGTAGGATGTATATCTATATAGGAAGTGATTTATTTTAAGGAATTGGCTCCTGTGGGGTGCCTGAATGACTCAGTGAGTTGGGCATCCAACTCTTGATTTCAGTTCAGGTCTCGATTCCAAGGTCATGGGATCCAGCTCCGCCATGGGCTCCACGCTGAGCATGGAGCCTGATTGAGATTCTCTCTCTCTCCCTCTGTCCCTTTACCCTGCTCTCACACACACACTCTCTCTCTCTCTCAAATAAATAAATTAAATAAATTAATATTAAAAATAAATTCATTAATTAAAAGGAATTGGCTCATGCAATGATAGGACTAACAAGTCCAAAATGGGCAGAATGGGCCAGCAGGCTGGAGGCCAGGGAAGCCAAATGATGCTGTGTTTGACATTTGAAGGCTGTCTGGTATAGAGTTTTTTCTTGTTTAGACAAAGTCATCCCTTTGTCCTCATCAGACCTTCAGTTGTTGGGACAAGACCACCCACATATGGAGGATGATGTGCTTTACCCAAAGTCCACTGAGTCAGATGTTCATCTCATCTAAAAATCTCCCTCACAGAAACATTCAGAAAAATGTTTGACCGCATATCTGGGCACCATGGCCCAGACAAATTGACTCATAAAATTAACCATTCCACTCGAGGAGTACAAAAAAGGCAGCAAAGATGAGAAAAGGGGAAGTGAAGCAAAAAAGACATGAGGAAGTGTGAAATGGTACGTTGTCATTCTGGCTGACACTTCATGAGAAGCCTCCAAGATCACAGCAGGTTACTCAGCAAGCGTGTCTGGTTGGCAGATGGTTCTGCTCCAAACAGGCTGTAGAGAGAAATGGCACTTCGGAGCAGGCCACGGGAGGGGGGTGATGGGGAGTGTATCTGCCAATCTCCCATCTCCTGTTTTCCATTAGTAGAGACTCAATCCACAGGAAGTTAACTTCCCAGCACTTCCAGGGGTTGTCAGGTGGCCTTTTCTGTAGCAGGAATCAATGTGGCATTTCACCCAAGTCTAGAAGTTGTGGGAGGAGCCAGAAACCCTGGGTTCATGGATGTTTGGCCCAGCTGCATGGTGGAGGTCAAGGTGAAGGACCTAGCATTCCCAGAGTGATGATCAACCTCTAGTTGTGTGAACAGAGTCTCAGAGGCTGTTAGTGATGAGGAAATCTAAGGATTAACATAGATTTGCATCAGGTATAACCCACCCCTCCTACTCATTCTCCATAGTATTGACTCTTGTACTGTCTTGTAGAGATTCCATTTTTGTGTGTGAGTACAAGATTCCTTGCCCTAGAGGGAGGTCTGGGTCCAAATGAGTCACACAGTCCCTCAAGGTGGTGCCTAGTTGCAAACTCGCGGAAGAATTCAGAAACAAGAGTCCTTGCTATTGAAAGTTGGTCCCTGATTGTACCTGATATTCATCATCTCTCTCTTCCATACCCATTCTAAATTTCCCTCATCCCCTGACAGCATTTAGGATGGCCCAAGTTGATTGAGACCTTTGGGCCCTTTTTTCCCTGCCTTTGGTGGGTCATGGTTGCTGCAGTTCCCATACAGGACATAGAAGTATAAGAGACACCCAGTTAAATGCCTTGAGTGCCAGAAATTCTCTTTACTATCTCCTTGTATATCAGCAACCCTAATTCCTCATGCTAATCAGGATTGATTACCCAACCAGTGCAATAAGTCTTCCCTTTGCTTCCTTGTCCACTGTGGCCAGATAGAAAACTGGCCAGATGATATCTACTGCTCCCAATTTAGGGAACCCAGTTCTCTACCAAAGCTCACATTCTAGTCACATGACCACACACAGCTACATCCTCTGGGTTCTAGTAACTGTTTCATGTCTGCTCCTTCATTGTAGGCAGAATAATGGCTCCTAAGGATGTCCCCATCTCAATTCCAGGAACCTGTGAATATATTAGGTTGTATGGCAAGGGGAGTATTAAGTTTGCAGATGGAATTAAGGTTGCCAATCACTGACTTTCAAATGAGGAAATTATCCTAAATTATCCAGTTTGGCCCAATGTAATCACAAGGGTCTTTAAAATGTGAAGGAGGGACTCAGAAGAGTCAAGAAGTTGAGAAATGGCATCATTAGAAACACTCGACCAGCCATTGCTGGTTTTGAAGATGGAAGGGGGTTATGAACCAAAGAATACAGATAGCTTCTGGGATCAGCTACTACAAAAGGCAAGGAAACTATTCTTCCTGAGAGTCTCCAGAAAGAAACAAGGCACTAGAGTTTGATCCAGTGAGGTGCATTTTAGACTTCTAAACCTCTAGAATTGTAAGAGAATAAATTTGTGCCATTTCCAGCTACCAGATTTGTGGTGATTTGTTACAGCACTGACAGGAAATCAATATACCCCTTCGGACTTACATGGTTTCCACCATCACAGGCCCCAGAGCACTGCACCATCCTACTTGGTTTCTTAAACCCCACCATACCTTTGAGGGGAGTTTAATAAGAGGACTATTTACAATTACCCAGTTTGAGTTATTACCTGTTTCCTGCTGAGGCTCTAAACTGATACAGAGCCCAAAGCATCATTGCAGGATATAAGTGTCCTCAGCCACAGGGAGGGAGAATAGACTTGTCTAAAGAATTCGAGAGGCAGATAATTAAATTTCTTGCTGACGTGGCCAATGAAACTAAGTGCAGACTCATTCACCTCTCTCCCCCAACTCTCCCCATCTCCCTTCCTGCTGTCCCAAGAACAGAATCTGGACTAGCAACTGGGAGTTCTGGTTTATAATCTGATTTTTGCCTTTGAGTGTCTTTGGGCAGAGCAGCTAACTTCTCTGGGTAATGATTGCTTCATGTGTGAAGAGCACGACCCTGTCAGCAAGCCATTCTGTCTCTGACACTATTAATCTATAAAATCTAATACTACCCTGGACATTGAAGCCTTCCCTCATGTGATCCACAGGACTTCAGATTTCCTTTCCAAGGTCCTCTGGATTGCATTCAACTCAAACTCCCATGAAGAGCTCAGGAACCCTTCTATAGCTGGCTCCTGCCTCCCTGTCTGGTCTAACATGACCTCCCGCCATCCCACACACCTCACTCCCCACACCCCAGACTCAGGGGCCTTCCCTCAATTCCCAAATCCCGCCAAGCCCTTGTCTTTGCTCTTCCTTCTGTCTGGAACACTCTTCTCACCGGGGCTGGCTCTTTCAAATCCTTTAGATCTCAGTTCCTACATCACCTTCTCAGAGACCTTTCCTTAACCATCCATGTCATGTTGTCCCCACCTCCCGATACTTCTATGACATTGCCCAGTTGAGGAATAATGGCTGAGAATTAAAGGGATACACCAAACATCAAGCAACACAATTAAAGACAATCCTCTCCTTGACTGGAGAGATCACAGTTTTATCACAGAACATCAAAGAAAAAGAACAACTTGAAAGAACTTCTGAAGTGTTACTTCAGCAGAAAAGAAAATGATCCAGAAAGGAAGAACTGGCTGTGGGATGCAGTAGCAGGCCAAGAGTGATAAAACATATCCTTGATTGATGGTAAATCATAACTATTGAGAGGTTAAAAGCATAGAGGTATTAAAACACTAGAGAACTACAATATGGAAGTTAGAAAGAAAAAAATTGAAGAGGGAAAATAAGGTATTCTATGTCTTTAGTGGAGAAGGATTACCCCTTTAATGAACTTAAGACTTATATAGAAAAATGGAGTTAGGGAAGGATGTTTAAAAAAAAAAAAAAGTTTCAAGGTGCCTGGGTAGCTCAGTTGGTTAAGTGTATAACTTTGGCTCAGGTCATGATTTCACAGCTCATGAGATCAAGCCCTTTGTCAGGCTTTGTGCTGACAGCTCAGAGCCTGGAGCCTGCTTTGGATTCTGTGTCTCCCTCTCTTTCTGTCCCTCTCCAGCTTGTGCTCTCTCTGTCTCTTAAAAATAAATAAAAACATTTTTTAAAAAGTTTCGCCTAGTCCTGGGGCGCCTGGGTGGCTCAGTCGGTTAAGCCTCCGACTTCAGCTCAGGTCAGATCTCACATTCATGGGTTCAAGCCCCGCATCAGGCTCTGTACTGACAGCTAGCTCAGAGCCTGGAGCCTGCTTCGGATTCTGTGTCTCCTTCTCTCTCTGTCCCTCCCCCTCTTATGCTCTGTCTCTGTCTGTATCAGAAATAAATAAAATTTATTTTAAAAAATTAAAAAAAAAAGTTTCACCTAGTCCCAAAAATAGATGTGGAAATACCATGTAGTACTTATAACCAATGAAAGAGCTGAGGAAATTTCATTAATCCAACAAAAGGCAAGATAGGAGAAAAGAAACGGGGGAGAAAACCTTGGTAAAGGAGAAATATGCCCAAATTCATACAACAGGAATGGCAAAAAAAAAAAAAATGTGCAAACTAAACTCATTTTTTAAAAAAATGAGGTGTCTCAGGTCGACTTTTTTTATCCAAATAAATACTGTTTGAAAAGACACACTGCATTTATTCCTTTGGCTTCACTGTGACCTCTATGGGAATGGCGCCTGTGGACACTACACCTTGACCAGCACTTGCAGCAATAGGTTAATGGCGGTAAGCCCACTGCTAGTGGAGGACAGGACAGGAAATGAGAATGACTCACAAAGTGGGTGTATCAGTTCAGATTACTCTTTCTTTTCTGGCCAGAGAACGGTATTGCTGAGAAGGGACAATTGATAATGGTCTGTAAAGAAAATGAAAAGCACTGGTGAAAATCATGTGAGCTTTGTCTGGATATGAACCTCCTCTCGAGTTTTAAGAGCAACTTAGCAAGTTATTGCTCTTCTGCAGGCCTATTTCTTCACCCGTAGAATAAAAAGAGCAATGCCATCTCTTCGAGTTTGGGGGCCGGGTCAACTAGATTGCAAAGTCCAGACATGGTGAGCCTTTGGTAACGAAGACCTGCCATCACATGGTACTGCCCCTTCCCGTGGGCGGTACCATCTCAGCCCATGGCCTACTTCTCAGTTCTCATTTTTACCCCAGGGACACTACTTTGCACAAACCAAAATTGTAAGAAACTGATATGCAAACCCAAACATAATTTCTTTGTCTTATGTTAGTACAAGTGCCAAGTAGACAGTTTCTCTCTAGACTCAAAAGGAAATTTTCCTTGGAGTGCCTGGCTGCCTCAGTCAGTAGAGTGTGCAACTCTTGATCTCAGGGATGTGGGTTCAAGCCCCACGTGGGGTATAGAGATTACTTAAGAGTAAAATCTTTAGAACAAAGAAAAATACTAAAGTTTCCTTTCTCTTTTATCCCTTTCTTCCCCTTATGTCGTGGGACCACTGGATTCATAGATTGCTTGAAGGTCCACTGCAGGGAGTATCATGTGTCCTCTGCACCTTTGTGTTTGGTGTCTTCTCTTATCCACTGAAGCCTTCCTGTTTTAGGATTCACTTCTGTGACAGGAAGATAGACACCCTCTGCCCTCCTTGCTTTGTCTTCATTTCTCATGCTGATCACTGCAGACAGGGTTCCCTATCCGGGGGTGCGTGGGGGTTGGGAGGGAGCAGCTAGGAGTACCCTGATTTGAGCCTAATCTCTGCTAGGATTCAGTCATGTTTGCATGCTGGACCCCCCAGGGCTTTCTAAGAGATTTGATGGTAAGGGCACAGGAGAGCAATGGGCGCTATGACAGGGGATTAGAAGCACAGAACAGGATCTCTCTGGAAAATGTATCCTCTGGCCCAGACTCACCACACAGAGAACTATGGTGCTGTTATCACTAGGATCTCTGAGAGACACAGACTTTACTCAGTTTTGGTACATAGTGACCAAGTGCTGCACTCAAAACCTTAGAAGGATTTCCCCCACCATGGAATAGGACTCCATGGGGAATGGGTCCATGTGTCACAGCTTATACTGACAGCTCTGAGAACACGCAGGATGATGTCAGCAGGTAAGGTGAGCAGCCTCCAAGATGGCCCCAAAGGTCCCTGTCTCCTCCCGCATGCACCATGGTTGATCCATGTGACCAATAGCATACGGCAAGAGCATGGCATGTCACTTCTGAGACTAGGTCATAAAAGATATCCTGACTTCTCCCTTGTTCCCTCAGATCACTTGCTCAGGGGAAAGCTGGCTGCCATATTTTGAACAGTCCTGTGGAGAAGACTACTTGGTGAGACATGGAGGCCTCCAGATACACTGAGAGAAGCTGAGGCTCAGGTATGTAAGTGAGCCCTCCTGGAAGTGGATCCCCCAGACCCAGTCAAGCCTTCAGATGACAGCCATCCTGGCCAACATCTTGATTGCAACCTCATGGGAGATTCTGAGCTGGAAACACCCAAATAAACCAGTCCTAGAGACCTGACTCTCAGAAGCTGTTTGAGATAATAAATGTTTGTTGTTTTAAGCCACTGTAGCAATGATAATAAAATAACGTTCTCTAGCACAATTACAAACAAATGGAGTTTAAAGGCATAAACCCTACTATGTAAGTATGGACAAATCTCTAAACGCATGTGATGGAAAGTAAAAGTTTGATACAACTAAAATATATTCCATATCACGGGGAGGAACGTTGTGGTGGGGGCAGTTATCTTATCCAAGAGATGTACTAGGAGGGTTTGTATGATCTCTTTGGGGAACACTGATATTTTTTCACTCCCCCATCTCCAGGGAGAGGACAGGAAGCTACTTTTCTACATAAACCACAAATACCGAGAGGCAGCTTCCAGGACACACTGAAAGCTAGGTGTGTGTGCTCTGCAGTTAAAGGTGAGGGCGGCCCTTGACACCTGCCTCATGTAGGCGTGAGGAAGCTGACGCGGCGGCATGGGGGACAGGACGGGGAGCAGACATTTTCAGAGTGTGTTGGAGAGCTGAGGGCTTTCGTGGAACAAGTGTTTGCCACTCAGCAGAGGGAACCCAGACTGGAGCCATTTTACTCTTCTCCAGGAAGACCATGTGGAGAGAGAATAGCCCCTGTCTGCTGACATGTCGTGGGCCACCGGAACAGGGCTGGGACAAGGTGGGCGCAGCAACCAGAGGAGCGGAACCCAGAGGAAGAGGGGAAAGAAGCAAAGGGGAAGGATGAGAAGTCTTACCTTGGGATAAAGGGTGAAATGGTGATTATTATCTTGGTTGGACATTTTGTTAACTTTTTATTACAAGGGTTTCTGAACCCTTGTAAAGGGAAGGTGTCTATCATTAGATCTAATGATAGCTTAATGTTTGGGTATCTACTTTTTCAAAGGTTTTTTGGGGGTAAATTGCAGACATGTGGCCTTTCACATTTCTGGGGACTCCACACGGTCTTTTAATTTTTTTTTAAGTTTTTTAATATAGTTTATTTATTTTTGACACAGAGAGAGACAGAGCACAAGTAGGGGAGGAGCAGAGAGAAAGAGGGAGACACAGAATCCAAAACAGGCTCCAGGGTCTGAGCTGTCAGCACAGAACCCAACGCGGGGCTCAAACCCATGAACTACAAGATCGTGACCTAAGCTGAAGTCAGACGCTTAACTGACTGAACCACTCAGGTGCTCCATATGGTCTTTTTAGAGAACAGGAATATTTTCTTTGCTCCAGCAACACTGTCGCCCATAATGGAATTAATGGTGATTTTTTTTTTTTGGAGTCCCCTGATGCCCGAGACCTATATGGTTTCCTCAACTGTCTCCAAGATGTCTTTTTTGAAAAATACAGTTAGTTGATAGGGGTGCCTGGGTGGCTTAGCCGGTTAAGCATCCAACTTCAGCTCAGGTCATGATCTCACGGTTCATGAGTTCAAGTCTCGCCTCAGGCTCTGTGCTGACAGCTCAGACCCTGGAGCCTGCTTCGGATTCTGTCTCATCTCCCTCTAACCCTCCCCTGCTGGCGCTCTCTCTCTCTCTTTCTCTCTTTCAAATACAGTTGATGTGTTCATGCTAAGGAAGATAAACTGGAAACTTTTAACTTTTAAATTGAAGCTATTATTTGTAACTTAAATTGACACAGGACTGTTCCCGAAGAGTGAGTAGCACTCCATTCAGGAATGGAAAAATGTTATCCCTGCTGAGTCATTCTGAAAGAAATGAAGGAAACAAGGGGGAAATGTGGATTTTCACAATCCCCCCCAAAAAGAGGAGTTTATGCTTTGTGAAGGTCACAGACACTGCTGGAGAGATGCTCTAATAAGTTTATCCACATCTTTGTAACCCAGACATTTAAACACTGCCCAGGAATGTCACCCATCACTGATGCACATGTAAATTTGTACCAACTCGATGCAGGGCATGTGACAGTGTCTATCAAAATTTTAAAAGCATACGCTCTTTGATCCAGCCATCTCTTCCCCAGAAATTTATTCTGTACATATCCCTGCCATGTGAAATGACTAAGAAAAAGGATATACCTTGCAGCTTTTTTGTAATAGCCAAAGATTGGAAATAATCATAAAGGTCCATCAGCGAGGGGTTAGTTTTCTATATGAACATATATGTGCAGTTTGTATTATTATATATCACGTACATATAATGTTACATATGCTAGCTATGTGATCGAGTATTCCGTAGCAGCCCTACTACAGAATGCTCTAGACCAGCCGAAGAATGAGGCTATAGGCACCGGCAGACTGCTAAGTGCGAAACGGTGAAATGTGTAACAAGGTGCTGAGCGCACGTGTGGGTATCATGCCACCGCTTGCCCTCCTCACTCACCGTCTCCTGCCTGAGAGTGACCTCTGTGAACAACATGAACAGACCATCTTGTTTACAGCAGCAGGAGGGCAGGGGGAGGGCGGAGAGGGGGAGTGGGTATATGCCCCCGGCCTCCTCCGTGACACTCGCTGGCTGTGCTGCTCACAGGAGTCTCTGTGCTATCTCCCACCACTGTTGCTGACTCTGAGCATTGCACTGTCTCTTATGCTTTTCCTATGCCCGGCCCACACTTTTATAAACAGTCCATTCATTATGCTTGACTCAAATGACTCACTTTATGTGGGCCATCTGTTTTCTGTCAGGATTCTGACTGATATGATATGTTAGCACTGAGGTAAAAAAAAATATATATATAATAATAAGGGGCACCTGCATGGCTCAGTCGGTTAAGCATCGGACTTCAGCTCAGGTCATGATCTTGCGGTCCGTAGGTTCGAGCCCCACTTCGGGCTCTGTGCTGACAGATCAGAGCCTGGAGCCTGAGTCAGATTCTGTGTCTCCCTCTCTCTCTGCCTGTCCCCTGCTCATGCTCTGTTTCTGTCTCTCAAAAAACGAATATACATTTTTTAAAAATGTTATTAGATAATATTAATAAAACTGTGTGTGTGTTGAGGAGAGGACACATGCACTTACACGTGCTTAGCGTCTCTAGAAAACCGCACAAGAAGCTGCTCACGGTGGATGCTTCTAGGAAGAAAAGGGTGGCCGGGGACGGAGAGCAGCAGGAAGGAATATCTAGTTTTACTGCAAACCTTTTGTCCCTTTTGAATTGTGTACTCTGTGCATGCATTACTTATTCAGAAATCTTTATTTTTACTTTCATGTTGCCACCACCCCTCCTCAGAAATAATTTTCAATTAAATTTTTTAGAAAATAATGAAAAACAAAGACCGCAGAGGGACTAGGTGCCAGAAGGCTTCACGGACAGCTGTCCCTGCAGCACCTGATCCCTTCTTCCCCGGGCACGGCCACCTTTCCTGGCAGATACACCACGCTGCCAACTGAACAAAGCCATAACTGACAGGCTTCTCCCACTGTACACTTCAGACATGAAGTACAATATTTTGAAAGAAATCTGGCATGTTAACTCTAAGACCATCCCCTGATCCTCACAGGCAGGCAAGGGGTTTGTGCTATAGGCCACCACTTGGCTACCACCATCAGCAGGCCATGCGACCCTCCCCCACAGTGAGTGGGGGAGAGTCTGCTTGCGCTTTTCACTCAGGCCTGCTTTTTAATCCCTCTCTGACATCCTTGCCACTACGGAGTCCAAACCAGCCTTAGCCTGGTTGGGTCTCAGCGACACAACTGAGTCCGGCTAAGAGACCACCCAGGGAGGGCCCTGTCTTCCTCCACCTGCTCCTCAACCATGGCCGGCCCATTACTTAGCAATGTCTCTATTTTTGTCGTGCTCATTATACTGCAGTGCTCTTCATTTTCATCTCATTATTGTTGGCGGGGTCATCTGGAGGCTTCGTTGCCCAGGAGACAGGGGGAAGCGGGGAGCTGCACACTCAGCTGTCTTCCGCGGGCGTGGCTCATCCATCATCTGACAGTACACTCTCAGGTCGCTCTCTCTCTTCTGGTTGTAGGGTGATCACGGGAGCCCCTTGATTGTTCTTGGGTCTTCCTCCTTCCACAGTGTGATCCTTCCCTTCTTAAACAGAGGGAGAAACATATCTATATTTTATAGACAGATACATAATTGACAGAGAAAACACACAAATCCCTTATGTGAGTCTTTTGGGGGAGAAAAAATGTCTCTGGGCAACTGACTGCAGTTTTAGAAACATGTGGGATAGAAACACAGGTCACTGGCTACTTGCCCGGCTAACATGGTATGGGGGCTGTGGCTAGAAAAAAAGTCCCCAAAGTACGTTGGCATAAAGGCCCCCAGACTTTGCCCCAGACTCCACTGCAGGACATGAAACGGTTAGGGTCTCAAGGAGGTGGCCCCCAAGAAAAACGGAACAAGGTACTGCTTTTGAGAGGAACTGATGCTCTTTGCCTCTGTCCCCAACCCTGTGATTCTGCCCCTCCCTCCACACCCTCTGTGCTCCAATGGAAGGGACAGGACGCCCCAAGCCCCCAGTGAATGATTTTGCAAAACTACCTAAGAGCACGTTCTGACCTGGGAAGGGGAGAAAGGTATCACATGATTACGGTCATGGGATGGACCAAATGGTGATGACCTGGGATGAAGGAGCTTCTGGAGACAAACTGTGGGTGGTGTATGTGAGGCATTCCCTGTGGGCTGCTTCAGAACTGCTGTTAGTGGATGCAGACTAATTGGGTTGGCCTTGGGCTGGAGAGAATGGAGTCATGTTCTCATATTAGGCGGGGTGATGTCCGAGGAGGCAAGGCCAGCAGGGGTCAGACCAGAACTCTGAATGCGGAACTGACCTTTGGTTATTTGAGAACATAAGGGGCCTATGGTGGACAGTTGGAAGCGTCTGTCCATGCCTGGTAGAGAGAAGATAGAGGATGCCACAGAGAGAAATGTGAGCTGGGAACCTCGTCAACTTTAAGGATTGTCTGAGGAAGATGCTTTCTTAACCAGATTTGTTAAAGCACAAGCCCTACTAGCTGGGGATCCCTGGGAGATGAGGCGGAATACTTCTGGGGTGGGATGGCCACTCCCCAGGTAATCAGTGTGCGTAGCGGAAGAGGGGCAAAAGCTGTTCTTTAGTGCTGGAGTTGCTGGGAACAAGCAAAGCTCTTGCTGGGCAGGGGTGGGGACATCTACAGGGAATAACTAAGCAGTAAGTCATGATTCCAAGCCCTGTATAGGACTTGGGGATAAGACATCATAATAACAGCTAATATCTACCATAAGCAGGCCCAGGCATGAATTCATCTGATTCTCCTCACAGCCCTGCACATTTATCCCCATTTTATACATGAGCAAAGTGAGTCACAGAGAAGTTAACCCTCCAGAATTGAAGTCACGTAACTTGCATCTATTATCAAAATTTGATCATCCATTTAGCCTTAGGGGATGCTCTTCCAGATCACCTGCTGTCCCCTAAGATGTGGTCTTCACAATAGCCCACAGCAGGATGATCGGGCCTTGGGTCCTATCTGGGACTTTCTTAAACCCCTCTGGGAGCAGACAGATCTCAGTACCGTGCTACTCCTCCCCGGCCCTGCAGGGTGAGGGCTGCAGTGGGATATAAGCTGCCTCTCTAAGTAACCCAACCACGGAATAGTGGGAGTGAGAGCACTGACCTAGGAGTCAGGAAGCTCAGGGCTGGGGCAGATGGAATGGAGAGATAGCCGGGGAGGAAGGAAGGAGATGGGCTCTGCAAAGGAACCAGCTGTGGGCTGAACACAGAGGTCACTGGATCCCACTATGTCAGGCAGGCTCCAGCAGGAGTCAGGCAGACACTGGGGACAGACGGGGAGGGTGTGGCAGGTGTCGGGCCTCATACTGCAAACAAACCTCACCCATTGGAGAAGCTGGGATGTCCCAACATGGGAGTCGGAATTTGCTTCACTTCAACTTGACAGCAAGTCCTTTGCCTCCACCAGCTTGGGAGACGTGGTGTGATTTCCACAGAAAACCACTGCTTTAGCTGTGGGCCACTTCCTAAGAATGTACTGCTTTGCCCTTCCTAGCCTCACTCCCCACCCAGGGCTAGACATATCTGCCCTCCTATGGCCTTGTCATATTTCCAGATACATATCTGCTGGCCTGGCTTGGACAAGCAAAACATGCAGTCAGAAAAAGAATGAAGCTGACTGTCTTTGGCAGCCCAAGAGCTCAATGCTGCCAGCCCCGGTCCCATCCATCATGCCCGTCCCTCCTTCACTGCTCACTGAGAAGGAGGTCAAAAATTGAGCTGTCTGAGGGTGCCTGGGTGGCTCAGTTGGTTAAGCATCCAACTTAGGCTCGGGTCATGATCTCACGGTTTGTGAGTTCGAGCCCATCAGGCTCAGCTGACAGCTCAGAGCCTGGAGCCTGCTTCGGATTCTCTGTCTCCCTCTCTCTCTGCCCCTCCCCCACTCCCACTCATGCTCGCTCTCTCTCTCTCTCTCTCTCTCTCTCTCTCTCAAAAATAGACATTTTTAAAAAAGTTTTCAAAATCGAGCTGTTCACCTTTCATCAGCTGCACCTGTGACAATCATAGTGTCCCAGGACCTCTGTCCTTGCTCTGGTCTGCAAGGTGCTTTGGGAGCTGTCCTTCCAACCCCCACAGGTTGTCATGGTGTCTGCTGTTCAGACTCCTCAATGGACAGAGCAGCAGACTGTCTCCATGGCAATGAAAAGAATTTGTGGAGGAAGGACGTTGGCCTTGGAAATGAACTCAGCAGAGCCCTCCTGGGAAATTAGCTCTTCCTGAGAGGTCAGATGAGATGCCCCTCATGGAGACAAAGTCCTTTAGCCATTCCAGCAGCCTTGGGAAGCCCAGGTTTCTAGCAGCGGTACCACCATCTCTGTCTACCCTCCAGCCATGGAGGAAGCCCAACTCCAGATCCCTGGCTGAACGCATAAAAACTAGACAGCATGGTTGGGGTGGGGGGATTACTGACCCAGCTGCGCTGCAAAGCCAGCGTCCCTGCCCACTCGGCTTCTCCTTGAAGTCTCTCTCCCATCTGATGGGACCCTGGGCCCACTCGTCCTTGCTAAGGTGTGAGCTGATACAGATGAAAACAGTGCCTCGCCCTGCCCCCAGATGCACGGCACCTTCCATATAAGGTCTTCCATAATAAGACCAACAGATCTCAATTGGCCCACTGCAGTCCTTGGGAGACATTTCTGCCCTGTGTGTGTGCCTTTCTCTCTTGCCTTTCATACTCACGAATCTCGGCTTTGGCATCGTTCAAGCTCACAGTAGATCAGGGAGGGCACTAGGGTTCTTTGAAACTCCTAATTCCTTTCTTTCTCTTTTTTTTTTTTAACGTTATTATTTATTATTGAGAGACAGAGAGAGCACATGAGCATGCAAGGGGCAAGAGAGAAGGAGACACAGAATCCAAAGCAGGCTCCAGGCTCCAGGCTGTCAGCACAGAGCCCGACGTGTGGCTTGAACTCACAAACCTCGAGATCATAACTTGAGCAGAAGTCGGACGCTCAACTGAGCCACCCAAGTGCCCCACTCCTAATCCCTTTCTAATCTGACACCCACACATCTGGAATCAGGCTGGGCTGGGTTAGGAGATATGGCCTTTTCTACCTCAGCCTCCCAGGAAGGAATCTGTCTC
This sequence comes from Suricata suricatta, assembly GCF_006229205.1. Lineage (NCBI taxonomy): Eukaryota > Metazoa > Chordata > Mammalia > Carnivora > Herpestidae > Suricata > Suricata suricatta. Next base: position 69,653,259 of record NC_043708.1, read on the forward strand.
CCCACCTACCTCAGGCACCCAGTGACCCTTTCCCTCTCCCCATCAATCCTAGCTCTCACAAATCAGAAACCCATTCACACTTGAATGTGAGCAATGAAAGATAAAAGCAGACTCTCTCAGGGAGGTCAGAAGTTAAATTGTAAGGAAAGAGCTCCTAAGTGGGCTTCCAGGCACCAGTTCAGAGGACAAGTGCCATAAGCGTAGAGTGTGGACTTTGCTCTTAGAGAGAAAAAGAAAGAAGTGATGTGGATCTTCTTTCTTCCAAAGTATTTCTTTGCACTTGCCGACTCTCTTGGACAATAAAGGGTTTGTTTTGCTTTAACTTCTAGTTCTTAAGTCAAGAAGTGTGATTTCATAAAAGTCTGTTACACTAAAGCTAGGTGTGGTGTCACCACAGAGGACTTTACATTCACCACCCGATGTCACTGCTTCCTTGCTAGCAGCCCAAGAGTGCAGTCTCGTAGCCACCACCACACCTACAGAGCAGCCTGCTGGGGCGGGGGTTGGGGGGCAATGACACCCCACCCTGCCTCCCCTCCTCTCCTCTGCTAGGTAATCCTGCGTTCTGCCTGAGACTTCTCACTTCCTGAAAACACATCAGAAAGGACTTCATCAAGTGCACTTCAGTTCAGGTACCAGCTGTGCCACTTACTTCACTACGTGACTGTTTTTACTTGAATTCCTCCAAAAGCAAAGCCTAAGACCAGCAAATCCTTTGTGATGTGGTCGTGGGGCACAGAAGTGAGGAGGCGGGAAGGGAGACTCAGGGCAGCCTCTGCAGTGGGCCATGGGAATGGACTCCACACAGACTCACTGAGGAAGTAGGATGCCTTCCTACTCGTCCACCCACGGGGCTCCCCACTGGCCGAGGCTGCCCCTGCCCCTGGCAGTCACCCCCCCACACACACACACAGGACTCCCTCTGCACTCCCCTGGGCAGAAAAGCAGATGACTCGTGGTGGGTGTTGCAGGTGAATCCGAGTTCCCCAGGAACCATCCACCTATGCTGTGACTGACAGGTGGGCTAAGGGAATGTGGCCACAGTTTGGAACATTACTGAATTTTTCTAGAATCTCAGGTTCTCCACAGGTAACATGGGACGAAGATCTGCTCTGTCTCACAGAGTTGTTACTATCTTTAAAAGGGAGAATTCCTGAGAAACAGCACTGTTCTTGACCCAGAATAAGGCTCAGTAAGTGGCAGCTATTACTCTTCCTGTGACTGGGGACAGTGGAGGTCACCCACGCTGCACTAAGGCCCTGAGGGGTCTGTTCCCACCCCACGCCCTCTCTTTGGCAGGACCCAGATTGCACACAGCTGGTAGTCATTCAAGAGATGAATCCCAAGGAAGCAGCCTGAGTTCTGGGTCTAGAAAACTCCAAGAATTTGTCCTTCCTTTCCTAAAGGAATGACAGACCCTTCCTGGAGTGCAAGGCAGAGAGGGCTGTAGCTCCAGAGTGGCTGGAGAGGAAAACCTTGCTTTTTCTAGAAGGAACCATTTTCCTTATATGATTTGCCTCTGCCATTCCCAGGAATTTAAGGTCTATGAAGAGGTTCCCAGAAGCAGGAAGAGCTAGACCCACCAGACCAACCCTCCAGAAGAGGAACTCATACATTCACAATCCATTCAATTATTTAACAAACCGCATTGAAGTTTCTAGGTGTTGGGCTTTCTGCTAGAGGCTGGGGCTTCAGAGATGCAAGACCATCTCTGAACTGAAGAGGAAAACAGAACTCTGACTACGAAGCCCACGCACTCAGGAAAGAAAAACAGAGTGACAGGGGCCCCTGGGTGGCTCAGTCTGTTAAGCGTCTGACTTTTTTGTTTGTTTGTTTTTTTAATGTTTATTTTTGAAAGAGAGACAGACTATGAGCAGGGTAGGGGCAGAGAGAGAGAGGGAGACACAGAATCTGAAGCAGGCTCCAGCCTCCTAGCTGTCAGCACAGAGCCCAAAGCAGGGCTCAAACTCATGAACCATAAGGTCATGACCTGAGCCAAAGTTGGACGCTTAACCAGCTGAGCCACCCAGGTGCCCCAAGCATCTGGCTCTTGATTTTGGCTCAGGTCATGATCTCACAGTTTGTGAGTTTGAGCCCCGTGTCGGGCTCTGTACTGTCAACACACAGCCTCCTTGGGATTCTCTCTCTGTACCTTCCTGACTTGTGTGCTCTTTCTCCCTCTCTCAAAATAATAAATAAACTTAACAATTTGTTTTAAACAAAACAAAATAAAGCAGCAACAAGGGAGGCAGAAGTCAGGATCTGAGGAGATGTTCACCACACGAAGGAATTTGGCCTCATCCTGAAGCTGATGGAATGCTGTCTCCATTAAAGGACTTATTCCATAGCCCTCTCTCCAGCCCCTCATTGTAAAAGCTGTAGCTTCTGCATCAATGGTGAAAAGAGAATGGAAGGCAACCAATAAACCTCTCTGCCAGTAAAGTCTGGACCTCTACTTAAAACACCGCCAACCTTGGAGCCCTTTCTTCCTCTTCTTCTACTTACTGAAAAATGGTCCACACGGTATCCTGAGTCACCTTTATAAATCCACTGAGAAAGTCCATAGCGCTGCTGTGGCGTCCCAGGTGCAATAAATGTTGGGTGGACAGGTGGCTGAAAGGAAGGCCAAACAGCGGTAATAACGATAGATGAGATAGGCACTGAAACTGATAAATACACACATGTGCTTGCACGTGGCCCAGACTGTCTTTGGGAACAGCGATGGCCTGTGGGGAAGGGAAGCAGATTCTAGGGTTCAAGTGCGGAAGGGAGACTCGTCTTTCACTTTTCACCCTTTTGAAGTACTTCAATTTGCTACCATGTTCATTTAAAATACTACTTAAGGGACACCTGGGTGTCTCAGTTGGTTAAGCGTCCGACTTCAGCTCAGGTTATGATCTCACAGTTCATGGGTTCGAGCCCCACGTTGGTCTCTGTGCTGACAGCTAGCTCAGAGCCTGGAGCCTGCTTCAGATTCTGTGTCTCCCTCTCTCTCTGACCCTCCCCTGCTCATGCTGTCTCTCTCTGTCTCTCAAAAATAAAAAAATTTAAAAATATATATTTTTTAATAAAAATATACTATTTAAAAATAAATTCATGGGGGCACCTGGGTGGCTCAGTCGGTTGAGCGACGGCTTCGGCGTGGGTCGTAATCTCACAGTTCATGGGTTCGAGCCCCACGTTGGGCTCGAGCCCCAGGTTGGGCTCTGTGCTGACAGCTAGCTTGGATCCTGGAGCCTGCTTCGGATTCTGTATCTCCCTCTATCTCTGACCCTCCCCTGCTTGCGCCGTCTCTGTCTCTCAAAAATAAACAGAAAACATTTTTAAAAAATTAAAAAAATAAATAAATGCATGTACTATCAGTACCCTCCAGCCAAAGGCCACCATCAATACAACCGTAGTCAAATAAAATCGGGTTTATTGACTCTTAGCAAATGAGGGAGAATATACCCGTGGGGACGTGTGGGGCAGCTCACTAACAGAATGTTAGAAAGGACTTAGGAGATTGGGCTTATGTTGGATAATTTTGAGGAGGATTCAAGGAAGCAAGGCTTGGCTCTGGGTTGGATACTAGGATAACTCTATGACTGGAATCTTAATCATAAGTATCTCAATTTGTACATAGAAAGAGAAAAGAAAAGGGCAAAGTTACGGGGGCTGTTGACAAAGCAGCAGATATCACTCATTATTCAGGATGGAGGATGGATGTTCTGATTTTTGTAGTTTGGACAATAATTTGTCTCTGTTCTGGAACTCCTGGGTGGCTCAGTCGGTTAAGCATCTGACTTGATTTCAGCTCAAGTCGTGATCTTGAAATTTGTGAGTTTGAGCCCCACATCAGGCTTGGTGCTGACAGTGTGGAGCCTGCTTGGGATTCTCATTCTCTCTTTCTCTCTCTCTCTCTCTCTCTCTCTCTCTCTCTGCCCCCTTCCCTGCTCTTGCTCTTTCTCTCTCTCTCAAAATAAATAACTATTTTTAAAACTCCCTTTAAAAAAATAATTTGTGTTCAGACATGATTACAGAGTGATCTTGTTTTTGTCTTCATCCATCAAGGGGACAGAGTGGGCTTGTCTGGTGGTGGTCTCCCCCAGAACTGTTTATGTCTAAATGAACACCCTCGCCTCACTGGGGGGCCAGGCCATCAGCACCGAAGCCTGGCTAATCATGCCAGGTCAGCTCCAGGCTACCAGGGGCTGCTTCTCTCTTTTTAGGCACTCTTCAAACTAAAGAGTACAGATATTAATTCAATTAGTTGTTTTTACTATACTGCCTGAGTCGTATAGAAATTGACCATATTTTGGGGGCGCCTGGGTGGCTCAGTCAGTTAAGCATCTGGCTTCAGCTCAGGTCACAATCTCACAGTCCGTGGGTTCAAGCTCTGCGTCAGGCTGTCTTCCCCTCCCCTTCTTGTGCTCTTTCTCTGCTTCTCAAAAATAAATAAACATTAGGGGCACCTGGGTGGCTCCGTTGGTTAAGTGGCCAACTTCGGCTCAGGTCATGATCTCACAGTTCATAGGTTCAAGTCCCACATTGGGCTCTGTGCTGCCAGCTCAGAGCCTGGAGCCTGTCTTCAGATTCTGTGTCTCCCTCTCTCTCTGATTCTACCCTGCTCACGCTGTCTCTCTCTCAAAAATAAAATAAAACATTAAAAATTTTTTTAAATAAATAAACATTAAAAAATTTTGAGAAATTGAGCATGTTTTTTTTTTTTAATATGAGCTCAACACTAAGTAAGGATCACTTTAGCAGCATTTTGTGAGGTACCAGAAAGCTTTCATACAGTATATTCTAAAGCCCGAGCTGGGGCAGGTCCCTGAGAACAGGCCCGCTGGTGGCTGGCATAGACGGCCAGGCCCTCTGGCCCATCAACACCACAGCAAAGTCACGTGGGCAGGGGCTAGCGTCAGCTCCACAGTCTCAGTCAGCTTGGGCTGCTAATACCATAGACAGGCTGGCTTCACAACAAGCATTTATTTCTCACAGCTCTGGAGGCTCAGAATCTGAGATCTGAGTGCCCCCTTAGGTTCTGGTGAGAGCAATTTTCCTGGTTTCCAATGGCCATTTTCTTGCTCTATCCTCACCTGGTTGAGAGAGCGAGAGAGAGATCTCATGTCTCTCCCCCTCTTTTTTAAATTTGTTTTTAACATTTATTTATTTCTGAGAGAGAGAGTGCAAGCACAAGTAGGAGAAGGGCAGAGAGAGGGAGACAGAATCTGAAGCAGGCTCCATGTTGTCAGCACAGAGCCCGATGTGGGGCTCGAATCACAAACTGTGAGATCATGCCCTGAGCCGAAATCAGGAGTCAGCCACTTAACCCACTGAGCCACCCAGGTGCCCCTCATGTCCCTTTTATAAGCGCACTCATTCCATCATGAAAGCTGCACTCTCATGACCTCATCTAACCCAAATTATAAAGACCCCACATCCTAGGGCACCTGGGGGCCTCCCTTAATTAAACCTCTGACTCTTGATTTCAGCTCAGCTCACGATCTCTTGATTCATGAGTTCGAACCTTGCATGCGGATTGTGTGGAGCCTCCTTGGAATTTGGTCTCCCTCTCTATCTGCCCCTCCCTTGCTCACGCTCTATCTCTGTCTCAAAATAAATAAAAATAAACTTTTAAAAAAAGGCCACACCTCCAAATACCATCATATTAGGAAGTAGGATTTCAATATATGAATTTTAGGGGTACATAGACTTTCAGTCCACAGCACTCCCTGTTCAAATGCAGAAACTCCTGCCCTGGAGAAGAGAACTTCTCAGGGGATCATGTCTGCGGCAGGCAACGGGCCAGGTGAACCTGGCACAGGACTTTCTCATGGCAAGCCCAGACTGAGGATCAGGGAACATCATGTCTGGACCACTTCTCCTACCAGCCCACCAAATGGCCAAGCCCCTTCACCTCCAGGGGCTTCAGTCTTTCATTTGTAAAATGGCAGGGGCAAGGGAAGAGGGAAGTAAGCCAGATCGTTTGTATGATCTTTTCCATGATCCTGGGGCACAACTGTTCCAAAGGCAGGTGATGAGCTGATTTCAATCTCTTCTGGTAAAGGCAAGAGACCAGGTGCACTGGAGAGAAGCCAGCATATCTGGCAGGAAAATCACAGCCTCCATGACAAGCAAGTGGGCTTAGATCTCATGGACTCAGAGGGCTACACCTCCCCACACCTACATCAGTTCTTAACCCCCACCAAATGAAACAAGACAAGAGGGGCAGTGAGCCTCCCTGAAAGGACTGGCGTGGAGTCAGCTGCTAAACTTTAGGAGGACAGGGACGAGAAGAAAGGAGGTAGAAGAGAATTCTGGAAATGGCTCCATCTGAGGTGGGCTGTTCTGAAGTTGGGTGGTGGGGGTGACAGCTTCTTTTGATTGGTATCCCATACTCCATCCTTCCTGTTGAAAGAAACTCTGCATGTGGGCTAACAGTGCTTTCTGTAAGCTGTTGAATTGGCCAAGGGGGCCACTTGCTTTGGATGAAAGACCGTCATCTTCTTGGTAGACTCTGACCTAGGACATTCAAGACCCAAAAGGCCTGGTGTTCGGGTTGGGCTGGATGCTGAGTTAAGCATTCATTAAACTCCAAGGCCCCACATCGCATCCCCATGCCTGCGGTGCTTCAGGTCACCAAGAATCCATCTTTACCGCCAGCGGTTTTTGTCAATTACCTCCAGAAGCTGGGTTACGAGAAAGGGGGGAAAGGTGGCCCCGAATTCCTTCCCTCCCAGGACCTCAGATTCTAAAACCGTCCTGATTTTTTACTTAGGGAGAAGTAAAGGGAGTTTTTAAATTGGTATGTAAATTTAATAGCATTGAATGTTGCATTTTAAATTTCATTTTTTTAACAAGTAGAACATCCAGTTGTGGAGAGACTGAAGCTCTCTTTGTGTGTGATTAGTTTATTAAGAGTTTCCTTTCTGATCTTTTCCTGCCTTCCTGTCTCTTAAGTCTTCTGGGAACCCTGCAGAATAGCCTCGTGCACCACTCAAACCAGTAACTGGAGATTTGAAATATGGCAGCTTGAGAGCCTCAGTGAAAATTTCTGATGGCCATCCTTTGGGGGAAGTAGATTAATTGTTACTTTGGGAAGAGAAGAGACTGTTTCTCCCTGGGCCCTCACAAGAGCAATAGGTTGAGAATTTTGGTTCTTTTTTTTTTTCAATGTTTATTTTTGAGAAAGAGCTAGAGTGAAAGTGGGGGAGGGGCAGAGAGAGAGAGGGAGACACAGAATCTGAAGCAGGCCACCCTGGGGCCACCTCTTCTTCCACAAATGCAACTCCAGGACCCTCTGCCCCAGCACTGTCCCTCAAGCTGCCCTCCTGCCTGTGAGGCCTGGACAGACACAGCCAGGGACATTCATTGGAGGAGTGAGTGATACACACTGTGGTGGGACAAGGGACCAGCGTGGTCTGGATCACGGTCATCCGTTCAAAGTCGGGTACCCTAAGAGTCATAAGACACAGAATCCTCCATCTGGATTGCCATAACTCAGTTTATCATAATCCTTACCTGTGGTGGCCATCCCTGGATACCCTAGAATCCCCAGTGCCCTGATACTTTTTTCCTCCAGATCTCTCCTTAAGAATCAGAGATGAAGGGGTTAACTTGAAATGTATAAATACAGACAAAGCGCTCCTAGGTGGAGAGTCAGATATGCCAAGTCCCCACTCACAGGGCTCCATTTCCTCCTCTCCCTCCTGCCCCGTCCCTCAACAAGTACTCCATGCTGGCAGAAATCCTCTGATGAGCCACATGTGGCTGCTGCTGTTTTGTTATTCATTAGCCCAGGTGAAAGCAGTTCAGCGCCCGCCCAAGGACTGTCGGGAACCCAGTCAATATGGAAGTTTTTTATTCCAAGGAAGCACTTATGTTTGGGTGTCTGTGACCTGCAGCTTCCTGGCTGGAAACTCAGCCTGAGGAGTACAGGGGACACAGGAGGGGGAGACTCAGTCTGGCCCTCGTCCTCACCCAGCCCGGCCCCAAGCCCTGTCCACTTGTGGGGCTATAAGGTAAGAATTATGAGCAGAGCAGTGGGCTTGTCCTTCTCTCCGGCCTTGCACCCTCCCATTCCTGGCATGCCCTGGGCAACGTGGGCGCAGGGTGGGCTTTTCCAGACACGTCTCAACAGAGGAAGGGGTGGGGCACCTGGGTGGCTCAGTCGGTTAAGTGTGTTGACTTTGGCTCAGGTTGTGTTCTCACGGTTTGTGAGATCGAGCCCCGCGTCAGGCTCTGTGCTGACAGGTCAGAGCCTGGAGCCTGCTTCAGATTCTGTGTCTCCTTCTCTCTCTGCCCCTCCCCTGCTCACGCTCTGTCTGCCTGCCTCTCAAAAATAAACATTAAGAAAAGTTTTTTTTTTTAATGTGGGACTTAAAAAAAAACAGAAGGGGCAAGGGCCATAAATTGAGTGCCAACAATCCCTCCACACCCCAATATGTTCACCTCCTCTCCCAGCCCCTTCTCCTTCTGGAAGTCAGTCCCACTCTAACAGGGACACACACTCACTATAACAAACACACAGCATGTGTCACTGGGACACCAAATCTCCTCTAAGCACCGCCGCATTGCAAGCAAAGTTCTCCACTCCCTTGGCTTCGACTCCTGCCTCCAGCACTAGGTCCAGAACCAGGGCCTTCGTTCCCAGTAACCCTTCCTCCACTGCTCTCTTCCTGGAGGGAGAGGCTCGGCAGCCCCTGCCCCACTCTCAGGCTGCTCTCTCCCCTTGACGGCCCCTGTCACCCTCTGCACCACTCTGGGTGTCCTCCCTGCTTGCCTGGCCACTTCCCTTTATACTGTGCCCCCACAGAGTGTAGGAGGAGGTCCTGGGCCTGGAGGACCCATAACAAGCTTCTGCCCCCTGCCTGGGCTATTCTAGAGCTGTGGAAGCCTCCAGAATCTCCTCTCTGGGCCTGGCCTTCTCACCTGTAGAATCCCGTCCTGCTCTGCCTGTCTGCATCTTCCCACTACACCTTGACGCCCATGTCCCCCACCTTCTCCAACTGCTCCCCAAGATCGCAGCCTTCAGCCTGAGCTTCATGCTCTTAGTTTACTGTTGTATTCTGATTCCTCACCTCAGACTCCTCCTTCAGGCCACTTCTGGTGGCACCTTAGCCCTACACCTGTGGCCTGGACAAGTGCCAACCCTAGGGAGACCTCAGTCCCCATTTCTGCCACAGTTCCTAAAACTCTTTCGTAAGTGATGAGAGTGTTAAAGGTGTTTCGATATTCATAACAACCCCTAACAACTATACCTCAGTTTATGCTAATGAAGTAACTTTGGAAAACACCTAAGGATGGGCTGGTTGCCAGGGAAACCAATCATATGATTGAAGGGTTGAAACGTTCAGTCCCACACCGCTGACCTCTGGGGAGGGGAGAGGGGCTGGAGGTTGACTCAATTGCCAAGTACGCCCAATGAAGCTTCCAAAAAACCCCTAAAGGGCAGAGTTCGGAGAGCTTTTGGGTTGGTGCCCATGGTGATGTGGAGAGAGGGGCGCTCCTGGAGCAGACATGTAAGCTGCATACCTTTCCCCATACTTGCCCAAAGGAACTACTCCATCCAGCTGTTTCTGAGCTATAAGCTTTTATAGTAAACTGGTAATCTAGCAAGAAAAATGTTTCTCTGAGTCCTGTGAGCCACTGCAGCAAACTAATCAAACCCAAGGAGGGGGTTGTTGGAATCTCCAATCTATAGGCAGAACATAGATGACAAAAGGGACTTGTGATTGGCCAGTGGAGTGGGGGCTGGTCTTGTAGATCTGAGAGCCCTTGGCCTATGGGGTCCCACCCTATCTCCAGGTAGATGGTGTCAGAATTAAGTGGAATTGTGAGGCATGCAGCTGGTGTTAGAGAACTGCTTGGTTTGGGGGAAGAGCCCACATATTAGAACTGGATACAGGTGCACCTGGGTGGCCCTTGGTTTGGGCGTCCTGTTCTTGGTTTCAGTGTAGGTCATGATCTCACAGCTCCATGAGTTCGAGTCCCAAGTTGGGCTCTGCACTGCAGCTCAGAACCTGCTTGGGATTCTCTCTCTCCCTCTCTCTCTGCCCCTTCCTGACTTGTGCTGTCTCTCTGTTTCTCAAAAAATAAATAAACTAGAAAGAAAGAAACGCACAAAAATTTACACAGATTTAAAAAAGAATTGGATACAGAATGGCACCCCTACCCTACTCTTAGTCTTTTTATTCTGTACGTACTAAGACACTATATAATTTATTTTTCAACATATTTGTTGCTTATTGTGCCCCTCCCCCGTAAGAGGGTAAGCTCTGTAGGGAAATTATCTTTGTTTTGTTCAGAGTCACTCTCTGAGTTCCTGGAACAGTGCCTGGTAGGAAGTGGTACTTTGGCACTAAATTTATTGAGTGAATGAATGAATGCATTCTGCCTTATTTTAACCCCCTGTTTTCCTACCACAGTGAAGGAACTTGAGGGAGGTAGGGTCTTTTCTATATTTATGTTCTCCAGATTTCCAGGTCCAATGTACGATGTAAGGGGCAATAAATGTTTTTGTAATAGAATCCGTCTCAAGACAAAGACCCAAGGGGTCCAGAGAGGAGGCACTGGTGAGGGGCTTGAGTGAGGTGAAGGCCAGTGGGCAGTGTGGAAACTTTGTCTCAGGTCCTCCCTTGGGCACCACTTATGGATGGCAAGAGAGAAAGACAGGTGTTCTCAGCCTCTCCGACTGTGCTGAGCCTTGGACATGTACACAAAGAAGGACAGTGCCCATGAACATGACTTATGGATATGGAACATGACCTAACAATAAAAAGAATCTTTGCCAAGAGGAGACAACCTTAGCAAGAACTTCACACTGACTTCTCTCTTCTGTCCAAATTAGGAGTTCTCAACCTGGAGTTGTATGTAAGATTTAGTGAGACTTTTTTCTTCAGGTTCCCAAAGACCTGTATGGCCCAGAAAAGAACCACTAGCCTGGAGAACCCCAGGGGGAGTTCCAGAGCTCCCCCACTCCCTCTCACCACTCCTGCCACCCCCGCCAGCCAGATCAGAGAACAGAGCAGAGCCTGCTGTGAACACTCACTGAGCACCACCACGGGTCTGTGAACGGGCTCAGGCAGAAGCCAGGAGACAGGAGACAGGAGAGGCCCATCCTCAGCCTCATTCCCCTTGGCTCTACCCTCACCAGGAGTTTCCAGGCTTAAGGAAAAATTTGAGTTTATTTAGGAAAGAAATGTTTAAAGCACAAGAGGACGAATAAGAAGCCAGGAGATGTCAGGGGCCTGAGTCTCTGCTCCTTTCCCTTATGATCCCTTGGAAGTGTCAGCCTCATGAACTTCATTGGCTTATAGCCCCACACCAAGAGCCCACATGTTGGTTGAATCACAGAAGCTAAATTAACAACAGTCATGCAGATAAGAATACTGGGGGTCCTTCCTTGAGCCTGGCACAAACAAGCCCCTGGCGTCATTGTCTGGCGACCTTCAGACCTTAGTGACCCCCAGGCTCCTAGGCCCAGACCCCCTTCGCTCCATCAGAGATGAGGGGAGAAGCCAGCCACCGAGATGCTCTCGCCGGTGATGTAGCTGGCGTCCGGAGAGCACAGGAAGGACACAAGTCCTGCACAGTCCTCAGGCTGCCCAATCCTGCATAGAAGGAGGACAGAACACATGTCAATGATATCAGACTTTCCAAGGGTTCTGCTGCCCCAGTGGGAGTGGGCTCCAAGGAGGGACAGGGTGGACCAGGCCGCTTACATCCTCCAAGGCCCTGTGGAAACCAGACTCCAGCTAAAGGAATGACCAGCACCCAGAGAGGGGTCAGTCTGTGAGATAGACTAGCCACCTCTCCCCAGCTATACCCAGATTACTGAGGTTCCAAACCCAACTCACCTCTGCAGCTTGTAATTTTCCTTGACGATGTTCCAGAAAGCCTCATTCTTGTATATCTGGGCAAAGAGAAGACATGAAAGAGTCAGTGCTGTCTAAAACAAGGAGATGGGCAGGGCCCGAGGTGATCCATAGCAGATTTGCCTTTCTCAGGGGTGATGGACTGAGTCATGGCTGAATTTGGAGGACACTGAGGACCTCAGCTGTTAAGGAGGCTGATCTGAGACTCCAGTCACTCCTTCATCGCTTAGCCATTGGGGAGGTTTCCGCTGAGCCAGGCTGAGAAATGGGGGACACGCCCCAGTCCTCACCACTTTGCTGAAGTCAGTCTCGATCACTCCTGGAACCAGGCAGTTCACCCGAATGCCCTTGGGGGCCAACTCCAATGACAGTGTCCTGGTGAGGCCCAGCAGGGCCGTCTTACTGACATTGTAGGGACCTAGCTCCTGGAAAAGAAATCAAGACAGTGATTAGGATATTGGGAAGCAGGGTTGCCTGGGTGGCTCGGTTAGTTAAGTGTCCAACTCTTGGTTTCGGATCAGGTCATGATCTCATGGTTCATGGGTTTGAGCCCCACATTTGAGCACATCTGTGCTGATGGTGCAGAACCTGCTTGGGATTCTCTCTCCCTCTCTCTCCCCCCTTCTATACATACACACTCTCTCTCAAAATAAATAAATAAATTTTTAAAAATTTAAGGATATGGGGAAGCAGAGGAACACATCAGTTGGATTTCTCACCCTGGTCCAAGAACAGAGCTCAGACACATTCTCCCCAGCCTGGTATGAGAACAGAAGCTGGATCTGAGGGACTCAGCATCCACGTGGGCACCAGTTCAGCCCAGGGCAACAGGAGTAAGGTCCGGGTCTATCCCAAACATTGTCTCTGTGGCATTCTGGGGACCCCTTTCCCTAGTCCTACCAGGCACACATAAGCAAGAACTTACCACGCTTGGTATATACGCTGCAATGGAGGAGACCAGGATGACCACCCCCTTCCTGAGAGGAGACAGACACAGGCAAGACAGGAAACCAATAACTTATCACAGACTGAAGGCTATTGTTATTTTTTAAAGATAAAACTTAATAACATTTGAATTGTTATAGTGCTTGAATAATGCAACTCACAACAGCCATACGGTTCCTATTATTATCCCCATTTCCCAGCTGAGCAAACAGAGGCTCTGCAGGGTTTAGCAACAGAGCCAAAAAGTGGCAGAGCTGGGACTCCAACCCTCTCTCTCTCTGACCCAACATCCATGATCCAAACCATTACACTCTCCCTGCCTCTCCCTGGGGTAGTGAAGAACAGAAAGCCAGGTGCTTAGTTAGGGAAGAGGCCCCCAGGACTGACTGTGAACCCCTACCAATGGGCAGCCTCTGACAAGCCAATGGGGCAGGTGGAGACAAGAAATGAGAGGCAGGAACTTTTCCTTCTGTCCAAGCCAATCCCCGGCCCAGTTCCAGAAGAGTACATGTACATGGAGGCACTGGAAGAGCAGCTATGTCCTGAGGGAGGTGATGGCCCCAGTCCCTAACCTGAGACACCTGAGACTGTGAAGTGCAGTCAGACATGCAGGACCTAGCGTGCAGGCTAGCTCCCTGGAGACTGAGAAGCAGGGAGTGGAGAGGGGCCTGGGAAGGGCTTCTCCCTGCCTGCCAGGAGCAAAGGGGCAGATCTGTCCCAAGCTGTAAGTTGGTGAAGAGGCAACGTCCAGCTATGAGAGAACCAGAATAGGTGAGGGTGAAAACGACCTGCCCACATGGCTAAGGAGCTAAAAGCACAGTCCTTTCCCAAACATGGTGATGTCAAGGCCAACAAGAGTGTGCCTGAGCCTCTGGGACATCACCCTCGTCCTACAGCCACTAGAACTTGAAGATGCAGTTGCACAAAGGGGAGGGGGGTGTGGACACAGGACACAGACACAGGACAGAGAGAGGAATGTGGAGACCCCAGGGACACTTCCTTTGTCCTTACCTCCTGGCTGTGGAGGTACTAGACTCAGTACTTGTCCTGGCTCCCCTCCAGTCCCCACCCCCACCCTGCCACCTACCCTCTCTTCTCCATGTGCGGCAGCAGCTGGCTCAACATCAGGGCCGGGGCCTTCACATTCACTTCCAGGATCTGAAGTCAGAGCAGAGGCATGGTGGAAGGCAGAGAGACACAGTCAGCCCTCAGCCCAGGGCCTGTTCTCATAGGACACACGGGGTCCTAGAATTGGTACAGTAAACCCAGATAGGCTCAGATCTGAGATCAATTGCCCTTCTGGTCAGGACAAGAGGTGCTTCCGGTTTAACAGGCAGGCAGGCTAAGTGGCAGGCCTGTGAAATGTGAATTGTTCAGGACTGGGGTGAAGGAGGGCAATGTTCAGGCCTTTTAAAGAAACTGGACTATGTTCTGGTTGTGCAGACAGAAGCTATACGCAGAGGCCACTGGAAAAAAGATTGAAAGTAGAACAGATGGAGGGAATGTAGGTGCTAGGAGCAAAGGAGATTTCTGGAAGAGTTGTCTTTGTGTTTCCATTTGTGTATGTCCTTGTCTTGTCCCAATAGAATTTAAGGCATATGCACAATGCAACAGCATAAAACAAATCAAATAGGTATTCTGTGTGAAGCAATGGAGAATAGTAAAAAATAAGTGTAGAAAAATAAGAAAAAGCAAGAGTAAGGTTGGTGCCCACAGTTCACAGCAGGTGGTAAGAGCTGAGCATTATTCTATTATTCATTCACAAAAATGCAAGCTGTGAGGGCCTATGTGGATGCCAGTTTATTGCACACTTGGCTCAGAGCTTTCCTGCAGCCGCCACAAAGAGGGAGACATAACAGAGAATTGCCGTCTGGGAGTTTGGTGCCCACACTGAGCCTGCCTGCAGCTAAAACCCGGATCTGAGCTCAGACATAAGGGTCCCTGACCCTCTGTCTGAGAACTGTGTCTGGTGGCAGTGGGGACAGAAGAGAAGTATGAGAGGCACTGGCAGGCAAAGATGCAGAGACTGAGCCAGGAGCTAGGATAGGGTGTCACTAACATGACAGCAGGGTCCCTCCTGTGAGCCACCACCTGGGGTGAGGTCAGTGTGTCTATGTCTCTAGGGAGTGAGGCTGCACATCTGCAGCACCTTTGCACGTTTTCATCCCACACTCAAGCACCCCCTTGGATGTGGGCAGGGGAAATGCTGACACCAGTGTAATGACAAGTTGCCAGCGTTGGGATGACCCCCAAAACTATAAGTGGCTCAGATGTGTAAAGGCAAGACCAGTATGAGATCCCCAATAAGAAGCAATTGAGGCTTAGAAGAAGGCACTTCCTGGTCATTCTCGGTTTGAAACATATCCCTGCCCTCCACCGATGTCTGCCCTAAGCTTCATGGATGTCAGGCTGGGTGATGGGCTCAGACAAGTCCTGTCCTAGACTCAGCAGCCAAACAGGAGCCAAGGAAAAGTTTACAGCCCCTCCCCTGCTGAAGAGGACAGCCCTCTTAGAAAATAGGCTAGTATCTCTGGGTGCCACGAAGTCCTGAGTAGAGATTGTGGGCCTGAGGAGGATGGATGCTAAAGAGTCTTCAGGCAGGAGAAGGGTGGAGGATGAGAGGTTACCCAACCAGATGGAGAAAACGGGGGTCTGCCTGGGGAGGCGCTCAAACCGGCCCAGGATAAGGTGAACATGAAGGAACTCCCAGGACACCTGCTGAAAACTGCATGCAGAGAGAGCGCAGCAGCTCAAGATCACACTTGTTTTATGACCCTTCCACCTCTGAGGTGGTGGCAGATGTGCCTAGAGGACTTCTGCCCAACGAGGCAGACGGCTCATGGACTAGCAAGACCGTGGAGAACAGGGTAGCAGCAGAGAAAACAAGGCCAGGCTGCGGGCAAGTGCACTCAGCTTCAGGAAAGAAGATATAAAACAGGTTCTGGGAAAAAGAGTCATGATTCCATGAACTAAGACACTAAATTGAAGAAGGACTCAGGAGGATTAGGAGTCGGGCAGCCATGCAGTCCCAGCTATCTCAATTTTTATTTATTTATTTAATTTATTTTTGAGAGACAGAGACAGTATGAGCAGGGAAGGGTCAGAGAGAGAAAGAGATACAGAATCTGAAGCAGGCTCCAGGCTCTGAGCGGTCAGCACAGAGCCCAATGCAGGGCTCGAACCCACAAACCCTGAGATCATGACCTGAGCCAAAGCTGAGCGCTTAACCGACTGAGCCACCCAGGCACCCCCAGTCCCAGCTATCTCATTACAAATGGTCCTTTGGAGGCCTCAGGAAGCCGAGGAGCCTGGGGAGGCTGTGGCAGTGACTGCGGGAGCTCAGACTTCAGGTCATCTGGGGGGATGGAGGAAAGGGCAAGCAGCCAAGGGCAGCGGCACAGGAGAGGCAGCCCTTGAACCATATCTGCAGGGTGCACAATGCTGGGGAAGGCAGAAGGGAGTGTTCTGGCCCCTGCTTGGGATGGAGTGGGGATGCCAGTATGGTGATTTCATTGCAGTCCATCTTGTCTGACAGAGAAACTCAGGGACCAAAGACAAGAGTGAATGGCATAGGTGTCCTAGGATAGCAAAGCCCAAGGTGGACCTCAAGATATTTTGCAAGGCCTCTTCTGGACCCTGTGGCTCAGGTGGCAGGATCATCAGGTGGAATGCAGTGGGTTGGAATGTCTGGACTCATGGGTTGGGCCGGGCCCGGGCCTGACAAGTGTAGCAGCAGGTTCATCTGAGGGACAGTAAGGATCCCTCATCTAGGAAGAGTGAAGAAAGAATCTCAGCAGCAGGTACAGGTCTCCAAAAAGGAGCAAAATCACTGAAGGAAGAAAAAAAAGTAAAATATATCTGCTGTCAACAAAGAGCAGAGACCTTACTGTTCTTGACTCTTACCAAGAGCAGAGACCTACTCCCAAAGCTGTAAAGCCAGAGCCTGGACAGTGCCTGGCATGTAGCAAACCTTCAGTAAATATTTGCTAAATGAATAAATGCAAAAGGGATGGAAAGAGAAAAAAGAAAGCAGCAAGAATGTAGGAAGCCACTTGAAAATGCACACACATTGGAAAGGAGCAGCGCAGCACATTCCAGGAGACAAGTGATCAGTGCCTATTTTTTACAGTAACTTCAGGAGTGGGGGGGGAGGGGAAAGTCTCAACTGGGAAGCAGGTCAAACCCCTCCACCAGCTCCCCCCAGCAGCCTCTCACCTTGTCCCACACCTGCTCACTGGCCCCCAAGGTGCTTCCCACCAGCGGGTTGACGCCTGCATTGCACACCAGGAAGTCAAGACCCCCACAGTGCTCCAGGACCTGCCGCAAAGAGTGACAGGAAGGGCCATGGCCAGGAGATGGCCCGAGGAGGCCTCACCTGCCCTGCACTGTGGCCAGGTGCACAGGGCATTGAGGCAACGCTTGCTAATTGGATACTGTCTCAACCAGGAATGGTCACAAAGCTGATGTGAGAACCCACAACACTGGGGAGGCAATTGTCCTAGACAGGCCCAAGGATGGGCTCTGCAGAGCTGAGCACCTCAGGAGAGGACCGTCTGTCTGCTCCAGGAATCCATCTGTGCGCCTGGGATGGGAGAATCCCTTTAGATCCCTCCTCAACCACAGTTCTCCAGGGCAAGGGTCCGCTTTCCAGAAAGCCAGCATGAACAATGAGGTCTGCCCGCTGAGACCATGAGCAATCCTGGTTTCAAGACTGTTGTCAGGCCTCCCAGCCAACGTCCTGATCCCTGCCCCACTCAGGGCTCCGCAGAGTGGGAAGGGCTCTGCTCATTCTCCTCCCTGTATCCTTCCACCCCTGTGGCCCCTCACCATGGTCACCAGCCGCTCCCGGTCCTCAGCCTTCCCCACGTGGCAGACAGTGCCCACCACACTCAGCCCTTCTCCCTGCAGCGCCGCCACTGCCCGGTCCACGTTCTGCTGCTTCCGGCTGCTGATCACCACGCGGGCCCCGTCCTGGGCCAGGCGCCGGGCAATGGCGAAGCCGATCCTGTGGCAGATATCGAGGGAACAAGACAGCCTCAGCCCCTTGCCACCATGGTCCCTTGACCCAGCCCTAGAAACCAACAAGGCTGCGTCCTGATCTACAACCCTGAGGCATCTCTGTGGAAGTGAGAGCCCTTGTGAGGGTTCGAGACCCATAGGGCAATCAGGGCACTTACCCATCAGTGGACCCCGTGACCACGGCCACCTGATTGGCTAGGATGCCTTTTTGGCCTATCCCACTGCTGCTCATGCACACAGGGAGCCTAGCACAGGAACGGAGCAGGCCTCTGTGGACCCAGGCCACTCTTGGGAACATGGCCGCAGGTTCCTTTCTCTGCTTCCTGCTGAACTCGGTCCTGGAGGAGAGAATCAACTTCACCTATCACTGATGCCGGGAGTGAGCGTGCTGGTAATCCACCCCCAGCTCCTCCAGACAGACCAGGCCAACAGCAGAGAGCCAGAGAGAGTAAGCCTAGTCAGGGTGAATTCCAAACAGTGAGCCTCAGGTCAGGCAAACTCTTGTGAAAAATCTCTATTTATAACACAGACAAATTAAAGCCTGAGACCCACTATTTGGTAGACAGGATCCTTTTCCCATTCATTCCATGACCAAGCACGGAGCACTTGCAACATGTCAGAGAAAGCAGACCAAGGTCCTGAGTACCTGCATGAGGTCCTCACCAGGCTGTGCAATGGAATAGAGGGTGTGAGGAGCCTGAGCCAGATGAAGCAGCCCCAAGCCAGGCTGCAGGGTGCAGACCCGTGCCCTCTGGACACCCTCAGCAAGGAAAAGGGTAGGTCTGCACAGGTGTAAAGGCAGGGGGAGGACCTGGCATGGGAGACTCACACATGCAGACACTGTGTATGAACTGGAGATACATGAAAGAGGCTTGTGTAGGGGACCCTCTTTCCCCGAGACCCCAAATATCCAGCTCCACCTTGGTGTGAACCCAGAGGCTCCTGCCTCCCCCTGGTGTGAGATTCCCATTTGCCTGCCCAGGAGCCCTGTGAGATCCTGAATCTAGAAGTCTAATTCATTTCCTGTGGGGAGGTAGGGGGAAAGGGATGGTTGGAGAAAAGGGTCATTGAGGACACAGCATGTCCTCGGGATGTATTTTTCAGGTAGGATAGTGCCAGGAAGAGATGCCGTCTCTGGCAGCTCTGGACTGGCGGGGCCATCAGACACACACTTTCAGGAGGCTCTGGTGTGGGGCTGACTGTCTGCAGACCCTCATCAGTTGCAGACCCGCCTTGGCCACTCCAACACCAGGGGACTCCTCGTTACTAAGCAACCCTTGCCATACCTACTGCATCTCCCTTGTTCCTTAGCAACCAACCTTTACATAACCCAGTTCCCTCGAGTTTGGGGTCTGTATCTCTAATAATAAATGAACGGGTGCTGCTCAGGAATTAGGGAGAAATTTCAGATTAAATATCAGTCTGTATCTGTGTGGCAATGAAGGTAACCAAATGCTCTGCTTTAAGAGACAGCCATGGCTTTCAAATTTATGTCTCTTTGGATACCGTATTTCCAAGACATCCTTTGTAGATCCTAGACCACCTCTCCTTTTTGTCCTAAGCTGCTGTCACTCTTCTCTCTCTTACATGCTCTCTCTCTCCTGCAAGGTCGTGTATCTACGGCCTTTCAATTCCAGAGGATGAGGGGTTTCAGCTTCTGATTATTCTATCGTTCCTAAACAAGACACCAGATTCTAAGCACTATTATGACCCCTGGGAGACCTCTCTAACCCCTGCTTCGAGCACAGATTAACCCCACCAACTGTCAGGGGAATTGGTCTCCTTGGCTGGGAGGGCAGTAGGAAAAAGGGGACTCGAATTTTGTCAGGATGGGCCGCCCCCTGCTGGAAGATCAGAGTTATGGCACCTCTGAGAAGCTGTTCCCATACCAGCAAGTCTATGACTGTCCCCTCTGTTCTACAACAGTTCTGACCAAGCCCGGCTCCTTTGTAAACTTACCGTGAGATGGTTTGCAAGAAAGCTCTCCTACTTGTAGGGAAAAGCAGCTGTGGCCTATTGCAGGTAGAAAGCATGGAGAGACTGGTCAAGCCTCATCTGTCTGTCTTGATTCTCATTCCCATTCCAGGTCCCTCTTTCCCAGGAACTGAGACTGAGCAGCTTCCAAGGGCCCAGGCTCCTACTCACTCTGCCCTCGTCCTCACTTCTGCTTTCGTCTAGAGCAGTCAGTGGCGCCAGCTAGGCCAGAGTCGACCACAGTGCCTCTGAGCCTGGCATTGCCCACACTGATTCCCCCTTTCCATGCTGATAAGTTCAGTTATCCAGAAGTGGAGGTCAGAAAGCCAAGTGGACACACCCTCAACTTAGTCCCATCTTGGAGCTAAATGGCCTTCACAAAAGAGAAAAGAAAACGGAAAAGCAAAGAAAAGATTAGGGGAGCAACATACAGTAGTTAGAAACATTGGGCATCAGGAAAGAGAAATGAGGGAGATGCCTACAGAAGGTGCATGGTTTGGGCGAGTCTGTTCCCCCTGTGGCTCCAGCCGCACCTGGGTAAGATGGGGCACTGAGTTGGGGGGGGCCTAAAGGCTCTGATACCCCCCAAGAGCTTTATTATGAGAATCAAAGAAGAAATAAAGACAGCTGCAGACAGAGCCAGGGAGAAAGAAGCATCTGCACACAAAATAAAAAAGAGTGAAGGTGGGCAGTAGTAGTGACATGGACTCAATGCAGCCTGCCTGCTCTGGTCTTACCTGGCTATGCTCTCGGTGTCCTTCCTGAGTGCAGGTCAGGAGCCCTTCCGCTGCGGAGCCTGCAGCTGACTGAGTGTGAGGATGCAAGGAGACAACAGGCTGGGTTTCAGGCTCTGGGACTCTATCTGAAAAACTCAAGGATTCTTGGAATATACCTTCCTAGAATTACGAAAGGCAAGGTGAAAGGCCTTGCTAAAAGGTCTTCCCCACACCTGGGGAGGAAGCTTGAGAACAGAGGTGGCCTGGGGGAAAGTACAGGAGTTGCTATCTGAGTAATCGTCAGCAAAATGCTGGACACGCCGTTCACCAGGAGCCCAGTCCTGTCAGTCCAGCTGTCCCCAGACACTCACACAACAGAAGCAGACAGACCCAGTGGTCTAAGGGCTCTCCAGACCCCACCCTGTGGGGCCTACAGGCTTAACTGGCTGGGGGGGGGCAGCACTGGGGACCAAGCCACAAAGATACTTCTACAAGCACAGAGAAGAGACTGGAGGCCTTGGCCCCAAAGCCATGAAACAGGCCCCTGGCACTAAACAAGACTAATGACTGTAGGGTTCCAGATACACTTCTGTTCCATACACATAGTTCCATCCAGGTGTCCACCCACCACCCAGGCTGTCACCTAGGCCCCAATATTTGAATGAGCACCTACTTCCTGCCAGGCAGGGCATTAAGTACTGTGAACACCAAAATAATGAAGGCGAGCAGTCCATATCCTGAGAAGTTTACAGTCTAATGGAGAAATCAAAAAAATGTAGTGCAGAGTGCTACATGTTAAAATAGAAGTAGGTTGGGAATGCAAACTGGTGCAGCCACTCTGGAAAACAGTTTGGAGGTTCCTCAAAAAGTTAAAAATAGAAACACCCTATGGCCCAGCAGTTGCACTACTAGGTATTTATCCAAGGGATGCAGGGGTGCTGTTTTGCAGGAGCACATGCACCCCAACGTTTATAGCAGCACTATCAACAATAGCCAAAGTATGGAAAGAGTCCAAATGTCTATCGATGGATGAATGGATAAAGAAGATGTGGTTTATATATACAATGGAATACTACAGGGCGGTGAGATAGAATGAAATCTGGCCATTTGTAGCAAAATGGATGGACTTGGAGGGAGTCATGCTAAGTGAAATTAGTAAATCAAAGAAGGAGAAATATCTGACTTCACTTATATGAGAAATTTAAAATATAAAACAGATGAACATAAGGGAAGGGAAGCAAAAATAATATAAAAACAAGGAGGGGTACAAAACATGAGACTCTTAAATACAGAGAACAAACAGGGTTGCTGGACAGGTTGTGGGAGGGGGATGGACTAAATGGGTGAGGGACATTAAGGAGAGCACTGGTTGGGATGAGCACTGGGTGTTATAGGCAGGGGATGAGTCACTGGAATCTACTCCTGAAATCATTATTGCACTATATGCTAACTAACTTGGATGTAAGTTAAAAAATAAATAAATACAGGGGCACCAGGGCGGCTCAATCTGTTAAGCATCCAATTTCAGCTCAGGTCATGATCTCCTGGTGTGTGGGTTTGAGCCTGGCATCAGGCTCTGTGCTGACAGCTCAGAGCCTGGAGCTTGTTTTGGATTCCGTGTCTCCCTCTCTCTGCTCCTCCCCTGCTAGTGCTCATGCTTGCTCTCTCCGTCTCTTTCTCTCTCAGAAATAAATATTTTTTAAAAATTAAAAATACATAAATAAAAATTTAAAAAATAATTTAAAATTAAATTAAAAATAGAACCACCCTATGACCCAGCAATACCATTGCTAGGAATTTGCCCAAGGGATACAGGAGCGCTGATGCATAGGGACACATGTACCCCTAAGTTCATAGCAGCACTTTCAACAATAGCCAAATTATGGAAAGAGCCTAAATGTCTATCAACTGACAAATGGATAAAGAAGATGTGGTTTATCTATACAATGGAATACTACTTGGCAATGAGAAACAATAAAATCATGCCATTTGCAGCAACCTGGATGGAACTGGAGGGTATTATATTAAGTGACTTATTTATTATTTACTTATTTATATATTATAGTATATTATTAGTTATTTATAATTTATTATTATGCTAATAAACATTTTTAAAATTCCCATTGCAACATTTTATAACCTCACTCCAATTCATTCCTTGCTCATCCCTTTCACCATAACATCCCTAAACCTTGAACCACAAAGACATTTATCAGAAGAGTCAGCTTCGAATATGACTGCCACCAACATCCTCCTTTTAGAGCTTTGTAGCTTAGCCTCCCATAAGCTCTGGCTCACAGAGGTGTCACACACATACTTGAATGTGCATCAGCAACCGGCCAATGGATCTGGGTTCTACTCCGTATCTTGGCATGTAAGGGTCTTTCTTTATGTCCCCTTTATGAGGTTGACAGATTTAGGAAAAAATAAAAACAGAATGCCCATTTAAATTTAAGGTTCAGGGGGGAAAAAAGCAATTTGGGAGTAGAAGTATGTCCCAAGTATTGCATGGGACATGCTTGTAGGAAAAAATTTATTCCTGGTTTATTTGAAATTCACACTTACCTGTGCATCCTGTTCTTTATCTAGTAACCATGCCCTTTTATGCTGGTGATAATGATTCTTTTTTAAAATCTTTTTAAAATGTTTATTTTTGAGAGGGGGGAGGGGCAGAGAGAGCGGGGACAGAAGATTCGAAGCAGGCTCCATGCTGACAGCAGAAAGCCCAAGAAAGCCCAAGGCAGGGCTGGAACACAGGAATCAGTTATCAAAAATTTCCCAACGAATAAGAGCCTGGAGCCAGATGGCTTCCAGGGGAATTCTACCAGACATTTAAAGCAGAGTTAATACCCATTCTTCTCAAGCTATTCCAAAAAATAGAAATAAAAGGAAAACTTCCAGACTCATTCTATGAAGCCAGCATCACTTTGATTCCCAAACCAGACAGAGACCCAAGAAAAAAAGAGAACTACAGACCAATATCCTTAATGAATACAAATGCAAAAATACTCAACAAGGTACTAGCAAATCGAATTCAACAGCATACAAAAAGAATTATCCACCATGATCAAGTGGGATTCATTCCTGGGTTACAGGGCTGGTTCAATATTCCCAAATCCATCAATGCAATGCATCATTTTAACAAAAGAAAAAGATAAAAATCATATGATCCTGTCAATAGATGCAGAAAAAGCATTTGACAGGGCACCTGGGTGGCTCAGTCGGTTGAGCCTCCGACTTTGGCTCAGGTCAGATCTCACGTTCGTGGGTTCGAGCCCCGCATCAGGCTCTGTGCTGACAGCCAGCTCAGAGCCTGGAGCCTGCTTCCAGTTCTGTGTCTCCTTCTCTCTCTGCCCCTCCCCCTCTCATGCTCTGTCTCTCTCAGTGTCAAAAATAAATAAAACATTAAAAAAGAAAAAAGAAAAAGCATTTGACAAAATACAGCATCCTTTCTTAATAGAAACCCTCAAGAAAGTTGGGATAGAAGGAACTTACTTAAACATAAAAGCCATTTATGAAAAGCCCATGCTAATATCATTCTCAGTGGGGAAAAATTGAGAGCTCTCCCCCTGGGATCAGGAACACGACAGGGGTGTCCACTCTCACCACTGTTGTTTAACATAGTGCTGGAAGTCCTAGTATCAGCAATCAGACAACAAAAGGAAATAAAAGGCATCCGAATTGGCAAAGATGAAGTCAAACTTTCACTTTTCGCAGATGACATGATACTCTACATGGAAAACATGACCAAATCCACCAGAAGCCTTCTAGAACTGATCTGTGCATTTAAG
>NC_043708.1:69677664-69685796 GCF_006229205.1 Suricata suricatta
AGACAGTATGGTATTGGCACAAAAACAGACACATGGACCAATGGAATAGAATAGAGAACCCAGAACTAGACCCACAAGTGTATGGCCAACTAATCTTTGACAAAGCAGGAAAGAGTATCCAATGGAAAAAAGACAGCCTCTTTAGCAGGTGGTGCTGGGAGAACTGGACAGCAACATGAAGAAGAATGAAACTTTCTTATACCATACACAAAAATAAACTCAAAATGGATGAAGGACCTGAATGTGAGACAGGAAACTATCAAAACCCTAGAGGAGAAAGCAGGAAACAGCCTCCTTGACCTCAATCACAGCAATTTCCTACTCCACACATCCCCAAAAGTAAGGGAATCAAGAGCAAAAATTAACTATTGGGACCTCATCAAGATAAAAAGCTTCTGCACTGCAAAGGAAATGATAAAAAAAAACTAACAGGCAACCGACAAAATGGGAAAAGATAGTTGCAAATGACATATCACATAAAGGGTTAGTATCCAAAACTCACCAAACTCCAAACCTGAAAAATGAATAATCCAGTGAAGAAATGGGCAGAAGACATAAACAGACACTTCTCCAAAGAGGACATCCAGATGTCCAACAGACACATGAAACAATGCTCAGTGTCACCCATCATCAGGGAAATACAAATCAAAGCCACACTGAGATACCACCTCACTTCAGTTAGAGTGGATAAAATGAACAAATCAGGAGACCATAGAGTGCACCCTCCTGCACTGTTGGTGAGAATGTAAACTGGTGCAGCCGCTCTGGAAAAACAGTAAGGAGGTTCCTCAAAAAATTAACAACAGAATTCTCCTATGACCCAGCAATAGCACTGCTAGAGATTTACCCAAGATACAGAAGTGCTGATGCATAGGGGCACATGTACCCCAATGTTCACAGCAGCACTGTCAACAATAGCCAAATCATGGAAAGAGCCTAAATGTCCATCACCTGATGAATGGATCAAGAAGATGTGGTATATATACACAATGGAGTATTACATGGCAATGAGAAAGAATGAAATCTGGCCATTTGTAGGAAAGTGGATGGACCTCGAGGGTGTCATGCTAAGTGAAATAAGTCAGGCGGAGGACAGATACCATATGTTTTCACTCACAGGTCTAACAGGAGAAACCTAACAGGACCATGGGGATGGGAAGGGCGAAAAGAGTTAGGGAGAGGGAGGGAGGCAAATCATGAGAGACTCTTGAATACTGAAAACAAACTGAGGGCTGAAGGGGGGTGATAGACATGGAGGAGGGCACTTGTGGGGAAGAGCACTGAGTGATACATGGAAACCAATTTGACAATATAAAAAAAATTCCACTTTCTGATGACATGCTATCATTTGACCTATAGATAAAAACACCAAAACAGACAGAGCAGAGATACCTGCCTGGTGATCAGAAAGAACCTTGTGGCTCTCTAATCCCTTTTGCTGACACTACCCATTCTTCAGGGAACCCTGGACCTGCTGGAGCTGGACTCTGGCAATAAAATATATGGATAAAATCCATATATGGATAGCCACCAAATTTCTACTTTTGGTTCCCAAAAGTAACCACAGTTAATGGTGTGTTCTTCTAAAACTTTTCTATGTGCTTGCATGCATATGTGAGTATAGAACATGTAGATTTATTTCATGTGTTTGTGTAATATTATAAACACTATTCCATTGTTCTGCAACTGGTTAAATGATGGTACATATAGAGCAACCTCATTGGTTTGGGGTTTTTTTTTTGTTTTTTTAATGTTTTTTATTTATTTTTGAGAGACAGAGACAGTGTGAGCAGGGGAGGGTCAGAGAGACAGGGAGATACAGAATCTGAAGCAGGCTCCAGACTCTGAGCTAGCTGTCAGCACAGAGCCTGACGTGGGGCTAGAAACCAAGAACCGTGAGATTATGACCTGAGCCAAAGCCGGATGCTTAACTGACTGAGCCACCCAGGTGCCCCTACCTCATTATTTTTGAAAGCTGCATAATATTCCACAGAATAAATATTGTCCTAGTTTAGCCATTCTCAAAGCATGGTCTGAGACCCCCTTAGGAATCATTTTACAAGGTCTATGAGGTCAAAATTATTTTCATAATAAGAGTAAGATGTTATTTGCCATTTGCACTCTGACTCTCACAGAGAATACAGTGGAGTTTTCCAGAGGCTACATACACATGTGTGATGACATCATTGCTCTGACATCTAATGAAATGTGTATGTATATATCTAATGTTTTCCAAAATTTTCTAAAGAAGTAAATTTGGGGTATAAATATGTACATTTTCAAGAGAGGAACTTAATTTGTTCTCGGACTTGCTAGCTATCTTCAGTTATACCTTCCACAGTTTCAATATTATTGTCCAATAAATTGTTATTCTGAAATACTGGAATTTTCTTGTACTTGTGTAGAAACACAAGGAACAAGTACATTTACCTTGTTTTGAAATAATTCTTAAAAATATTTTTCATGTGGCACCTGGGTGGCTGTCAGTTGAGGGTCTAACTTCAGCTCAGGTCATGATCTCATGGTCCATGGATTCAAGCCCCACATCAGGCTCTGTGCTGACAGCTCAGAGCCTGGAGTCTGCTTCAGATTCTGTGTCTCCCTCCCTCTCTACACATCCCCTGTTGTCCTCTATCTCTCTGTCTCTCAAAAATAAATAAACATTAAAAAAATTTTTTGAATATTTTTCAAAAAAGCTTTCTAAATTTTGCAGTTTTACCTGAAATTGTTAAGATGTAATAGTATTATATGCTAACACATAAAATCACTTATTTACATTATATTTTTCCTGATTCTCAAGGATTCATCGTTGGTTTAAGAAAGATAGATTAGAAGACTTGCTTCCTCAACCCACAGCTGCACCATCTATGTCTAAAAATACTGGAAAGATGAAAATGGGATATCAAGAGAGCTCTCTGAGTAGCAGAAGGGAAGAATGTACTCCAAAGAAATTGTGCAAAAGTAAGTAAGAAACAAAAATATGAAAGGGGCACCTGTGTGGCTCAGTTGGTTAAGTGACCAACATAGACTCAGGTCAGGATCTCACAGTTCATGGGTTCAAGCCCTGTGTCGGACTCTGTGAAGACAGCTCAGCGCGTGGAGCCTGCTTTGGACTCTGTGTCTCCCGCTCTCTCTCTGCCCCTCCCCTGATTGTGCTACGTCTCTTTCTGTCTCTTAAAAGTAATAAATAAATGTTAAAAAATTTTTAAAGAAACAAAAATAAGATGAAACCTAGATTTCCCTCCACTATGTAGATATTAGCAGTTTATCTTATTATGTGTTATGCAACAGAACATGTTGAATAGTATTCTAGCACTAGGGAAGACGCAGCCTCATTTTGAGACCATTCAGAGTTTAGAGAAAAAGGAACTGCTTATTTTAAACGTAGACATGATGAGCTCTTTAAAAGCCAAAAAAAAATTTCCTAGAGCTTTTCAAAGTAGAAATAAAAAAGTCCCTGACGCGTCTTACAGGGTAAGTTATCACACTGTATTAGCTGGAGAAACTAACACAACAGCAGAGGGATAATAAAGCCTTGTGCACAGACACTGCCCAATGTTTTGCCGGAGGAAGTCTGTGAAAGAAATCCTGGGCACTGTCACTTTGCAACAGTATATAGTCAGTCACTCACTCGCCAAATCAAAGATTTGGTTGCCAGGGTGCCTCATGGCTCAGTAGGTTGGACATCCAACTTCAGCTCAGGTCATGATCTCACAGTTGGTGAGTTCAAGCCCCACGTCGGGGTCTGTGCTGACAGCTCAGTCTGAAGCCTGCTTCAGATTCTGTGTCTCCCTCTCTCTCTGCCCCTCCCCCATTCACACTCTATCTCTCTGTCTCTCAAACATGAAGACATGTTAAAAAGATTTAAAAAAAAAGATTTGGTTGCCAACATGAAGACCGAGTTAATCCCTTTTTTGAAGAAGGGTACTGTTGCCTCACAAATGGATGAATCCGCATACACAGGGGCTTCCTGCTGTTTTGTATTCATCCTGTGAGGGCAAGGACTAGTCAAGGAAGATCTTTTGTGTGAATGCATGGCAACGAACACAGGTGGTGGGGAGATGTTCAGTGTTACCAACTGCAGGGAGCTATTTGAGCTCACCGGTAAGAGTGAAAATTCCTGGTGAGGGTACAGCAAGTTTGCACTGTCTCTTGCCCCCAGATAGCTCCCAAAATCTACCCTCTTGAAACTTTCATTTCTGCTTGAGTGTCAGGAGCTGGCTGTCCCCCCCCCCCATCCCCCATCCCTGAGACGTGACTGCACCTGGTCAGGGAAAAGATAAGTAACTAGATACGCCCTAATGCAACACATAATTTTCCCCTAAGCAGTACAGATAACTGAATACCCTCTGGGCCTGAATGCCTTTGTGATAGTCACTACTGCGATAAAATGTATCAATCATCTTTGGGACTATGAGAGCAAGCAGATCTCCTGAGAACCTGTTTCTCTGGGAACATTCTCTTAGAGTTGTAAACAGCCTAAGGACCCTTACTCATAAAAAACTGACCTTTACTAGACAATGCTGTTTGCCTCTTGGTTAAAGGACGCTTCCTTGAGGCTAGACCTGAGGGTTTGTAAAAATACCTATGACCCCATGAATGCCTATGGCTACAATTGTAAAACTTATCTGTGGGAAATCATTTACTGCCCTTTCTTGTCCTTGTACCTTTTGCCATAAATAAACCTTGAGAACCAGACAAGATGGAGACGCCTGCCAGATGGGCAGGGGTGCCTGGGGATCAGAACGAAACGCAAGGCTCTCTCCCTCTCTCTTTGGCCTACACCGTCATCCTTCGGGGGAACCCTGGACCTGCAGGAGCTGGACTCCGGCAACCAATTTTCTTGAATCTCATGGTTGCTCCTGAAAGAATGGTTTTGGTATTTCCACCGCTGACACAGGGCGATGGTAGGGAAAGGTGCCGGCGCTCCGCACGGTAAGACGGCGGCCCAGCTGTCCAGGTAGCGCACTGTGTTCCTTACTGCCACAGGCTAGCAGCTCGGGAAAGTAAGCCAGTGTTACTTAAGATCATCGTCTTAAATCTTGATCCTTCAGAACTCCCATCTTTTTAACATTCTTGGTGAGAAAACAGGAAGATTCTGCCACATACTGAAGAATTATGGTTATCTCAAGAACAAGCCCTTGTGCAATCATTCGAGATTTGAGCTGAACTGACTGCCTTTGCTATGTAACTCTATGTTTACTGGAAAGAATGACTGACAAACTATGATTAATCAGATTCGGGGATTTGGCAGCTATTTTCTCAAAAATGAACAAGGCAGACTACCACTTCAAGAAAAATAATTGCCAACATTTGCTGCCATTGATAAAATGTGCACTTTCCAGCAGGAGCTAGAATTATAGAAAATTTGTATCTGCCACCCTGAGTTTGACAACTGCCTCACTCTCTAAGATTTTTCCAGGGAGATCAATGTTGATAATAATAAATGTGATTCTTTGGATATCGTACAATGGAATATGTCAACATATGGAGGACTTGCATATCTCAGTGAACCAAAAATTTCCAGATGACCATTGCATAATGGTACAAAATCACGTATGGTTGAAAGATCCACTCAAAGTGCAAGATACCAAAGGAATGTCAATATAACAGAGTACCAAATATTCATTGATATAGTTTCAGATTCCACATTGCAACGAACATTTAAGAAACTACTATTTGTCAAGTTTGGGTGTAGTACCAAAGAAAAATATTAACAGTTATCTGAAAAAGCTAATATTCCTCCTTTTTCCAACTGCATATCTATGCAAGGGCAGGTAGTCTTTTCTTTTTCTTTTTTTCTTTCTTTTTTTTTTTTTTTAGATTTTATTTCTATGGGGCGCCTGGGTGGCTCAGTCAGTTACGCGTTTGACTTCGGCTCAGATCATGATCTCATGGTCCATGGTTCGAGCCCCATGTCCAGCTCTGTGCTGACAGCTCAGAGCTTGGAGCCTACTTCAGATTCTGTGTCTCCCTTGCTCTCTACTTCTGTCTCACTCATGCTCTCTCTCTGTCTCTCAAAAATGAATAAAAAACATTTAAAAAATTAAAAAAAAATAAAAATAAAACTACCACATGATCCAGCGTGGCCACTTCTAGGGAAATATCCAAGGGAAATAAAACTGTTATCTTGAAGAGATGTCTATGCCTCTATGTTCATTGCAATATATGATCACTAGAGTCAGGGTATGGAAACAACCTAAGTGTCCATCAGTGGATGAATGGGCCAATACACACACAATATTGCAGCCTTAAAAATGAAGGAAATGTTGTCATTTGTGACAAGATGAAGTGAAATAAGCCAGACAGAGAGACAAGTGCTAAACAGTATCCCTTATATGTGAAATCTAAAAAAGAAAAAGAAAAAAAAAGCCAACCTCAAAGAAACAGAGTAAAAATGTGGTTTCCAGAAGCTAGGGGTGGGAGAAGTAGAGGTTGCTAACAGGTATAAACTTTCAGTTATAAGATGAGTGAGTTTTGAGGATCTAAGATACACCATGATGACTATAGCTGATAATACTGTATTATATAATTGGAACCTACTAACAGTAGAATTTAAATATTCTCACACACAAAAAAAGAACTATGTGAGGGGACAGGTGTGCTAATTAACTTGATGGGACAAGCCCTCTCATAGTGTATGCATGTATCAAATCACCGTGCTGTACACTGTAAATATCTCACAATTTTATTTGTCAATTATACCTCAGTAAAGCTGGAAAATGTTATTTATGTGACCATACAATGGGTTTATCATGTTTAATAAACAAATACATATTTTTAAATTTCTCCATTTTAATTTCTATTATAGTAAATACTGACAGATATAATTCACATAAACAAAAGCTCTTTCAAGTCCTCAATAATTTTTGAGAACATGCAGGCCCCCTGGAGTGCCTGGGTGGCCCAGTTGGTTGAGCTTCTCACTTGATTTCGGCTCAGGTCATGACCCCTGGGTCGTGGGATCGAACCTCATGTCAGGCTCCATGGTGAGCTTGAAGTTGCTTGAGATTCTCTCTCTCTGCCCCTTCCCCTGCTCGCTCACGCTCTCTCTCTCTCTCTCATATATATATATATATATATATATATATATATATATATATATATATATATATATATATATATATATAAACTTTAAAAAAGCCCATTTACCTCCAAGACCTTTCCCAGTTGAATACAGGAGCCAGCCTCCTGGAGATCGCAGGCCATTAGTGAAATGATCAAGGACATGTCCTAAATACAAAGGACCTTCAGGAGATTTTATCCCGATCTTCCTCTTTCCTGAGGATTTAGTCTCCCTGATTCTAGGTATTGACACAACGAATTGTTGCTGAGTCATAAATTATTCTCCAGGAATCAGTGAGGTGGTTATTTCACAATGTAATATACAGAATGGGCGTGTATATTACATTGGGACTGGGACTCTGCTCATGCTGGGTGCTCCCCCCACTCCTGGGTTCCCGGTTTCAGGTACATCTAGTAAGTCGGCCTCCTCCTAAATCTCATGTACACACAAAGGTTCACTGAAAATGGAGCACATATTTAAAGGTAAAACATAGGATTTAATAAAATGTTTAGAGGAGCAGTAGGCATGACTTTGAGTAGATAATGAAAGAAAATGCAAAATGCTTATTGATTTATGATGTGGTTTCATCTTAGCTTGCGCAAACCATGCAGTATTTAATACATAGTAGCAGAATATTTACTATTGAAGCTTGAAAAGATGTGAGTTCTTTGTGTGCAACCTTTCATTTATGAATGTGAGAGGGTTATTATTTTTTTTAATATTTTTACATTGTAGTACTTGTTTTGCTTGTTGGTGGTGTTTGCTTATTTAATACATTCTGTCAAGGACAGAAATTACATGCTGGTTCCCCCCCCCCCAAGGGAGTGTGTCTTGGGTTTTTCCCTTATTATTTTCTTTACTTTTTTTTTCCTCTTCTTTTTATGGTGGTGGGGGTGGTTATGTTTAATTGAAGTTGCTTTTACAGCACCAAAGACTTAATCATCCATTTTCTATATAAAAAGTAGCTACTTTTTTGCATGGACCTCAAGTATACTGTAGTATAGAGGTGGAATTTAAGGAAAGGTATTAAGCAGGCTGTGTTTTAGCTTATGGGCAAGTAATAAAT
>NC_043708.1:69685896-69692204 GCF_006229205.1 Suricata suricatta
CTGTATAAGTCTAATTACATGAAATAGAAGTGGGGGTTTTGATTTTTTACTTTGCTTTTCTGTTTGGAGTATCATTGAAACTACTGTATTGTAAATGACGGAAAATAATTGCATATGTTAAAAAATAAATTGTATAAAAAAATAAAGGTAAAACATAAAACTATAAAACTTATAGAAGAAAACATAGAAGAATCCTTCTTAGCCGGTTAATACAATAAATTACATGGGTTGTATTTTTAAATTTTTTAATGTTAATTTTTTTTTTGAGAGAGAGAAAGCGAGAGCAGAAGCAGGGGAGGGGCAGAGAGAGAGGAAGACACAAAATCTGAAGCAAGCCCTAGGCTCTGAGCTGTCAGCACAGAGCCTGACGCAGGGCTTGAACTCCCAAAATGGGAGATCATGACCTGAGCCGAAGTCCGACACTTAGCCCACTGAGCCACCCAGGCGCCCCTACATGGGTTGTATTTTGAATATTGAATGAGCCCTTGCATTCTTGGTTGGTTATGATGTATAATGATTTTTATATATTGCTGAATTCTATTTGATAATATTTGGCTAAGGGGTTTTGTGTGTATATTTAGGGATATTGAGCTATAGTTTTCTTTTTCCTTTTTTAAAAAATATTGTCTTTTTCTGATTTTAGTATCATACTATCTTCATAAAATAAGTTGGGAAACATTTCCCTCCTTTTCCATTTCTACAAGATTATACCGAGCTGGTTGAATCTATATACCATACTTCAGAGGAATAGGTCCACCCGGCTCTCTCCTTCCCTTCCTTCCTTCTTCCCTTTCTTCCTTCTTCCCTTCCTTCCTTCCTTTCTTCCTTCCACATAGTTAATGATTATCTTGAGGAGGCAAGCCACTTATCTAATAAAAGGCTCAATTTTGGCCTATATGTTTTTTTGTTTCCATAGTAAAAGTATTGCTCTTACTGCGTGTCAGAAACTATTCTAAGCACTTCATAAACATTAATTCTTTTAATCCTCATAAAACCACTATTTGAGGTAAGTGCTGTGACTATCCCTATTTTACAGATGATAAAATTGAGGCACAGAGAAGTAAAGTACCTTACACAAGGTCACCGAGCTAATAAATGGCAGGGTCAGGATTTCACCCCAGGCATCTGTTCTCTTCATCACAATACCCTTCTACCCATGGGGACATTAGTATTCTTTTCACACTCTAGATAAGAAAACTCAAGAACAGACAGCTTAAGTGATTTGCCCACGGAACACTGCCAGGTTGAATAGAACTCTTGATTCCCAACCACGCTAAAATCTGTCTTTCCATATCTCCCTATCCCAAAAAGGTGTTCCAACCAAGATTTTGAGAATTATCCTTGAGTTTTCTCTTCACCTTATCTCCCACATTCAATCCATCAGTAACAGGAGTTACAGGAGTTGATTTCGCCCCCAAAACACGTGTCAAATCCTCTCCGTTCTCTATCATCCATACTGCCATTGCAGGAGTCTCCTAACTGACCTCCTTCACTGCCCTCCTAAACCGTTCTGCCTCCACCCGGCAGCTAGAATTATCTTTTTTAAAAGAACTCTCCTTTGTTTAAAACCCTCCAGTGTATTCCCACTGCACTTAGAATCAAAACTTAAATTCTTTCCCCATCGTGCAGAGCCGAGCAGAATCTGACTCCCAGGTATCTCTGAGCACATGTCTTCTGCTCTCCCTTTGGTTCACATGCTCTGGCCCACAGGCTTGTGTCTGCCCCAGACCTGGCAGCTCAGGCCTGCCTTCATAGCTTCTGCATTTGCCGTTCCCTGAAAATTCTTCCCACTTAATGTCATGGTCCCTAAATGTCATGTCCTTGTAAGACTTTCCCTGATCATCTGGTACAAGCTAGACCCTCAGAAGCACTTCTCCTATTTTTCTCTTTTCTTTTTTTTTTTTATTTTCTTATTTTCTTAAAAAAATTTTAATGTTTATTTATTTTTGAGAGAGAGAACACGAGCAAGGAAGGGGTAGAAAGAGAGGGAGACACAGAATCCGAAGCAGGCTCCAGGCTCTCAGCTGTCAGCACAGAGCCTGACACAGGGCTCGAACCCACAGACTGCGAGATCACGACCTGAGCCCAAGCCGGAAGCTAACCAGCTGAGCCACCCAGGTGCCCCTGTTTTGTTTTGTTTTTAATGTTTGTTTATTTTTAAGAGAGAGAGAGAGAGACAGAGTGCAGGGGAAGGGGCAGAGAGAGACTCCAAAACAGGTTCTAGGATCTGAGCTGTCATAACAGAGCCTGATGTGGGGCTCAAACTCACAAGCCATGAGATCATGACCTAAAGTCAGATACTTAACTGACTAAGCCACCTAGGCGCCCCTCTTTTCTCTTCTTTTCCTTTCTTTTCTTTCTTTCTTTTTTTTTTTTGAGGTATAATTATATACCAGTGTTATATTAGTTTCAGGTGTACAATGTAATACTCAATAATTCTATACATTACTCAATGTTCCTTGTGATAACTGAGTATTCTCTTAATCCCCGTCACCTATTTCACCCTCTTCTCACCTTCCCTCTGGCACTTGCCAGTTTGTCCTCTGTATTTAAGAGTGTGTTTTTTTGTCTCTTTTTCCCTTTTGGTTATTCATTTATTTTGTTTCTTCAATTCCGAATCAGTGAAATCGTATAATATTTGTCTTTCTCTGACTGACTCGTTTCACTTAGCACAATACTCTCACTCCATCCACATCATTGCAAATGGCAAGATTTCATTCTTTTTATCACTGAGTAATATTCTACCGTGTGTATATACCACATCTTTATCCATTTATCTGTTGGTGGACACTTGGGGCCCTTCCGTATCTTGGCTAGTGTAAATAATGCCGCCATAAACATAAGGGTGCATATATCTTTTCAAGTTATTGTTTTCATTTTCTTTGGGAAAATACCCAGTAGTGGAATTACTAGATCACATGGTATTTCTATTTTTAATTTTTTAAAGAAACCTCCACACTGTTTTCCACAGTGGCTGTGCCAATTCTCTTTCCCATCAACAGCGTATGAGGATTCCTTTTTCTCCACATCCTTGCCAATCTTTTATTTCCTTCATAGCACTGATTATCGCCTAATATTTCTTCTTCTTTCTTACCTCTCCTACTAGGACGCCAGGTCTTCAAAGCTCATAATAATAAGTAACACTTATGTATGTTATGGGTCAATTTATCAGATATCAGAGAGCTTACTGTATGTAAGTTCAGCTTAATTACTAAGCACCTCATCTTGCTTCTGTAACAACGCCCACCTGCTAGATAGATAACTTAGGTTGCAAAATTCTCCCCCACCCCTTTTACTAAGACCTGGTCAAAGGCCAAGTTCAACAGGTAAAAGTCACCTAGTCACTGCCCCATGGTATCTTAGGTGTCTAACTATGACTGGTCATTTTAAAGGGACAAAGAACTTTAAAATGATAAGTTCCTGCCAAAACTAACGTCTGTGTATTACAGCGTAATTGGTTACCAAGGAATGCTGTGAATGTAATTGATTAACTAAATAATGACATATTCTGTCTGTATAATTCTCACTGCTGCCATTTTTTGGGGCCATTCTCTGCTCGTTAACACCAGGGAGATCAGGTTTGGCCCTGCCATAAAGAAAATCTTGCATTGGTGGTCTTTTCGACATCACCGTGCAACAATGTAGCAATTATTTTGCACCAGGCACTGGTCTAAGCACTTTATGCATGCCTTGTGCGTTCACTTACTCCCCACCACAGTCCTGAATAGCTGCACTATGAACATCTCCATGTTTCAGATGATGCATCTCAGGTACAGAGAGGTAAAGTAACTTGCTCGGGGCGGGGGGGGGGGGGGGGGGGGGGGGGGGGGGGATCACACAGCTTGTAAGCAATGAAGCTGGGATACAAGCCCAAGTAGTCTGGCTGTGAAGTGTGTGCTTTTAACCCTCCTGCTTTATGACCGTCAAGAGAGTAGGGCCCTTGTTTATATTACTCTCTGCCACATCTGTAGCTCCTACAGCAGTGCCTGGCAGAGAAAAAGTACCAATTGCTGTCTGCAGGATAAGCAAATGAATGCTGCGAATCTAGTTTAAAGGTGAGCCTGCTTTTGAGCCAGATTGGTCTGACTCCAAACCCTCACTTTCCAGAGAATGGGAATTGGAGGATTACAAGGTTCAAACCAGAAATTCATTTAAATTTGCTGTCTCCCCTACCGATATGTACAGTCTCCTGAGAAATGCATATGCAAATAACAAGGAAGCAAGGTAGCAAAATGTAAGTACCACATGTGAGGGACACTCAAAGTGATAGGGAAAAATCTGTTATAAAATGGCCAACATGACTGATAAGGAAATACGTGTCCCTGATCAAAGACTCCCCCTCCTGGTTCTTCTTCCTACCCCGCTTGTCGCGCATTCATTAATGAGGAAGGTGGAAGTAACAGGCTATAAATTATTCCCTCTGCTGATGCTCTGGGCTCAGACCTCTGGAAAGTGATCTCCTCTGAGCCAACCAGTGTAAAATAAATCTCCTGCCTTCCAAGATCTCTGAGTGCCGCTTGGTTCTTCTGCCTGGTGATCCAGACCAGATTCCGTAACAAAAGTGCCATGAGGTTCTGCTCAGGGGGTGATAACTTTTAACTGAAGGTCTGGGAACTGTTAGAAAGAAAACTGCAGGCCCCAAATAGCATCACTTTGGCTGAGTCCCCAAACCAGGGCTTAATACCTAACTGGAGTTTCAACCTCTCCCAGAAATGTAGTCTTAACCGAACAGTCTGGAATTTTCTGATCAACATCAATGAATCTGCTGTGTGAACCCTCTCCATCTCCACCTCAAACCAAATTGAGGTAATCTGCATGATAAGATTTCCTTGCTGGTCGTCCTAAGGGGAAGCTGCTGGGCCTGAAACAATTCTTTAATTTTATTGGTAACATTCTTGCCCCACCCTCCTTCCTATAAAAACCTTCCATTTTGTACTGTCCTAAGAGCCCCCTCTACTTGATAGATGGGTGCTATCCAACTTGTGAATCATTTAATAAAGCCAATTAGGTCTTCAAATTTACTCAGCTGAATTTTATATTTTATTTTATTTATTTATTTAAAAAATTTTAATGTTTTTTATTTATTTTTGAGAGACAGAACGAGACAGTGCGAGCAGGGGAGGGTCAGAGAGAGAGGGAGATACAGGATCCGAAGCAGGATCCAGGCTCTGAGCTAGCTGTCAGCACAGAGCCTGATGCAGGGCTCGAACCCACAAACTGTGAGATCATGACCTGAGCTGAAGCCAGACACTCAACCAACTGAGCCACCCAGTCGCTCCTGAATTTTGTATTTTAACAGATTGATGGCAGCGTTAGGATCTGAAGCAAACTATGACAGCATTTGAGGACAATGAGAAACACAGGGGTGGTGCTACAGGAACCCTTTTGAGTTCACTATCTTTCTCTCCATGAGGGCCGTTGGTAAGTCCTCCGGGTTTCAAATCCTCTTGTTGCATTTGGGCTACCGATCTCATTGGCTTTCTAGCCCAGAGTTAACAGATCCGTGTAGACTGACACGAGGCTCTAACAGAGGCCATTGCTTAGCCCTCGGTTCAGTCCATGATTCCACATTGGAACTCTGTCCTAGCTCCAGCCCAGAGTTCCCCTTTCCTGGGGTTTGTTAGGTTAGCCCTTTCCTCATTTCCAGTCTGCAGTCTCCACAATGGAGTCAGCTGGGTTAGTCCATGTCGACCACTGCATGGTCTTCTGTTGGCCAGTCTGCAGTGATACATTTTGGTGACTGAAGTGAGTTAGATTTCTTTGCACATGTTTGCTTGTTTTGTGTAGATAAAAGCCACCACTAGTGGGGATCTTGGAGGCCAAAAGCTACAAAAATTGGCGGGCACAGGTTGAGCACTTAAGAGCAGTTAGAACATTTGTCACCTAATGCAGACTCCCATGTTAGGATAAGCTGGTTAAAGGGGTTAGATTAACGCTAGGTCATCTGCCAATCTCCAAGAAGTTTCCCCATAATGAGGCACGCTGTAAACACCCCACAAATCCCAATGCCTCTCCATGACCAGTTCCTGGCACACCTGCTTATTTTGTGTCTCAGGACCAGTGTTTTAGAATCTGTGGATGTCTAGCAAGATGGAAATTTTTTTAAAATAGTTTATTGTCAAATTGGTTTCCATATAACACCCAGTGCTCTTCCCCACAAGTGCCCTCCTCCATCACCACCACCGCTTTTTTTTAATTTATTAAAAATGTTTATTTTTAATACAGAGAGAGACAGAGCATGAGAGGGGGAGGGGCAGAGAGAGAAGGAGACCCAGAACCGAAAGCAGGCTCCAGGCTCTGAGCTAGCT
>NC_043708.1:69692304-69733163 GCF_006229205.1 Suricata suricatta
TGGGTGTGGAGTTTGGTGAGTTCTTTGTAGATTTTGGATACTAGCCCTTTATGTGATATGTCATTCGCAACTATCTTTTCCCATTCTGTTGGTTGCCTGTTAGTTTTCTTGATTGTTTCCTTTGCAGTGCAGAAGCTTTTTATCTTGATGAGATCCCAAAAGTTCAGTTTTGCTTTAATTTCCCTTGCCTTTGGGGATGTGTCGAGTAGGAGATGGCTGCGGTTGAGGTCAAGGAGGTTGTTTCCTGCTTTCTCCTCTAGGGTTTTGATGGTTTCCTGTCTCACATTCAGGTCCTTCAGCCATTTTGAGTTTATTTTTATGTATGGTGTAAGAAAGTGATCTAGTTTCATTCTTCTGCATGTTGCTCTCCAGTTCTCCCAGCACCACCTGCTAAAGAGGCTGTCTTTTTTCCATCGGATACTCTTTCCTGCTTTGTCAAAAATTAATTGGCCCTACATTTGTGGGTCCAGTTCTGGGCTCTCTATTCTATTCTCTTGGTCTATGTGTCTGTTTTTGTGCCAATACCATACTGTCTTGATGATGACAGCTTTGTAGTAGAGGCTAGAGTCTGGGATTGTGATGCCTCCTGTTTTGGTTTTCTTCTTCAATATGACTTTGGCTATTCGGGGTTTTTGTGGTTCCATACAAATTTGAGGATAGTTTGTTCTAGCTTTTAGAAGAATGCTGGTGCAATTTTGATGAGGAAGATGAAAATTTTTACTAAAATAACATGGAATTATAATGACCTTTATGGGAACCTTTCAAGACATGCACTTGAAAGCAAGGGTTTCCAAATTAAACAGAATGGAATACCCATTAAATTGGCAAGCAGACACCTCCAAAAGGCTTCAAAATTCCAAAGGAGTTTCATGGAAGGATCCATTGCAAAATGCTAAAGAAAAAGTAAAGAAATGAGAGGCACAGAAGGTAAAGGAGTATCCTCCTTTGAGTACTCATTGTCTGAACTGTTTTTCCACTCTAAAAAAGACTAAACAACCGTAAACAAAAATCTCCCAAGTTAATGGCTTTACAGACACCCCCATATCTACCATCAAGGGAGGCCCTCACTTGGGTCCCTTCTAGTGTTGTCCAAACTGAAAGATTTTCTGGTAAACTGCTACATTATTCTTTCAAACAGCTAAGGGGAAATGCCAGTAGATGTCAGATCTTGCAGAGGGGGTCCTGGGAAAACTGGCCAAGGACAGCTGTTACAGGCTGATGTCGAAAAGACCACTAAACACCAAATAGAAGTGAGGTAAAACCTGATCCCCTGATCTTAAGGAGAAAAGTACAGAGAATGGTCCCGAACAAAGGCAGCAGTGAGTTTTTATAGACATTAGCAAGGCAGAATGCATCATTATTTAGTTAACCAATTACAATTTATAGCATTTCAAGGTAGCCAATTATATTGTAATACACAGATGTTAGTTTT
The DNA here is from genome assembly GCF_006229205.1 of Suricata suricatta. Classification (NCBI taxonomy): domain Eukaryota; kingdom Metazoa; phylum Chordata; class Mammalia; order Carnivora; family Herpestidae; genus Suricata; species Suricata suricatta. The sequence goes on from NC_043708.1 coordinate 69,693,737, forward strand.
GGCGGGAAGCCATAATTTTACAGTTCTTTGTCCCTTTAAAATGACCAGTCATAGTCAGACACTTAAGATACCGTGGGGCAGTGACTAGGTGACTTTTTTTTTTAATAAAGTTATTTCCTTTCTGTTTATTTTTTTAAAATATAGTTTATTGTCAAATTGGTTTCCATATAACACCCAGTGCTCTTCCCCATAAGTGCCCTCCTCCATTACCACCACGTTCCCTTCCCCCTCCCCCTCCCTAGGTGACATTCACCTGCTGACCTTGCCTTTGACCAGGTCTTAATAAAAGGGGAGGGGGGGGCTGGCAACCTAAGTTATCTATCTACCAGGTGATAGATGTATCAGGTTGTTACAGAAGCAAAATGAGGCGGTTAGTGATTAAGCCGAACTTATATACAGTAAGCTTTCTGATATATTATTGACCTATTACATCAGCCAAAGGTAAAAACTCTTACCAGAATCAGTTCTTCTGAATTTCTGTCTGGAGCACCCATTCCAGAAAGGAAAATAAAATGTCACATCCCTCCCTTTGAAAGTCCAGACCCATTATTTATTCTTTCTCTCCCAATAATATTTATTGCCTTCTTGTTTGTACAACTGGGGACGGCTTTCTGCCTGCTTGGGATATGCAGATTTTTGGTTCTTTCTTTTGGCTATCCATGGAAATGGCTTGGAGTTTGGAGAAGATAATGTCCTTTGCACCCTCTTTCTGGATCCAATATTGCCAGAAACAGTAAAAATTAAAATTACATACCCAAAGGAAAAGAAGCAAATTGAAGATAATGTTATTGGAGAGGTGGAACAACCTATGATAGCGCTTAAATTACAACCCAAGTCTTTGAGGAATTGAGAGCAACTCTCCTGATCTTACAAATCTTGTACAAAACAAAAATCCACTCTAGAAGCAATTCACAATTGACCTATTTCTTTACAAGTCCCAAAACTTCCCTTGTTTATCACAAAAGACCTAGAAACTATTGGCCTTAGCAAACCAAAGTCAATGTTTTTTTGAGAGAGAGAGAAATAGAGTGCAAGTGGGGGAGGGGCAGAGAGAGAGGGAGACACAGAATCCGAAGCAGGCTCCAGGCTCTGAGCTAGCTGCCAACACAGAGCCTGACATGAGGCTCGAACTCATGGACGGCAAGGTCATGACCTGAGCTGAAGTCAGTTGCTCAACCAACTGAGCCACTCAGGCTCCCCAAACCAAAGTCATACTTGAAGAACTTCTATTCTTTCTCTATCCATTAAAGTTACACATTTTATTATGTCTTTGAAATGTAAACACAGCCCACAATCGCCCCAGACTAAAGGAGAAATGAGGAAAAAGGCCTTTTTAAAATACAAACTTCTAAAAGGGCTGTGGCCTCCAAATGCTAGCATAGCCTCCTTAAGATTCATTGTCCAGAGACAAATACAAATCTTCAAAAATCTTATCCTCAAATATTAGTAACTATAAGATCTTTATATCTGTCGATGTGTTTGTGTGTTTGTCTATATACATTTGTTGTACATGTGAGATCTTTTTCTACCTCTGGATGGCATTACTAAAATTAATTTCTAAAGAGCTCTAGTTGGTTTGAAGGTAAGCACTTGTAAGATTTGTGGGTTCTAAAATTCTCCAAAAGGGGCGCCAGGGTAGCTCAGTCAGTTAAGTGTCTGACTTTGGCTCAGGTCATGATCTCACAGCTCCTGGGTTCGAGCCCCGGGTCAGGCTCTGTGCTGACAGCTCAGAGCCTGGAGCCTGCTTCAGAGCCTGCTCCCTCTCTCTCTGACCCTTTCCTGCTCGCGCTGTCTCTCTCTGTCTCTCAAAAAATAATAATAATAATAAATACAAAATTTAAAAAAAAATTTTTTTTAAAGAGTCTTATGCTTTACCAACGGAGCCAGCCAGGCATCCCACTTGCTTATTAGTTTTCACTTAGAAATTAAGATTTCTAAGGGTTAAGAATTCTAATTAATATATGTAATTAAAGCTACTAAAAGTAAGATAATCATTTCTGCTTCCTGGGAAAGTAAGATATCTTTTCATTAAGACAAGGTAGACAGAGATGAACTTTTTTTTTTAAGTAGCCTCCATGCCCTGTGTGGGGCTTGAACTCACAGCCCTGAGATTAAGAGTCACATGCTCTACCAACTGAGCCAGCCAGCCACCCCCAGAGATGTACGTTTGTTGAGGGAATAAAGAGTAATTTTATCCTCGAGTAGGGCTATGTTAAAAAGAAAACCACAGGGGCGCCTGGGTGCCTCAGTCAATTAATTGTCCAACTTCAACTCAGGTCATGATCACATGGTTATTGAGTTCAAGCCCCACATTGGACACAATGTGCAGCCTGCTTGGGATTCTCTGTCTCCCTCTTTTTCTGCCCTTCTCCTGCTTGCTCACTCTCTCTCTTTCTCTCAAAATTAAATAAACATTAAACACACACACACACACACACACGCGCACACGCACACGCACACACACAGGACCAAACCGGCATCAATCAGGTTAAGGCCCCAAGACAGTAAACCAAGACTTAAAGCCTAACCTAACTGCAGTTTTAGTCCTCCAGAATGTAATCTTTAACTAGTCAACAAGGAATTTCCTGCCAATGCAAGGAAATTTCCGGATGGATCTCTTCCACTCCCTTTAGGAGGGTAACATTGCCTAAGCAATGCACTCCTTGCTAATAAAAATTCCTTTTTTTTTTTCTTATGCCTTTGAAAACCCTTCTTTTGTTTAGCTCAGTGGAGCTCTCCTCTATTTGCTAAATGAAATGGCTGCCTGATTCATGAATCCTTCAGTAAGGCAATTCGATCTTTAAATTTACTCAGTTGAATTTTGTTTCTTTAACAGAAGGATCCATGGAGAAAATGGCATTTGTACTGAGTTTTGAAGAATCTGGACTGGCAGAGATAAGAAGGAGGGGGTAACTGAGATGACTCATTGTCCCCTAGTATCTGTTCTATCAGTAATCATGCTCCCAAAATTTTAGTTGTGCAATTGGACACCAGAATAAAGGTTACATTCCCCAGCCTCCCTCTCAGCCAAGCATGGCCCATGACCAAGTTCTCAATAAAAGGATATAGCAGAAGTGAAGTATTCATTTCCAGGAAGTAGTCTTCAATATAGGGAGCATGCCATCCTTCCTTTCTCTCCCTCCTGCTGGCTAGAATGAGCTGGAGCCTACCTTTGCCCTAAGAAGAGGCTACACATCGAGAATGCTGCACTATAAGGTTGAAGCAGTCCAGGTCCATAAAAATCATAAAGACCATAGGAGACCTACTGTGGTCTTGTTTAAGCTGCTGTTGTGTTTATGCCTTATGGTGCCGGAGCCCAGCTCCAGCAGGTCCAGGGGTCCCTGAAAGGATGGACGGTGTCGGCATGAGAGAGTGATGAAAGAGCCACAAGTTTTATTCTTTGTTGTTCATCACCAAGCAGACATCTCTCCCCTTAAGTCTGCTTTGGTGTCTATTGGTTAAGCAATACCATGACATCAGAAAATAGAAGTTGTTTACAAATTTTGATTCTTAGTGATAAGGTGCTTTAATCATCAAAGGTGAACAGAAACAAGCTTTACAGAAACATTTTGTAGAACCATTCCAATTTATTCTTGGCATCAGTCCCCAAGGTTAAGAAAGTAACAAATCCATCTTATTTTGTACCAGCTGGTTTTTGGCCAATAATTATGACTTTGTTTTTAATTAACATGTTATAACCAAGTCATGTAATGCACTTACAGTAAGGTTAAATAAATTTTACAATCAAGAGAATAACAAGATGTTTTTAGTAAAAAATAGGATAATATACATATGATTTAAGTTGGTAACGCTAAAACTAAAACATAGGCTAAATTGTATAAAGATAGGCTGGGAGTTATTTTATTTAGCTCATTAACCACAAGAGAATGTTTGTTGACAAGTTGCTAGAGAAAGCCCTTTCCTTGATGTAAGCATAATGGGGGCCCTGTGTGTGTTGACCTTGCACCTGGCTTTCTAATTTCTTATCCATCCTCATAGCTGAAGTCAGTACAAGGGAGGGTATTTGTGACTCCAATTAGTAAAGGTATATACAGCAATTTATGTCTGGTCCTTGTCTGTTTCTTATCTCTAAATTAGACTCTTCTTCTCCAGGCCAGAGTTAATTGTAACTCTTGTGTTCTTAGGCCCCCTTATGTTTTGGGTCTGCAGGGCTCATTAGAAGAGCTTTTTGGCAAACATCTGCAGCACTTCGACCTAAATTCCTTTATACAGGGGCAGGAATATGCTTTTTCTTATGAGGTAATTGTGTGGGAAATATAGGCTTGATTTGGAACATTATGAGGCCTAATCAATAGCAACAGGCTTAATTTCACATGAGCAGTAGTAGCAGAAGGAGATACCAGTTCTACCTCTCATGGCAGGAGCCGGGCAACGTCTGCCATTTCCTTACTGTGACCGTGTCATCCAGCAAGGCTGGTGCAGCTCCCAGCATTAGGGTGGGCTTCCTGCAACAGATCCTGTGCAAGTGAACAATTAAACGTTCCCAGGAGAAACAAGTAAGGGAGTGTGGGAAGCAAGACAGGAGAGAGGAGAACTGGGGTGTGCTTTCAGCAAAATGCCAACCTCAGGCTGATCCTGAAAGGAAGCTCTGGAGCATAAAGTACACCTCAGAGTTTGTCCTAATTCGAGGCAAGGGACTGGGCTTTCGTCCTTCCTCACTAGTTCAAGCTAAAGTCTGCCCCCAGGCCCTCTGCATATGCAGAAGCTCTCGGAAATGATAAATAGGTCCCAGGGACCTGGTATAATCTCAACAAGCCCCTTGCCCTGGGTTTTTGGTCACTCATAGCTTACAAATTTGTACAAGTATCAAAGCCATTCTTGCAGAGGGAAGAATATACAGTGCACAGAAACTGGGGAACGGTGTTGGAAGCCATTCTGAACCCACAAGTTGAGAAAACTCCCTGTGAGGTAAGGAAGGTTGGCACGGCCTCCTGCCATCCGATGATAACTGACATCTACTCCCCACTAAATAATTTTTGCCTGAGCACTGACCACCCAAGGCAACTTGTTGATTGATATCAGGAATGACTTGTCTGTTTATTCCGGCCCTAATATATGCTGATTGCACCTTGTGAGGTAACTTGTTATAGGAATTTCTTCTTTTGTGATTATGGAAGCAAATATTGCATTTCCTGAGAAACCTGTTTTTCTTCTCCTCAAGAAAACAGGCTATTGACCCCAGCTCACAAAGGACTAACTTTTGCTTTTGCTATGCCAAAAACATTGCCTTGTATTTAAATGCTGAAGTTACCTTCCTTCCCCATATGATAAGCATCTAAATCACCTACATCAATCATTATTGATAAAGATTATGCATGAGTCTTCTACAAATCTATGTTCTGGAAAATTTTTATATACCAAAGAAATTTGTCATCAGAAATCATTGTCTAAGGCAAATGCCACTTTTGTACTCTGCTCCATACACTTAACCATAAATAAAGCTGAGTCTCAGTCAGTGAAGAGATGCCTGCCTAGTGATCAGAAAGAATCTTGTGGCTCTCTCATCCATCCCTTTCGCCAACACCGTCCATCCTTCAGAGAACCCTGGACCTGCTGGAGCTAGACTCTGGCAAAAAGGGGTGCATATCAAAGTATAGGAAAGAAAGAAATAGAAAATGAAGTTGGGAAACCAAGTTGTAGTCATTTGGACTCTATGGAAGGCTGTAAGTGCCTAGTCAACCCATACAGAAGGAAGCCAGGAGGACCTTCGAACATGATGATTCGAAAGATGAACCTGGCGACTATGTGTGGGATGAACTAGACGGAGACGCATGTGGCGTAATGTCCATGATTAGGCCACATTTGCAGCTTAGGCAAAAGGTAATGGTGGCTCAATCCCAGATGATGGTTCTAGGAAGGGAAAAAGGAGGAAAATGATCACAAAATCTTATGAAGATTCAGTCTTGGGGCACCTGGATGGCTCAGTTGGTAGAGCATGTGACTCTTGATCTCAGGGTCCTGAGTTGGATGTAGAGCTTTAAAAAAATTTTTTTAATAAAAATATTTTTAAAAATTGTCACAGGTCATAGAGAAATAAGTAGCCTTGGCATAAGAGCTGTAGCTCGCCCTGCTCTGGCTCCCGAGTTAGCCATTAACAGCCACTGAAGGGCACCTCCTTGGAGACACCAGCACCAAGGGCCCACAGAGCAGTCACAGTGCCTCCCCTGGGCCCAGAGTTCTGGCCGCACCACCTCTCCTCTCTGTTCTTCCAGCTCAGAGGTAAAAGTGCTTCCTGCACTTACCACGGCTGGTATCCACAGTGCCTCGGTTTGCTCTTCCAGCCCTCCAGCACTGGACTGGCGATTTCCCTGCACACACACCCTCTATGGAGTGCCTCATATGAGATCGTCTTCCTGGATGGCCCCAGACTGACACAGAAATCCTTCTGTTTTAAGGGTGGGAAGAGGAAAAGGAAGCCGAAAAGGAGCCAGAGAGGCAGGAGGCAAAGTAGGTGTGTCATGAAACTGAAAGGAAGAGGCGCCTGGGCAGCTCAGGTCATGATGTCATGGTTGGCGTGTTTGGGGCTCTGAACTGACATTGACTGGGGAGCCTGCTTTAAATTCTCTGTCCTCCCTCTTTCTGATCCTCCCCCTCTCGTGCATGTGCTCTCTCTCTCTCTCAAAAATAAATAAACATTTTTTTAAATGAGTGAATGAAAGAAAGAAAAGGGAAAAGAGGTTTGGAAATGGTGAGCAGCAGTCACTGTCCCTGAAAGAAGAGGAAACATGAGAAGAGGCTGATGATTAGAGGAGCAGAAAGAATGGCCAAACCTTCCAGAGCAGCCTCTGGGGATGGTGGGGATAGAAACAAGCTAGAGGAGGGGCGCCTGGGTGGCTCAGTGGGTTAAGCCTCCGACTTCGGCTCAGGTCAGATCTCACGTTCGTGGGTTCGAGCCCCACGTCAGGCTCTGTGCTGACAGCTAACTCAGAGCCTGTAGCCTGCTTCCTGTTCTGTGTCTCCTTCTCTCTCTGCCCCTCCCCCTCTCATGCTCTGTCTGTCTCTCTCTATCAAAAATAAACATTAAAAAAAAAAAAAGAAACAAGCTAGAGGACACTCAGCCTCTTCTCTGGAGAGTATGAAGAACAGAGAGCTTGAGGGAAGGATCTGATGTGGTGCCACAAAATCCATATGGGCATTTGGCTTACTGGGCACTAGGCAGTGGCCCCTTGTCTGGTAACAGCCTTACAGATAGGCAAGCACAGGCAGGACTTCTCTACAGCCCCAAATCACTGGCTGCAGTTTGGTCCAGGACTGGCAACCCGGTCTCAGTCTGCACACAACAGGAGATAAGTAGGACCAGGGTTGGCAGAATGGTGCAGGGAGTCGAGGGGGATCTTTAACTTCTCCCTATCTCACCTCCAAACAGGGCTTTCTTTTTTCTTGGCAAGCTCGGGTCCTACATGGTCAGAGCAAGGCCAGGGTGTGAGGGGCCCACAGCCAGTCCTTATCTCCTTCCCTCTTAGGTAATGGAGAAGAGAGTCCCAGTCTAGCCTTCAGTCCAATGAGAATGAAACCTTGAAGCAGGAGACACCAAGTGGCTTATTTGGACCAGAGACTTGAGTCAGTTTGTACCCTGTAGAGAGGCAGGAAAAGGTTCCTTGTCCAGAACTTGGAGATGCCAGCCTTCGGATTCCCAAGGGCCTGTGGCTCTGCGTTTAGCCTCCTGCTGCAGGGCCCCAGGGAGAGCCCGGGAGACTAGACACAACCAGTCAAAGGCTCTGGGAGACCGCAGGGGCTGGGGACGAAGCTCCTGGCCCAGAAGCTGTGGCAGAGAGCTGTATGTTAGCTGCACAGCCTCTAACTGGCAGGAGCAGGAGATAGAAAAGGAAGGGGAGGCCAGGAGCAAGGACTGCTGGACCAGGCCGTGGCAAGCACTCTGCCAGGCTCGTCTCAAGCTGTGTAGCTTAATTCTCTTTATGCTCGAGAGGCATGACTATGTCCAACTTGACAGATAAGGAATCTGAGTCTCAGAGAGGTCACACAACTTTCCCAAAGACACGCAATCTACAGACTCCAGAGCCTGTTCAGACACCGAGGCTGCTGGTGCCCTATGCAGCCTTGTCAAGGGCTCCACCTGTGTGGAGCCCGTGGTCAAGCTCAGGCCTAACATCTAAATAGGGTCTATCACAAGGAGTTACTGGACAGCCGAATGTCAAGAGACATCACCCCCTACCCTCACCCTACCCCTCCCAGCCTTCTGGCCTTCCCACCCTACACTGGCCAGATCCCAAACCCATACAATAATGGGTTTTACTAGTACGAATGCATTCCGAAAGTGGGGGGTGGGGGGGAGTCCAGCCCAGTTGGAGCTACCACAGATGCTAGAGGCTTGTCCCAACCTCTAGCACTTTGGGCTTCTTTGTCTGCCTCCCACCAACATTCCCTCTCCTTTCTGCAGCAGATTCCCACGCCGTTGGAGTCTAGCATAAGGAACAGTCCCCAGCTCGTCACAGCTTTGCTGCGCCCCCATACCTCATCTCCCCTCTCCCTGACTGCCTCCTCCTCACCAGCATGGGGATTTGGCTGGAGTAGCTTGAGCTTTGAATTTCAGAACAAATCCAAAGAACCCTGTAGCCCAGGGGAACCTGGGAAGGGGCTAACAGCACCAGAGTTCATGTGACTGCCTTTGGCTTCTTATTGCTCCTTTGGCTTTGCTTAGCCCTGAATGGGGGGCCCTGCCCTCTAGGGCCAAGGGGTGGGGGATGGAGAGCAGCACAACCACAAATAATACAATGTAAGACACTCGAGAGCTGCCCTAGGCATACAGTCCCATGTTCTGCTTGGCGAGTGATCCACACCACGGAACAAGGACATGCTGTTCAGTCATCACTCAAGAGTGAAATCGCCTTCAGCTCCTCCGTGCCTCACATGATGATCAGCTCACACTATTGCCACCTATTCCAGGGTGGTTGGAAAGCAATGAATCGAACAATAGATTGGACAGGTGAATGTGCTCATGTAAACAGACATTCGTTAGGGAGGTATGTGGGGGAGGGGGTGACCTCGTGGTGTGAAAGCCCTTGTTCTTCCACCTAACAGTGCAGGGGCACCTCCTGGTCTCTATGGTTACCAAGAGCAGCCTTGCCCAGGAGAACCTGGAGTGTAAACAGCAGAAACAGGGTCTGCGGCTGCCATGTCTGGAAGGAGGTCTCCCACAAGTGCAAGGGAGGAAAAGGTGGGGCCTCTGCAGGCTCCCCGGGCCAGACGGAGGACCCTCTCTTTTTATTTTTTAACATTTATTATTGACAGAGACAGAGCATGAGCTGGGGAGGGGCAGAAAGAGGGGGAGACCCAGAATCCAAAGCAGGCTCCAGGCTCTGAGCTGTTAGTACAGAGTCCGATGCTGGGCTCAAACTCACAAACCACGAGATCATGACCTAAGCCAAAGTCGGATGCATAACTGACTGAGCCACCCAGGTGCCCCAAGGAGGAACCTCTTTACCTGAACTTGAGTTTCCCGGGTATTGACATCTCCCTGCACTTATTCTTGGCATTTTTAACAGTCATTCCCAGTTTACTTTGAAGATGTCACTTTTAAAATATTTTTTCAATTTCTCTATTTTCATCAGAGTCACCTAGATGTGAATGTGCCTTGAACATATGCTCATTCCCCATTTAATAAGTTCTGTGAGAAGAAGCAGTGGCAGCTTCAAGAGGTAAAATTCTGCCCTGGAAAATAAGATGGTGAACTGCTGAGTCCAGAATGAAGACCAGAAACCAGGAAGCCCGAAGCCTAATGTCCGGTATGCGCATCAAGTATGATCATTGTGGTTTAAATGGCTGCTTCCTTCCCTTCACAAGCTGCCAAACAGGGATGTGGGTAATGATCACAATTTGCTGTATCTTCAGGTTATCTTTACATACAAACTGAAACCATTATTATGAAATAAAATGGAGCACTAATATGGGATTTAGGAATGCTCATGAATTTTCCTTCATATCTGATATGCTGGATGACTCTGGCCTTGACTCTCAGCCTCTCTGAGCCCCCAGCTCCTCTTGCACCCATGGGGCCAGCTGGCACTTGTCTGAGAATCCTGGGGGCCCTAACCCCCCCTCCTAGATGCACAGGCGCAGGGGCTGTGACTTAGAGCCAGCTGTCATCAGACTCAGAGCAGTGCCCTGGCAGATAGTAACCTGACTGGTTTCTCTTCCCCTTGGGCATCTTGTCCCTGCTACCACTCATGGCTCAAAGGTATAGGTTCAAAACTTCGCTGGCCACCACTGGCCTGGGATCAGCCTTCCTTCCCCTGATCCTCTGCTCCCCATGCCAGTCATTTAAAGTACATAAACCCCCTGTGAGGCAGGGTGCGTTGGTGTGCACCCAAATCCAGTGCAATCCCACTGACTGCTCAGGTGGTTAGAGTGCCCACCATCCCTGCCCGACCACATCCCACTCTAGGGGAAATTCAGCTGCCCCCCGCCCTTTTTTTGAGAGAGAGAGGTGGGCAGAGGAAGGGGGAGAGAGAGAATCTTAAACAGGTTTCATGCTCAGTGTGGAGCCTGATGCGGGGCTCAATCCCACGACCGTGTGACCATGACCCTGACCTGAGCCGAAATCAAGAGTCAAATGCTTGGGGCACCTCAGTGGCCCAGTTGTTTAAGCATTCGACTCTTGATTTTGGCTTGGGTCATGATCTTGCAGTTCGTTAGTTCGAGCCCGACATATGGTAACAGTGCAGAGCCTACTTAGGATTCTTTCTCTCAAAAAAAAAAAAAAAAAAAGAGTTGGACACTCAAAGGACTGAGCCACCCAGGTGCCCCCAGACTCTTATCTCTCAGTACCACCGGGTAATACAGAAGGTTCAACCCCTAAGCATAACCCCCAAGACCGCCTCTGTTTTCAACACTAACATGCTCCCTTCACAGCACCCACAGGAAGTAAATGGGCTTAGAAGGGATATGGGGGTACCAGAAAATGCTGGACTTAGGGGGACATGGATTCCCCCTCTCAGAATCTCATAAAGTAATACTGTTCTCTCCCCAAGGGAGGGGTGGGGAATGGATATTCATGCCCCACTTGCCCATTTTCTTTGAGTTCCTCAGTCTATGGCCCTCTGGTTGAAAAGCCCTGCTCCTAGTGAACTTGGTCCCAGAGTTTAGAGAAACAGAATAGCATTCTCAAACATCCTTTCCCTTTTTAGCAAACCAAATCAGGGAGCATCGAGAGGCAGGAGTGATTGGGCAGGGTACAGCCATCCAGAACATTCTGGAGCCACCATCTGAAGAGCAGAGGGGAGCTGTGTGTGCAGCCAGCAGTGGCCAGACAGAGGAAATGCAGGGTCTGGCTGCTGGCCATTCTTACCCTCGCTCCCACCATCAGGATCTCTGGCCCCATCCTGACCCCTGGTGGCTGCCCATGGGATGAGGTGAGCATTCTTCCCAAGCTCCTCCCTGCTCTGGTCCCAGAATAGCAGGAAAGATAAATCCCCCATCCCACAGGGATTCCTGGCTAGCGTCCAGGAAGCACAAGTGTGTTTCATAGGGGTCCTTCAGAAGGGTTTACTCCACTATTGTCACCAGGTGCCTTCTCAACGTTAAGTCCAGAGACCAATCAAATGAATGTATATAAACAAAGCACTTTCATCTGCAAGGTTGGGAAAAGATGTGTTAAAAAGGGGGTGTGTGTGTTATAACTAAAAGTTAATGCAGGTTGGGGTACAGTAAGACCAGCACTCCCATGCACACTTGGTGAGAGTACAAATTTGTATAACTCTTCTGCAAATGAGCTGAGCAAAATAAATCCAAAACCTTACTAAGCATTTCTAGCCTATGACCCAATAATTCTGTTAGGAATCCAGCTTCAAAAATATCAATACTCAAATAACATGAAACCCAAAATTTGAAATAAATGGGAGAGGAAAACACAAGATAGGCCAAGTGTGCTCGTTACTGAGGTTGGATGATGGTTACATGACAGTTCTTTATTCTGGGTTTTGTCTGCTTTGCTATATGTTGTGAATGTACCATGATATTTTTAGAAGGCATCAAAGATGCAAAGATTTATAGAAAAGACGTTAGTTTTTAATAGCAAAAACCGTGCAAATGGCAAAAACAAGTGCTATGCTTGGATGGTTAAACAAATTATGCTGCACCCAAATCGTGGAATATGATGCAGTCATTAAAATGCAAGAGTGTTTTTGTGACGTGGAAAAATGTTTACGGCATGTGCAAAGCACATAAGTAGAAATCGAAATTGCATATGTAGTATTTAAGTATGTTAAACGAAAAGTGCATAGGGGTGCCTGGGTGGCTCAGTTGGTTGAGCATCTGACTATTGGTTTTGGCTCAGGTCATGATCTCAGAGTTGTGAGATCAAGCCCCACCTCAGGGTGGAGCCTGCTTAAGATTCTCTCTCCCTCTCCTTCTGCCTCTCCCCACTCACAATGGCTCTCTTTCTAAAAAAATAAAAAGTGCATAGAAGGAAGACTATATGGCAATACACTAACACATTTGTTATACAGTAAGACTACTGTGATTTCTATTGATATTGCCCTTTATTTTCTTAATTCTACAATAAGCATGCCTCTTATAAATAGGTCCCAGAATTGCCTTTGTGTACCAGCTTGGGGCTCTGGGATATATTCACCTCCCAGGACTGCCATGTATTACCCAGGCGACACTGAGCAAATTCACATCTGGGTCCCAGATTCCTCACCTATAAAACTGGCATAACACCAACGTATTTTTCAAGCTACCATTTACTGAGTATTCACTGTGTACTAGGCACTATGGTTGGGGGGTTTCCCCATATACAGTCACACACACCATTCACACACGACCATTTCAATCCTCACAAGCAGCTCTGGAGTAGGTTAGGGTACTGGCATCTTAAAGCTACGTGAACTGTGGCTCAGGAAAGTTAGGGAGGTGCTTAGTTTTATCCAGCTAATAAGCAGTACAGTTGGGATTCAGACATGGGCCTGTCCATCTTTGAAAGCCCTATTCTCGACCCTCTGGCCTGGACTGCTTACAGTTGCATTTCTGTTGGACTGGTTCCAAGCACAGAGCTGCTCTACTGGTTGGTTCCCTTTTCTAGGACCCCAGCACAATGGTAAATTGTAGCAAAACAAACCAATGCACCCTCCAAAAAAAAGTGTGTCTCTGATTTAAAAGAAGGGAATATAGGATCTGCAGGGACCAACCAGACTGGGGCTGGAAGACTGCCTCACTCAGGGAGATGGGGGGCTGGGACAGTGTGCCGAGTTCCAGGGTAGTTCTGCCAGTGACTTTAGGGCTTTAGCAGCTCTACACATTGCTTTGCAGCCTGGAGTTCAGCACAGAGTCACTCAACCAAGGAGGCATCGCTTCCTACCTTCCACTTACCCCTCCCACCCTTGCTCCCTAAAGAACAGGGCACAAGACTCACCAGGCCTGTAGATTTCTTATTCTCCCCACTCTTTTGGAGAACAAGAAAATCTTAGGGGCTGACCTGTATGGAGCCCTGTGTGGAGAAGGAGGTCCTGAATATCTGAAAGTGAGGAATGTGAAGGAGGTTGGCCTGCCCCAGAATCCCTTCTGGATTCATCTTTTAAGATGCCTCTTTCCCTAGGGAGCCAGCCTAACTTAGTTTCCATCTCTACTCCCTACTCTACCCCTTGAAACTGTTACAGCACTAACTACACTAGAGTTACTTGTTTTTTTACTAATAAGTTGGTTAGTTTTTTGCTAGTAGGCTCCATAAGGATGATACTAGATCTCTAGCAGCTAGCAATGTGCCTGGTACACAGTAAACTATGTAAATGTCTGCTAAATGGAGAAATGGAGAAGGGAGAGAGGGAGGGAGAGGGAGGAAGGAAGGGCCTCTCTACCAAGTAGACTTGGTAGTCTTGGCCCAAGTAGACTCACAGCTGCCCTGTTCTATGCAAAGCATGTTAAAGATGTGCTCGCTGCCCTGGAGACTTAAAATACACATTTCTCCAACATTGTATCCACCTTTAGGAAAATACATTGCAAGGGAAATTCCTGTTTATTCTAAACCTCATGCTCTTTATTTTACTAAAGTACTCAAAATGGAGCTCTGAGTCTGAGGGAGGTTCCCAAGTACATGGACTCCTGGGAGGAATTACAGGGCTCAGAGGTCTAAAGTCTAGTGTTCTAATCCTCAGCCTCCTCAGCTGTGTAACCTCCAGTGAATGACTTTCCCCTCTGGGCCTCAGTTCTCTTTGTAAAATGACAGATGGACCTGACCTTGTATGAAAATAAAAGCAGTTGGGTACATCTATTTACCCCGTTGAGTGTAATTGGACGGTGCCTTCCCTCCTAAAAGCTTAGGTGCAGGATAGATCAGGAAGCTGAGGGGCAGAAAGACAGCATGGGCCTACGTCAGCCTGGAAAAAGGAAGGCCCAGGATGGCTGCCCCTCCAGTGAGTGGTTGGGGGGCTGGCGGGCCAAAGAGGGGGTTTGCCACAATCAAGGCCCACCCAAACATGTCTATGTGTCTTAGCCCCTAGGTTTACAAAAGGCTCCAAAGCCCCAGAGTCTTCATGCCACTTCCAAGCATGAACCCCTGTTCACCATTCAAAAATGATATACCCCTTATGCCACCCTTCCCCCTTCGGAGAGACAATCCAAAGAGAAATAGCTGGTGGGGGTGGAAGATGGTGAGATCTGGAAAAGCACTGGTGAGGCCAGGCTTCCTGCAGGGCCCCATTTCAAGCTTCCTCAGAAAGTGCAAGTAGGGGAGGCTTCTGGTCCCCCTGCAGCAGTTACTTAGGGAGGACAGTGGGCTTGGTGGACGCAGGCATCCAAGCCCAAAGGCTTCCTGGCTTCAGCCCAAGCAGCTGGCAGGTTCATCCTTCTCCCTAGAACCCCACAAACACCACTTCCGGCCCTCCTGCCTCTGCTTGAGCTCTTGCTGCCTGGATTTCTATGCCCATGCCAGCCCTTCCCTGTGCAGAGCTTTCTCTCTCCCTTACAACCCTTATTCACTCTCACCTATCTATTTCTTTCTCCCTCCTCCTCCTCCCCTGCTTCTTCCCTCCTTGCCAACCCTCAGCAGCCCCAGAATGGGTCTCCCCCCTTCCTCCCTCCCCCCACAGCATCTCCCCCTCCTTAGCTCTCACCCCAGCACCTCTTTCTTTGTATTCCTCTCGCCCTCTCCCGGCCTCGCCTGTATCTCTCCTCCCCCGCCTGCCTTCAGCCTCCCCCAGCCTCCCCATCTTCAGCTCAGTCTCCTCCCTCTCGCTCTGCTCCCCTCCCTTCTCTCCCCACCACCCTCGGTCTCACCCCAATACCCGCAAGCAGCCTTGGGTTTCTTTCCACCCTGGGGGTCTCTGTGCCTCTCATTCTCCTACTTGCCTCTATGCTCACCTCAGGTTTAGCCGGCACCCATCCTTTCCTGCCTGGGTACCCCCACACACACACTGCTAACATCGCCACTGTGTCTTCTTCCTCTCCTCCTCTCCCCACCCTCTCCTCTTCTCTCTTCTCACTGCCCCTTTAAATCTGCCTGGCCCAGCCTCCCCCGTGATGCTGGGATGGAGCAAACATTGATTTGTGCTGGGATAGAATCAGAATTTTGATTTTTTTTTTCCTTTCCCAACCATAAGAAGGAAAAAAATAATAAAAACACCTCCTTTTGATAGCCCCCTCTCCCTTCCCATCCAGTTCCCAGCTCCTCTTCCCTATCTCCATCCAAGGCAAATTTTCCCCCTCCACTATTCTCATTCCCCCCCTGCCACTACCTCGCCCCCCACCCCCACCGCCTGCTCCTCCAGCTGGGGAGAGAGGGGATTCTCTCTTGCGGCTCCCCCACCTTCGCTCTCTGGGTAGGAGCAGTCTCTCCGGAAGGGGAGGGGGCTTTGACTTGCCGGGACGAGGTGGGAGTGGAGGTATCCTGCCATGGATGCTGTGCCTGGGAGGCAGCCTGAGCCCCAGCCCACATGGTGAGTAACCTGCCCCCTCCCTTCCGCCTGTCTGCCCATCCCCACCCTCGCCTTTTCCCTGCAGAGCCTCCTCCATCCCCATCCTTTCCCCCACCAAACCCACTGCCCACCTTGCTCCGATCTCCCCCCTACATTTTCAACCCCCACCCCTTGCCTGGGAGGCCAAAGAACCGGGGCCGAAGGGTCCTGACAGCAGCCAGAGGAGCGGGTGGCCTACGACTCTGCCCAGCCCCCTCTCGAGACCCCCGCCCCAGCAGCTGCCATCAACACTCGACACTTTGGGGTTCTAGGCTGGAGAAGCGGGACTCCCGCTTGGGGTTGGGGCCCCAAGTCCTGGGAGGGGCTCTCTACAAGGAGCGAGGGGTAGGGGAGCCCCCATGCCTCCAAAGCTTAAGAGCTGCTGGAAGATGCCGAAGGGTTGGGGGTTGGGGGGCGGTGCTGATGCCCCAGAGCCACTGGGCCAGGGAGCGGCGGGCAAAGAGGAGGGGCCTCGCTCGCCACTTCCCCCCTCTTTCTCCGCAGCCACTCAGGATGAGGGTCCGGCCCTGCCAGCCCGCGCTGGGGCCCCCCCGCCCGGCCCCGGTCTAACTGCCCCCGCCCCCAGGCCTCGCCCGGCTCGCAGGCCCCCAGCCGGCTCTCCAGCCCCAGGATGCGCTGAGCCGCCGGGGGGCTGAGGCCGCGCCAACTACATGCATGTCCCCCGGGGGCAAGTTCGACTTTGACGACGGGGGCTGCTACGTGGGGGGCTGGGAGGCGGGGCGGGCACATGGCTACGGCGTGTGCACGGGGCCCGGCGCCCAGGGCGAGTACAGCGGCTGCTGGGCGCACGGCTTCGAGTCACTGGGCGTCTTCACGGGGCCCGGAGGACACAGCTACCAGGGCCACTGGCAGCAGGGCAAGCGCGAAGGGCTGGGCGTGGAGCGCAAGAGCCGCTGGACGTACCGCGGCGAGTGGCTGGGCGGGCTGAAGGGGCGCAGCGGCGTGTGGGAGAGCGTGTCGGGCCTGCGCTACGCCGGGCTCTGGAAGGACGGCTTCCAGGACGGCTACGGCACCGAGACCTACTCCGACGGAGGTGCGGGGCCCGGCCCACTACTGTCTGTCTGCTCGTCCGCGTGCGCCTCCCCTTCGGCCTGTCCTGCTTACGCCTTCCCTACCATCTGCACCCGTGCTCCGCTGTCCTCCTTGTATGCCTTCCCCATTCATATGCGCCCCGTGCGCCCATCTTGTTGCCCTCTCCTTCCATCGCACCTGTCTCCCTCATTTGTCTGGCCCCTGCCTGCTTCTCCCTCTCCCCAGTCTGCAGTCCGCCTGCCCTCAACTCTTCCCTGTCTGCCTGTCCCCCGCAGCCCCCCATCTACCAGACTCTCACACCCTCCATCTGCTTGTCCCTCCCACCCCTCTTGCTTGTCCCACACCTCCCTTCTCCACCTGCCTGCCCATAACACCTTTGCTCTCCCTGTCCCCTCACATTTCCCCAGTCGGCTTGCTCCTCATAGTCCTGTCTGCCTGTCACATGACTATCTTAAACACCCCGTCAGCCTGTCCGTCACACCCTCTGGACTATCTGTCCTTCACACACCCCCAGCCTGTCCGTCCCTCCCCCTTTCCCCTGTCTACCTGCATGCCCCAAATCCACAGATCTCCTGCTACCTGTCGGTCTTCACTGTGCTCTTCCACACCTCTGACCCAATCTGGCCTGTCCCCCAGCTCCTAGTGCTCTTCCCCGACCTCCATGCTAACTGCCCCCACCTCTCCCTCCCGACACTTAGGCCTTCCGGGGCGCTTGGGGCCTAGGGTGCAGGAAGCAGCGGGTCCTGACCCTTTCTCCCCGTCCTACCCCGCCCGCAGGCACCTACCAGGGCCAGTGGCAGGCCGGGAAGCGCCACGGCTACGGGGTGCGCCAGAGTGTGCCCTACCATCAGGCGGCGCTGCTGCGCTCGCCCCGCCGCACCTCCCTGGACTCCGGCCACAGCGACCCCCCGACACCGCCCCCGCCCCTGCCCCTGCCGGGCGACGAGGGAGGCAGCCCGGCCTCAGGCTCCCGGGGCGGCTTCGTGCTGGCCGGGCCGGGGGACGCCGAAGGAGCGTCCACCCGAAAGCGCACCCCCGCGGCCGGCGGCTTCTTTCGCCGCTCGCTGCTGCTCAGCGGGCTCCGGGCGGGCGGGCGCCGCAGCTCCTTGGGCAGCAAGCGGGGCTCCCTGCGCAGCGAGGTGAGCAGTGAGGTGGGCAGCACAGGACCCCCGGGCTCTGAGGCCAGCGGGCCACCGGCCCCGGCTCCGCCCGCCCTCATCGAGGGCTCTGCCACTGAGGTGTATGCGGGCGAATGGCGCGCTGACCGACGCAGCGGCTACGGTGTGAGCCAGCGCTCCAACGGGCTGCGCTACGAGGGCGAGTGGCTGGGCAACCGGCGGCACGGCTACGGACGAACCACCCGTCCGGACGGCTCCCGCGAGGAGGGCAAGTACAAGCGCAACCGGCTGGTGCACGGGGGGCGCGTGCGCAGCCTCCTGCCTCTGGCCCTGCGGCGGGGCAAAGTCAAGGAGAAGGTGGACAGGGCTGTCGAAGGCGCCCGTCGAGCCGTGAGCGCTGCCCGCCAGCGCCAGGAGATCGCCGCTGCCAGGTGGGCATCCGCTGCAGAGGCCAAAGCTGGGCTAAGTGGAGAAGGTACCCTGGGGACGGTTGGGGGGAGGGGGAAGTGCCTAAAGGAGGACCATGACCAAAGGCCTAGAGCCTGGTGGGGAAGAACAGGCCTAGGGCCAAGCGGTTGTAGCCCTGGGTACTGGGAGTGTTTGTATCTGAGGCTACAGGTGGATGTGGGTGTAACTGTGGGTGGCTGGGTATTTGAGGGAAGCCGTGTTAGACTATAAGTGTGTCTTAGTGTCTTTTGTGGGGATGTGTGTCATTGTTGTGTGTGGGAGTAGCAATGAGCGCTGGCTTATGCAGGCTCAGAAACCTCTTAGAAGTCAGACATGTCCCTAGTCTTCCTCTAGCAGCTGGGGGCACCAGCCTTGGGCAGGGAGACGGGGAATGTGCATTCCTAGCCGCCTCGGAGCCTGCCCACCGACTGACAGAATTCCAGCCTGACAGAATTCCAGCCTTGGGCCGTGGGGAGATCTAGTTTGAATAGCTGATCTATCCACATGAAAAGATACTTCCTGTCAGCTTTGCCTTCCTCTACCTAACTGATAAAGGTTTGAGGGGAGGGGGCTTGCCTATAAATGAAATTTTCTTTCTATAATTTAGATTACATTTCCATGCATCAGAAACCTTATTATCTAAACCAGCACTGTGCAGTAGGAAAATAATGTAAGCCAAATATGTAATTTTAAATCTTCCAACAGCCATGTGAAAAGATAAAAAGAAACAGGTAAATGAATTTAAATAATACTTTTTTGTTTTAAGTAAGTTCTAGGCCCAACATGGGGATTGAACCCAAGCGACCCTGAGATCAAGAGTTACACACTCGGCCAAGTGAGCTACCCAAGTGTCCCCCCTAATAGCACATTCATATTTAAATCAGTAGATCCAAATTTTTATCATTTCAACATATAATTGATGTAAAAGTATTAATGAGGGATTTTACATTACTTTTCTTTTTATTAAGCCTTTGAAATCTAGTATATATTTTATATGTACAGCACATAATTTCAAATCAGACTAGCCACATTTTAAGTGCTGCATTAGAAAGCACAAATCTAAAGAAAGGCAAAAACCCATTTGTAACACAATTCACAGCCCCCTCATATATATAACTCCTACATGTACATTTTCATATGCTGGATTTTCTTTAAAGGGGAGGGTGCAGGTGAAGGATTTTGTTTAAATTTGAGGCTGTTTCAGAGGATCAAAGGCCAAGATATGTCCAAATATGCTTCAGTTAGTTTGTATAATGGGTGACCAAGGTACGTGTAAGAATGTGTCATATCCAAAGTAGATGCTGTGGGCAGAGATGTCTATCTGTAGATACAGCTCAGTGTCTGGGTGGTTAGAGTCCAGGGCCTTAAGCCAGGGAAAGGGGCGGGCAGGGCACCAGGGAGCACTCTAGCCTAGATGAGGAACAGGCATGGGCAGGAAACACTGATCTCAGTACATGAGAGATCAGTCAGTGGGAGAAGGCTGGTTGGTCTCCCCAGCAACAGGCCTGGCAAACCTGATTGGTTGCTAGCTGCCATGGAAACAGCAGAGCCTCAGCAGCAGGTGCCTCTGCCAGGTAGCCTGATGACTGGATTTGCTGCCTAGGACTTGCTCATCGACACCCTCCAAACTCAGAAACACAGGCTCTTGTCAGTGTTGCATATTTTTTGACCGCCGATAGAATTCCAGGCAGTCCAAGACTGTGATCATCATCCTCTGCCCTAACCCCTGAGACCAGCTTACTTTCAGAAGAGGACTAGGCATATAGAGTCTAACAGCCCAAAGACTGAAGAACATGGTTATCTGAGGTCCCTCCAAACAGGCTCTAAAAGTCCTTAACCCAGCAGGTTTGAGGGGACGAGGCTGATCATATCTCCTGAGGTACAAAAAGAGGGGCTTGTAGGCTTAAGACTACAAGGAACACCACCCCCCTTCTCCCTACCCCCATACCCAGTCGGCCTTCCTAAGCCAGAGGAAACAAGCCTGGGGCCAGAGGGGTCTTGATCCATTTAAGCCCAAGTATATCTGATTACCTTTATCTCTGTTCCTTTGTGCCCCACCTTCAGTCAGGATTACAGAACAAATTTAATGATCACAAGGTATCTGTGATTAACAGCAGAGGGTGAAAGGGAAGGTAAATTGAGGAAGCATCTGACATCAGAGGGAGAACTGGGAAACAACCCTGGGGAAAGGACTGATAACGCTTCACAGTGGCCTGTACCCACAGAGCAGGGCACAATGGGAGGGACATGTGAAAGGGAAGGAAACTAAGAGCTTACTTAGAAGGTATAAGCACAATGGTGTGAAAGCATGCATGGTAGCTGGGAGAGGAAGTAGGAATAGCAGAAAGGGGGGCACCCACACTTACCCCAGTTCCAGAACTCAGGAAGGATGTGATGGTACAGGGAGGCAGAGGCAGTGACCAAGGGGCGAGAAGAGTGTAATAACAGAAGAGGCTGAAGAAAAGCAGCCTGTGAAATTCTCATGTCAGGAAATCTGCAGGGAAGAGGCAGGGTTAGCAGCAGTAAGGGGACAGGAGGCAAAGACTCCTAGCACAGGGAGCAGGTGGCCCAGAACAAGGGGCAGGGAGGGGGAAGCTGCTGGGTAGTAACACTCAGGTGCATCTACTGAGAAATGTGCTAAGAGCATGAGGTCTGTCTCCTCTGTCCCTGGGAAGGGAGCAGGATGGGGCTGGGATAACAGATTTGAGGACAGCCAGGGTGGGCCTGGCCCCTGTTGCTGGAAGAAGGGAGGTGTTACTACAGGACACAGTGGTGGCAGGTATGAGAGGAGCAGGAAAGTGTGATGAGAGCAGGCTCTGCCCAGATCTAGGAGAGGAAACCAGAAGCCAGCTACCCTGCCAGGCCAGGGAAGGGAGGAGCTGACAGTGTGTGAGCAAGAGTGAGGACTCCAGAGGTGAGCTCAAATCCAGAGGACATGATGTAGCAGGGATATGGGCCAGGGGCCTGGAGCATCTGAGCAGGTCTGCTAAGTCCCTGCCCCTGGAACCCCATAGGGCGGCAGATGCCCTTCTAAAGGCAGTGGCAGCCAGCAGCGTCGCTGAGAAGGCTGTGGAGGCAGCTCGAATGGCCAAACTGATAGCCCAGGACCTGCAACCCATGTTAGAGGCCCCAGGTGAGGTGTGGGCAGCCTGGGGAGCTGGAGGGGCTCAGGTCTGGGGAAAGGGAAGGAAGTCCCTTCAGGGGACTGGGCATGGAAAAAGCCAAGGTATGAGGGACCAAGGGGATGAAAAGGGGGGCCAGATTCCATTGTTTGGGGAATTTATGAAATCTGATCATAAGGACTAGAGGCTTGGGATCTGGCTGTGAGAGGCTGTAAGCCTGGGGATACCAAAGTCCTGGGAGGTGACCAGACAGAGGGATAAAGCTATAGCTTTTGCTGCCCAAGGCCAGTTAGGCCCCTCTGATTCTTAGCTATCCCTGCCACAGGCCGCAGACCCAGGCAAGACTCAGAAGGTTCCGACACAGAGCCCTTGGATGAGGACAGCCCTGGGGTATACGAGAATGGACTGACCCCCTCAGAGGGCTCCCCTGAACTGCCCAGCAGTCCTGCCTCCTCCCGCCAGCCCTGGCGACCCCCTGCCTGCCGGAGCCCACTGCCTCCTGGAGGGGACAGGGGTCCCTTCTCCAGCCCCAAAGCTTGGCCTGAGGAGTGGGGGGGCCCAGGTGAGCAGGCAGAGGAACTAGCTGGCTATGAGGCCGAGGATGAGGCTGGGATGCAGGGGCCAGGGCCCAGAGACGGTTCCCCACTCCTCGGAGGCTGCAGTGACAGCTCCGGAAGTCTTCGAGAGGAGGAAGGGGAAGACGAAGAGCCCTTGCCCCAGCTGAGAACCCCAGGGGGCTCTGAGCCTGAGCCCATGGCCACGCCAGTCCTGAGGGGCCCGTTCTCGAGGGGTCCTGAAGCCGGGTGCCTGATGGAAGAGTTTGAGGAGCCTGCTGCAACGGAGAGGCCCGCCCAGCCGGTGAGACGCCCTCCGTCCCCACTTTGTGGCCCCTTTTCTCTTCAAAGCCTTGCCTCTCGTCCTTTCCAGACATCTCTCTGATCCCTTCAGGGGCTCTGATTTGGACTCAGCTTCCTCTCTGCCTGCCCAGTCTTCGACCATATCCCACCTTAAAAAAAAAAAAAAAAGGGAACTTGTGAGCTGCAAACAACCTTAGAGACCTTCATCTCAAGCTCGCTCATTTGACAGATGGGGGAACTGAGGCCCAGAGCACTTAAAGTAATTTGCCCAAGGCTACCACTAAGTAATGGTAGAGCCCAAAACATCTTTCCCTGTTCTCCTTCCATATCATTTCCAGCTCCTGGTTTCCTACTCCACCCCCACCCCCACCTCCACAATTTCTCTCTTTGGTGCCCAGAAATAAAAAAGGAAAAGCTTGTTCCCTCCCTACCCTAACTCTCCCTCCCTCTCCAGGGAAGAAGGGAAATGGGAAAGGAGGCAGAAAACTGGGAGGGGTGGAGTTTCCCCAGAACCCTCTACTCTGATTGGACTCCAAGCCTCTCCTGTTTCCTAGCAACCACACCTCACCCCTTCATCCCTCTCTGCTTTACTGCAGTACCGGCTGCTGCTGCCAGCCTCTGCTACTAACCACGTGACATGCTAGTGGGAGGGGAGTGGAGGGAGGAGGGAGGAAGGGCTGTTCCTGACTTGAGGGAGCGGGAGAGAAGGCGGGGCCCGGCCTGGGAGAAGAGGTGTTTCTGCAATCCAAAACAAAGGTTGGAGATGCCCCTGCTCCAACCTCTGAGGAGAGGTGCCTGGGAACCCTTCAGCTTTGCCCCTTGCCAGGGCAGGAAGTTGGGACCTGTCGCTGGACATGGTCTTTAGGGACTGAGACTGCATTTCCCCTCATCTCTCTAGGGAGCTGCCAACCCCCTGGTGGTGGGAGCCGTGGCCCTCCTGGACCTCAGCCTGGCGTTCCTGTTCTCCCAGCTCCTCACCTGAGGCTCCTGCCCAGCCTAGTTCTGGCTTCGGTTGCTGCCTCTTCACTTCTTTGACCTGCCTTTTTCTCTTTTCCTCCTCCTGGTTGTTTTTTCTCCTATTTTTCTTTCTCTTCTCTCTTCTCTTTCTTTTCTGTCCCCCTTTGTTTTTTGTCTTTTGCTTTTTCTTTCCAGCTCTCCTTTCAGATTTCTCATTTATTCTAGTTCTCTGTCTTCCTCACTGTCTTCCCCACCCTGCCCCACCTCTCTCTCTCTAGATTGTTTACATATGAAGGGCTTTTCTCGCTCAGAGTTGCTCTCTTCTCTGAGACACACAAATCTAAGTCAGACCATTGCCCCATGTCCTCCCCACCTTTTCTTTAGACCTGAACTTCAATGAGAGTGGGGGTTTGGTGTCCTGAGGGGTCTCCTGGAAGCTGAGTGGGAAGGAAGAAGAAAACTGGAGAAGGGATGACTGTATACTGGGCAAGGCACTGGCTGGGCTGCTGCAGCTCCCTGACCCAAGGGGCCTGGTGTCCCTCTGAGGCCTAGTGGAAGAGCTGGAGGAGGTGTGGCCTCCATCTTTGACCCTGGAGGATCTGATCTCACCTCCAAGCACTGAGCTAGGTTCTTGCCTAACTCCATTCTTCCCTGAAGGAGATATGGGAGATGAAAAGTAGAATGACTCCCTAGGCTCTCCCTCTTCCTTTCCTCAACAGCCAGCCTCTCGTCCAACCCCCTAGGGTGGCATGCCTTGTCAAGAACAATGTGTAAAGGAAAGAAAATGTCTAACGCAGTCACGTCTACCCACTGACCTCTCCCACCCTCTTCTCCCTCCCCCCTAAAATTTATTTGGTTGGTCTGGACTCACTTGTGGCCTTTGATTAGGTTTCTAAGGGGCCTGAAGAGGACATTTCTAATGCAGAGGGTTAGAGGCACTTGAGCTAGGACCCCACTCCCCAACTCTGGCAGTTGTGGCTTGCAGGTTGCGGGGAGGCATTTTGGGGAACACAACCAGCCTAGATAAGAGGAACTCACAGAGCAGCAGAAGCTGTGACAGGTTTAGTAGTCTCTAAGTGGGTTATATCCCTTCCCCCATCACATCAGGAGCTTGTGAAATGGGAAAACAACAGAAAGAGGGATCAAAGGAAGCCAATCTCTCACACTTTCCAGGCAGGGCAGAGGTGGAAGTCAAACCAGGGTGAGAGGTGGGTGGAGAGCCCTGTTTGAGATTGTGGCTGATCCCTGTTAATAGCTTTCCCCTGGGGGTGGGAAGCCCTAGGAAGAGGGGGACCCCTCTGTAGGGTCCCCAGGGGATCTTTCCTCCCTCCCCTGCATGAGGCAGACGCAAGCTGCCTGCCAACCCCCTCCCTCAAGGAATGGCCTTGCCTGGGAATGCCCACCACACATACCCTCTTCTTTTTTTCTAGTCAAACTCTGTTTACTCCTTGGCCTGCCTCCCTCCCTCCCTTCTAAACCTTTACTTCTGATTTCTATTTCATGGTATTTGGGATTGAAGTTAAACTACAACAGTGCCGCCAACACCAAGTCTTGCAGGAAAAAAAATACAAAGAAATTTAACAAAAAAATATATTAATAAAAAAGTTCAAAAAAGGGGGGGGATTGTCATCTCCTTTGGGGTGCGATGGCTTCAAGTCCAAGCTCTCAGAGGCTCTCTGGGTGGTGAAAATGTACAAAAGACACCTCTTGGGGAACCCCAGGCATGCCATCCATGCAGTCTTGCTGCCAGAAGGGCTCCTTCCCCCTAACTCCAAGGCCTAAGGCCTAAGGTCAGACAGACTCTTCTAGACAGCTGAGTGGGGCGGCCCGGCAGAGGCGGGGTCCCGTGATAAGGGCGGGAAGAGGGAAGGACCGGTCGAAGGACCAACCCCCGTCGGGCCCTGTACCAGGAAGTGCTGGGGGGAGAGGAGCGGAGTTGAGACAGGCCAGGTGAGGCAGTCGTTAGGGCTGGCGTCCTGGTGTGTAGCTGAGGCCGCCTGAGGTGTGACCCTGGGGAGGAATCCCGCGAAAGAGGTAGCGCTGGGCCTTGAAAGGCAATGTCTGGCCGGGCTGGGGATGGGAAACCAGGTGGGGCCGGAGGGGGAGGGGAGCGGGAAAAAGGCGGGGTTTTGGCGCATGCTCGGTACGAACGGGCTCGGGGTGGGGCCGGCACGCATGCGTGGTGGGAAATCTCTTCCCGCAGTGAGGAGGGGGCGGATGTGGAGACCCACGTGGGGAAAGGTAAATATGGGCTCGGTTTTAGGGTCGCTTCGGGGACCCAGTTTCTCAGGATCTTGACACAGGGCTAGAAGGCCAGGCTCTCGGCCTGAGATGTTTAAAGCCCTCTCCATTTCTGGGCTCTGCCCCTTCAGGATGGTGGTGCCTTCACTGAAGCTTCAAGATCTAATCGAGGAGATACGTGGGGCCAAGACCCAGGCCCAGGAGCGGGAGGTGATCCAAAAGGAGTGCGCCCACATCCGCGCCTCCTTCCGCGATGGGGACCCTCTAGACAGACACCGCCAGCTGGCCAAACTGCTCTACGTCCACATGTTGGGCTACCCCGCCCACTTTGGACAGGTATTGGGCAGACCCAGCGCCCTTCTGAGTTGGATAAGGAAGACTAATGGAGCAGGGTCTGGGATCCCCTTACCTAGTTGTGTCCTGATTTTTTTTTAAATTCGGCATAGATTCTGAGCCCTCCCTCACAGCATGCACTGCTGACCTCCTTCCCCATTACAACCCCTATGGGTCATAAGATGGATTGAACTCTTCATTCTCTGGCCAGCCCCATTCAGTCACTTCCTTCTCCCGTCCTCCTTTACTCCTGGTTCCTTGAAACTACCCACCAACTCTGAATTTCCTAAGCCTTTCCTCTTGTTGAAGAAAGGGTGATGGGAAATGGTGCTGCCCTAAGTTAATTTGGTGGTAAAGAAGATAGGAAAGGAATGTTAGTGCCTCCGGTTTCACCCCTGCCCCTTCCTGTTCTGCCTCATTCCCTATAGATGGAGTGCCTGAAACTGATTGCCTCCTCCAGATTCACAGACAAGAGGGTGGGCTACCTGGGGGCCATGCTTCTCCTGGACGAAAGGCAGGATGCCCACCTGCTCATTACCAACAGCATCAAGAAGTGAGAGGGTTCTGGAAACCACTTGAAATCAGGGGGATGGGAGAGTGGGGAACTGGGAAATCCCAGGGGGCAGCCTAATGTAGGTACTGGGCAGGATGGATTTCTCCGAGCTTGTCTGACCACCATCCCAATTCTGTAGTGACCTGAGCCAGGGGATTCAGGCAGTGCAGGGCCTGGCCCTGTGTACTCTGAGCACTATGGGCTCTGCTGAGATGTGCCGGGACCTGGCCACTGAGGTGGAGAAACTGCTCCTGCTGCCCAGCTCCTATGTGCGCAAGAAGGTGAGCCAGCAGGACCGCAGGCACTTGCCCCACCAGAAACTGTCCTGTTGACCATGTGTTAGGGAGGGGGAGGTCCATCCTCGCAGATCCCTGCCCTCTTCTGAGCCCCCTGATCTCTGCAGGCTATTCTGACTGCAGTGCACATGATCCGGAAGGTCCCTGAGCTCTCCAACATCTTCCTCCCACCCTGTGCCCAACTGCTTCATGAGCGCCACCACGGTAAGGCCACGGGGCTCGCTGTCCCCTGCCTTACCTCTGGCTACCAACAAGTGAAAAATGGGACGGGAACACCAGCTCATAGGAGACGGGTGGCATGTGCACACAAACACACACACAGTAGACTCTGCCCCTGGCCCACCATTCGTTCCCCACCCCCACACCAGGCATCCTGTTGGGCACCGTCACGCTGATCACGGAGCTCTGTGAACGAAGCCCTGCAGCCCTCAAGCACTTTCGAAAGGTGGGCTGGTGAAAGGGGCAGGCCCTGGGCCAGGAAAAGAGGGGCATTGGGATTGGAATGAGGCTGAAGGTTGAGAGGATTAGGAAGAATGCCCAGTAAGGCTGTGCCCTCCCTCCAGGTGGTGCCCCAGCTGGTGCAGATCCTCCGGACTCTGGTGACAACAGGATATTCCACAGAACACAGTATATCTGGAGTCAGCGACCCCTTCCTGCAGGTGGGCTGATCCTTTCCTGCTGTGTCCCTGGAACAGAGGGCTTAGCAGTAAGCCCATGGCTGTTCTCACCTCCCGGAGAACCTCTGGGTCAGTCAGTGTCTTAGGCAGGAGCATGGCAGACACAGGATTGCTCAGTGTGGGAAGGGGGATACCTAAAGGTCAGAAAATCTAGTTTGGTAACAAAGACAACATAAAAACCTGTCTCCAAATCCCCTAGCCTCATACACGTCTGATCTCCCAGGACCCAAGGGACCTTTGCTGGTGAGGGGGTGGAGGGCAGAGAAGCTCTAGGAAACCAGCCAGACCCTTGACCCTTCATGGTACTTTCTCCAATGTTGAATTTTTTCCTCAGCCTGACTTCTTACCCTCTGAACCCCTCCACCTTTCAACCTTTAACCCAACCTCAGGTCCAGATACTTCGTCTTCTTCGGATTCTGGGCCGGAACCATGAAGAGAGCAGTGAGACCATGAATGACTTGCTGGCCCAGGTGGGAGGCTGGAGAGTGGGCACTGGTTAGGTGTGTTGCCCTGAGACCCCAGGATCCCTCACGTGACCACCCACTCTGTGGTGGCTGTATAATCACATCTCCATTTCCCTCTGATCTCCATGAGGACAGGGACACAGTCTGTCTCAGTGTGGCAGCCACTGGCACACAGTGGGGGCTCAGGGAACTTTGTCAAATGATGGAGGGAGGACATCCCTGGTGGATACCTTCCAGAGACTCGAGGAGAGGACAGGGTCCCTTCTAGTTGGATCTTCTCTCCCATCCACTCAGGTGGCCACTAACACAGATACCAGCCGAAATGCGGGCAACGCGGTCCTGTTTGAGACAGTGCTGACCATCATGGACATCCGCTCTGTGCCTGGCCTTCGGGTACCCTCCCATATGCCTCTCCCACTGCGGCCCCACCCACCAGCCCCAGCCAGGCAGACAGGTCTTATTCACTGGTTTCTCCTCCCCACCCATCATCCTGTGCCACGCAGTCCTCACTCCTTAACAAGAAGGTTGCTCCTTCTCTGACTGTCCTCAACCTTTGCCTCCCCCAGGTTCTAGCTGTCAACATCCTTGGCCGCTTTCTGCTCAACAATGATAAGAACATTAGGTAATAGTCCCAGGTGTCTGACTGGGCCACTGAGCCCCTGGCCCTTGCCCCTGCTTCTTCCAGGGTCTCCTGATTCACCTACCTCTCCTTCCAATACTCAGGGCAGGATGGGGCAGGGAGGGGCCTGATGGCCATGGTGTGATAGGACCTCTCCCACTCTGGCCAGGTACGTAGCCCTGACGTCATTGCTGCGTATGGTGCAGTCTGATCACAGCGCTGTGCAGCGGCACCGGCCCACTGTGGTCGAATGTCTGCGGGACCCTGATGCCTCCCTCAGCCGGTGAGTAGGACAGAGCGGCAAGAAGACAGGGCAGAAGGCCCCGCACCTGGTAGCCAAGAGCTGGATTGAATAAGAGCAGCTGAAGTAGGGGGATTAAGGAGACAGGTGCCTGGAGAAGGGAGGGCCTGAGGCATGTCTCGGGTGACCTGGCTACCCCATATAGACAGACCTCTTTCTCCTGCCAGGCGGGCCCTGGAACTGAGTCTGGCTCTGGTGAATAGCTCCAATGTTCGAGCCATGACACAAGAGCTGCAGAGCTTTTTGGAATCTTGCCCCCCTGATCTACGGGCCGACTGTGCCTCAGGCATCCTGCTGGCAGCAGAGAGGTGAGGTGACAGGTGCCCAGGAGGCAAAGATGGTAGAATGTGGGGAGGGTCAGCACCAGGGCTGAAGAGCCATATGTCCCCTAGGTTTGCCCCAACCAAGCGGTGGCACATAGACACCATCCTGCGAGTGCTGACAACGGTGAGGCAGGGACTCACCTGGACTAGGAGAGCTGGGAGGGAGTGGGAAGGGCTCACCACCCTGACTTGGTCACATTCACCTCCTCCAGGCAGGCACCTACGTACGTGATGATGCAGTGGCCAACCTGACCCAGCTGATTGCGGGGGCCCAGGAGCTACACGCCTACTCTGTGCGCTGCCTCTACAGTGCCCTGGCAGAGGACATCTCCCAAGTACTGTTACCACCACACAGACCCGGGGCCGCCCAACCCTCTAGCCCTTCCTGGGCCACCCACTCCCTACACCTGAGTCCTGTTTCTCCCTGGAGGTTACAGCTACCTACTTAGTGGAGACACTCGAGGACAGGGCCCTGTTTTTAGTTAGAACACTTAGACTTTTGAACTGGCTCTGGTATATCTACTGGCCATGTAACTACAGGTGACTTACGTAAGTCTCCTACTCAGCTCTCCACCCTGTCTACCTCCCAGAGCAGTCTAGAGGATCAAATGAGGTGGAGTTCTTTCTGCATGTATCAGGTTTTATTACCTTGAATTCTGAGTGGATTAACAGAAGCTAGCTACTACCTGTACTCACTTCTCCATATTATTTAAGTAGAGTGGACAGAAACCATGTACCCTTTCCTCAAGGGAGGGACCCTCTTGCTTCCCTCTTGCTGAGCCCCCTTTTGATGAAGCCATGTAGTTCTGGTGCATGGCCACCAGAGGGCAGAAGATGTCCAAGAGCCCGGACAGCCAGTGGGGAACAAACTCTTACTAACTGTTCCAGGGCCAGACCTTTCCCTTTTCCCACCCCTCCAAACCCCCACCACCTCTGTGCTGCAGGTCACAGGTCTTGGAAGCTGAGGAGGGGACCCAGAACCTGGCCTAGCATGTTTCTTATCCCATGCAGCAACCACTGGTGCAAGTGGCAGCCTGGTGCATTGGAGAATATGGGGACCTCCTACTGGAGGGGAGCTGTGAGGAAACAGAGCCCCTTCAGGTAAGACCTCCATTGGGAGGACACCAAGGAGGGACTCAGCAGGAGAGGCAAGATGCCCCAGTGCTACTACCTGTGTCCCTGCTGAAGGTGGAGGAAGAGGAGGTGTTGGCACTGCTAGAAAAGGTGCTGCAGTCCCATATGTCCCTGCCAGCCACCCGAGGATATGCACTGACAGCCCTCATGAAGCTCAGCACGCGGCTCCGTGGAGGCAGCGAGTAAGAAAGGGTCCCAGCCCCTCTAGAGACCTTCTTGGTGTCTCTAGAGACAGATGTCCCTTCACTGTGCCCTCCAGTTTCTTAGTGTCTCTCTATACACACACCCCAGTTCCCCCAGTCCTTAGGTTCTTCCTTTTGAGCCAAGTATGGTGGGCACCCCCCTGCTCTGGGGGGCCTCTCCCTTCCCTGCGTACCCTGGAGTTGAAGGGCGGGGCAGGTTGCCATTCCTGCTCACACACCACCATGTGGCCCAGCCGCATCCGCCAGGTGGTGTCCATCTTCGGGAGCTGCTTGGACGTGGAGCTGCAGCAGCGGGCTGTGGAGTACAACACACTCTTCCGGAAGTATGACCACATGAGGTGCGATTGGCGCTGCGCCGCGGTGTAGGACCCATACCCCTACCCTCTCCCCACCTGTCCTCTCCCCAGTGCCCCTTTCTAGGCATGAGGGTCTCATTCTCACCTGCCTCCTTCCTCAAACACAGTCAGAGCCTCCCGCCTGGAGTTCAGTGAAGCTAAGTTGGCTTCCAACCCTCCTTGCTCATCTGAAAACCGGCCACAGTGTGCCATCCTAGGAAATCAGAAAGGCACTCTGACCCACCATGTGCCCAGGGTTCTGCATGGTCTCACCCGTCCTCCCCCATGCTTCTTATGAAAAGCCCAGGGTCCACCCAGAGGGACACACCTGTATTCCATCCTCTCAGGGCCGCCATCCTGGAAAAGATGCCTCTTGTGGAGCGAGGGGGGCCTCAGGTTGATGGGGAAGCAGAGGAAAGCAAAGAAACCCAGTGTTCGGAAACAGCCCTTGTATCCACAGAGTCCCAGGTGAGGAGGCCAGAAGCCGCAGGGTGATAAGGACTTGATCAGGCTTCCACACCCAGCCCTGCTCCTTCTGCTTTTTCCCCTAGGCCTCCAAGCTCTTGGATCTGTTAGATCTCCTGGATGGCACTACTGAGGATGCCCAGCCCTCGCCCTCTCTGGATCCCTCCCCCAGAGGCACTTTAGTACATCTCCTCGACCTTCCCTGTGCACCTCCACCCCCACGTAAGCCTTAGCAAAGGGGAGAGGGGGGCAGGGGGCACCTGGATGGCTTAGTCAGTTAAGCGTCCTACTCTTTTTTCTTCTTTTAATGTGTTTATTTATTTTGAGTGAGACAGAGACAGAATCCCCAAGCAGACTCTGCACTGTCAGCACAGAACCAAATGCATGCGGTTTGCAGGCTCATGCGGGTCTGCATCCCATGAACCGCAAAATCATGACCTGAGCTAAAATCAAGAGTCGGTTGCTTAACTGATTGAGCCACCCAGGTGCCCCAAGCATCCAACTCCTGATTTTGGCTCAGGTCATGATCTCACAGTTCATGGATGGAGCCCTATATCAGACTCTGATAGCACGGAGCCTGCTTGGGATTCTCTTTCTCTCTCTCTCCCTCTCCCTCTCCCTCCCGCTCTGCCCCTCATGCACACGCATGCATGCTCGCTCCCAAAATAAATACATAATAAACTTTTAAAAAAAGAAAGTGGGAGGAGATGGGAGGTCTCTTAAAAGGAGAGGTAGAAATCTGCTGCTGCTGCTGCTGCTGCTGCTGCTTCTTTGCCAAGATCACCTCCCTCTCACATCCCCATCTTGATAGGTAAAAGTGTTCATTAGCTTGTGCCAGTTCCCTCCTGGAGACCCCTCAGTGCCTTCCCTTTCTTCCAGACTTTTTACCTGTACTTGTGGGGCCCGGCTTCCTCCCAGTGCATCTCATCCACCTTCCCCACTACCCGTTCCACTGGCCCATCAGCATCTCGGACCCTGTCACCTAAAGCCCTTGGAATTTGTGTTCCTTTTACATGAATGTTTTTGCCCAGCACACCAAATGACTGGCTCATTCTCATTTTTCAGGCCTCAACTAAAATGTTGGATGCCTCCCTGCCCTGCCACTGCTATTTAAGTTCGTTTCCCCCAATTATTCTGACGTAGTTTATTTTCTTCATAGTACCACTTAGTCTGTGATTATCTTGGTTGTTTTCTCGTTTATTGTTTCTCTCTGCCCACTGGACTATGAGTTTCATCTTCTTGTTTAATGTTTTTTTTAATTTTTTTTTTGAGAGACAGAGCAGGGGAAGGTGGTTTTATCTTCTTGTCCACTTTGTCACTAGCACTTCAAGCACTGCCCCGCACCCAGTGGGCTCTCACTTCATTTCCGTTGTGAATGAATGAGCTTGTTATCTTCGCCCATACGCTGAGCTGCTTCTGTCTCCATGTTCCAGCTTCCATCCCAGATCTCAGAGCGTTTGAGCGTGAAGGACTACAGCTGAGTCTGTCTTTTGTTCGACCCCCTGGAACTCCTGCTTTGCTCTTAATCACGGTCACTGCTACCAACACCTCCGGGGCTGATGTCACCCACTTCATCTGCCAGGCCGCTGTGCCCAAGGTTTGTGAAAGACCAGGATTCGAGGTGGCCTGGGCACTTGAGAAAGGGCTACAGAGAGGAGGTGGGTGGGAGGAAGAACGAGAAGGGAATGACATGCAGGGACAAGCACTTGGGAAGTTATGGGAAGCAGGTTTGAGACTCTTGGGTGGGTAGGGGTTGCTGAGCCCGGCTAGCTGCGTTACTGTGCTCTGCCCAATCTCCTGTGTTCAGAGTTTCCAGCTGCAGCTACAGGCCCCCAGTGGGAACACAGTTCCAGCTCAGGGTGGCCTTCCAGTGACCCAGCTCCTCAGAATCCTCAATCCTAACAAAGTGAGTTCAAGAGCACCCACCCACCCGCTTCCTGGTGAAGCCAGGGACAGGAGACATCGCAGGTGCTGACCCTGGTCTCCACTCTCGTACTCCTAGGCCCCCTTGAGGCTAAAGCTGCGCCTCACCTACAACCATTTTGGCCGGTCAGTGCAGGAGATCTTTGAGGTGAACAACTTGCCTGTGGAGACATGGCAGTGACTCAGCCTCCACTCACGGTCTGAAATCCTCCTGTGTCCCAAACCCCCCAAGGTCCCAGCCACTCGGAGCCGGTACCTGATGTCTACCAGCAGGTGGTGCCCTGCGCCTGTGCTTGCCTCTTCAAAAACTGGGGAGTGGGGGGGCCTGCCTTTCCCAATAATGAGAGCCCAATAAAGCCTGAGGGGCAGAAGCCATATTTGGGTATATTTGAGCTAGAAAGCGTTTATGAATCATAGCAAGGGAAGAGTTTCCTTATCCAGAAAGTAAAGTTCTGTATCTTCCCCTGAGCCTTAGGAACCTGTTTTAACAAATGAGGACTTTTCTTTCTACCCCTTCCAGGTTGGGGAGTAAATTTGCCCCTAAACCTCTATAGGAGGCACTTTACCATCTGGGCCAGAGTAGGGCACAGGAGCAAAAAGTAATACCAGAACTTCTAGATTTCTAACAGATTCCCACCTACTTCCTAACCTGCTGCTATTTCCCATACCCCAAGGCAGGGAAATCCCTGCTGCCTCCCCTCATCTCTAACTCAGCTGTAAGGCGGTTTAGGAGCCGCTGGCAGAATCAATGGCATCGACCAAGGGAGGGGGGGTGGCAAGGGATTTTCCTGTGCTTAACTACTGATCACAGCTAAGTGGAAATCCTATAAACACGAGCGGAAATCAATGGAGGCTGCTTAGCGGCCAGGGGAGAGGGGCGGCCCACAGATTGCATCTGACGGATGAGGGAGAGGAGGCAGCCAGGGAGGGCTCGAGGAAGGATCGCTGAGGGTAAGGTGAAAGAACAGGCGGAGCTGGAGAGAGAGGAGTCAGGGAAGGAGGCCAGAGGAAGAGGCCCAGTGAGCCCAGGAAGGAACCCTGTTAGATTCAGAGTTCTCCCTGTTGAGGAAGTGACACCGTAGCCCATGTTGCCGTCAGGATCTTTCGTCCCCCTGGGGCTTCTCTCCGGGGCTGTGTCCTCGTAGCAGGCACTGGTAGTCCTGCGGCCGGAAGCGCTGTAGGTACACCATCAGCTTGGCAGGTGGGGTCTCCTGTACCGGTACACCTACAGGCAAAAGGGGAAGCAGGAGAGAACCAGACAGAGCTGTAAATGCTTTGACTCTGCTCCGCGTCCACATAGCCAGACCTGAGAGCTGTTTCCAAGGCAGCACTGGGATTCTGAATGCCGCCCAACCAGCTTCTGTTAACCCACCAGCCCACGCCCAGACTGGCCAGTGGAAATGGGGCCTACGAGGACCACTTCAGGTAGGAGTGGGGCTGGGAACCTCTCCTCCAGTAAGGAGGTGAGGCGGCACTCAGGTGCCGTGAAGACAGAGGGTACCTCAGTATCCACTCATTTCAGTTATTTCTTCTGTCCCTCAATCAAGATTAAAGCCCCTCTAGGCAGGCCGGAGCTCACTGGGTAATGAAACACATGCAGAGATACAGAAAACCTAAGGGATGTAGAAGAAAGAAAAGAAGAAGCTATAGCCGTGGAGTGAGACTCACACAGAATTCTAGCCTCTAAAATGGTATGGAGCCATGATAAGTCAGTATCTTACTGTTAGTGCCCGGCAGCCTGCTGGGCATATAGCAGAGAGCTCGGTGTATGTTTGTTGAAAAAGCGAGAACAGCATTCCACAGCTTTAAGCCTTCGTGGGATGCACAGGCCCATATTCTGTGGGTGAACTGTCTACAAAAAAAATCCACTGACACTTGTCCTGCTGCTTATCACATAAACATAGTGGTCTTGCCTTTTTACTCAAAGTTGAGAGGACAAATTAAATGAGGGCTCCAGGTAGTTGTACAAATAAGAGGACAGGATTTGGGGGAAAGAAGGATGGGTGGATGGATTAAAGCAGAGAACTGATGCAAACTTGAGTGGCTGGAGGTGTGCAAACTAAACGAGGCAAGGATTGAGAGGTTAGAGACCTGGAAGGATTTGACTCCAGCAGCTACTGTAAAAGCAAACTGTGTCCTCCAAAAAACTGCTCAGACAACCCCCACTGCAGAAATAACCCCGAGACCCTCCCCCCAGACCTGTTCAGTGGGTATACCCGGATGGATAATGAAGCTGAGGAATGCACAGAATTGCCTGTCTCCCTCACCAAGCATGCTGCTGAGGCTGCGAATCTTCTCTAGGGCAGCTGGGACTTCAGCCTTCTGGTGCACCAGGGCCTCTATCTCACCCACAGTGTAGCCAAAGTCCGCTGTGTCCAGGTCCACCCTGAGTGGACGCTCCTCTTCATCCGCTCCAGGGAGCACCAGCTTCCAGGCACTACGCTTAGTCACAAAACTAGCTACTTCCCGCAGCCCCAGTGGGCCCAGCACAGCTGCCACACCTCCTGCCCCCAGGGCCTCAGCCCCCAGCACCTCACAGAGCTGGGCCACAATTCCAGGCTCAGCTGTGAGTTCCACATACTCCTGGTGAGGTTTTGAGACACCTGCTGTTCCAGGACATTTGAGTTCCCATCCACTACCCTCACGCTGCCGCAGCCAGTAGTCAGCCCGCATGAGGCTCAGCTCAGGGGTGTCATAGTAGCTGTCCCGGAAGGTGACCTGGTGCTCTAGGATGCCCCCCAACTCCTGCAGCTGCTCCTCAGTGCCAGGCCCAGGAATGAACTTCCGTTCCACCTCAATCAAGGCCTGGTCCATGATACCTGCAATCAATCAACAAACATTTGCTGAGCTCCCAAGGGTGCTCAGCCTTGCAGGGTAAAAAATTCAGTAACCGTCCCCCCCCCCCCGCCCCCAGGAAGAACTTCGGAGGGCTCTCTTTTGGGGCTACAGCCCTTTCTCCCTGCTTAGTGATGGATGGCCCCCTCTGTCTCTTATGTTTTAAGGCCTGACAACAGTGACAGATCTCCAGGTAATCCCTTACACCGTTCATAATGGCCTCAATTCAAAGGGCTCCCTAGAGAACTGTGGTGGGTGTCCTCCTTTCAGTACATGCCCTCTATACCTTGCCACCCCGGGTGGCCAGTGGCTCACTTCCCGGAACGACCCCGCCCTTCGCCACAGCACCGGGAGCCCCGGGCCTCACCTCAAAGCCCGAGGGCCTCCCTCCCCGGGGACCTGGAGACGGGAGAGGAGAGCCCACACCACGCCAGCGAGGAATGCCGGGAACAGTACCTGGCTTCGGACCTCGTTACGGCTCTCAGTGCACCGGGCCGGTCCCAGCGCGAGCGGCCATATTAGGCGTGATGTGGCAGTGCTGAGGACGGGCCGGGGCCTGAGAGGCTAGGTACGTGATAGGGGTGCCGCGACCCTCGGCGGTGGGCCGGGAGCGCAGAGGTCCCCCTGCGTCCTGCTCCTCGTGTCCGACCCCTCCCGGCTCCCGCGGGTCGGCCCGGGTCTCAGGCCTCAGTCTGAGTGCCGCACCCTGGGTGTAGGGGCGGGGGGGGGGGGGTGTCCAGGTGCATGATGGGAGATGTCGTTCCAAAGGGAGATTTTGCTTCCTCGCCTCACCCGTCGCTATGGTGACAGGAAAGCTGTGATTAGTGTTCCAGAGACACTATCTAAAGTTGAGCAGGGGCGGTGTGGATGGTCGGATGTAAGAAGCTGAGCCCCAGTCCCGTCTCCAGCCCCCTCACTCCCTAGGCAGATGGACCTGAAATCCAAGCAACTCACTCAGATGCTGTCCCAAAAGATATTTTATTGACTATTATGGCGGCCCACAAGTACACGGCAGTGGCAATAGGTTGAAAAAAGGGATAACTCAGGCCAGTTTAACTACTCTGGAGGTGTAGAGGGAATAATACATCCTAGCATGAAAGTTGAGGGTAAAGGTGGAAAACTTTCTGTCAGAGGAGGAACTACTAATTTGGATAAGAACTGAAGACACTGGGGTTTCAACACTTAGAGACATAGACGGAGACAGGAACAGCATGAGCAAAGACCAAGAAGCTGGAGAGCACCTGGCCAGTGTGTAAAGAGATGAGGCCAGAAATCCAGTTGAAGAATATGTTGGAAATGGCCTTGGGTGCCAGCCAGACTGAGGAATTTGTTACTGAGTGGCATTTTGAGCTTGGGATGTCTTGGACGCATCCCTCTTCCACCCCATAACAGGCACCAACAGTCAGGGGGGGAGGGCCTCCAGCCCCTAGCTCCAATCACTAGCCTATTTTTCATCCATCCTTTGCCTTGCAGTTTTCTTCCCTGGGGAAAAGACTTCTTCCCCTTAATTATAAGGTCCTTTTCTCTGAGTTACAAGGTCCAGTCCAGTCGGGCAGAGGCAACAGTTTAACTGAAAGGCCAGACTTAGGGATCAGACAGGCCTGAGGTGACTTCCAGCTTGGATTACCAGGTGTTTGGTCTTGGGCAAGCTACTCCACCTCTCTAAACGGCTCATTTCTCCATGGTAAAATGTGAACTGCCACAGTTATGTGTGAGGATTCAATGAGAAAGTGTCACAACCTAGAGATTAAGAATGTTAGTTTCTTTCTACTTCCTCTTTTCCTGCGAATTCCAGGGTTCTTTTTCTTTTCCCTTCTCTCTTTTCTTTCCTTCCTTCCTTTTCTTTTTCTTATTTATTTTTTTATTTTTAAGAGGAGTAGGATATAGCAGCTGTTGTGAGCTCTAGAGTCAGACTATTGAGGTTTGAATCCTGGTGCTGGCACTTATTGGCCATGTGACCTTGGGCCACCTAATTAACCTGATTGTGCCCTGGTTTCCTCAGCTGTAAAATGGGACTAGTTGTGAGGATTAAGTAAGTTAATATACATAAAAGGTCTTGGAGACTTTGTGCACACAATAAATCTTAGCAGTTATTTTTATTACATTATAAAAGAGCTTATAAACTGAAGATGAGGACCAGGAGCCAGAACCTCCCTTTCCCCCTTCCAACACTCAGTGGAGACAAGCTCTCAGAGAGTTCAGAGTTACTGCTGTGGAAGAGAAGTTTCTAATAGCCAGCTGGAAAGGAGGGATGACTAATAGGGCAGGAAGAAGGGAGTGGGGGGAAAAAAGATAGGCCTGGGGTAGCTCTGGGAGGCTGGTAGAAGCCCGGGCTTGCTCTAGAGCTGATTTTAAACAAAACAACAACAAAAACACATGTATGGTTTCTGTAGGCAGGATAAAGAAGAGAAAAACACGGTAAAGAGTTTAAAGATTCCTGCCTCCTTTGCAAGCACCGGCTTGGACGCTGCGCCGCTATCTTGGAAGGGGGCCCCGCCCGCTCGCTGGCCAGCCCTGGGACCTCAGGTCCAGCGCAGGCACGCAGCGCTTGTGGGCCGCTGGGTGGGAGCTGGGACGGATGGACTACAACTACCGGCATTCACTGCGGCGGGCGGGCCGCTGCACCTGCTCAGTGGGGCCGCCCCGGGCGCCTGGGTATTGATTATTCCATTGTGTGGGACGCCTCGGCTCCAGCCAGTGAATGAGGCGGAGGAGTGAGGGCGAGGAGGAGGAGGGCAAGGAGGAGGAGGAGGAGGAGGAGGAGGAGGAGGAGGAGGAGGAGGAGGGCGAGGAGGAGGAGGAGGAGGAGGAGGAGGAGGAGGCAGGGAGCGAGCGAGTGCCCAGGGTGAATCAATGGAAACCCCCTCACGAAGCCGGGAAAACACTTCAGCCGCAGCCAAATAGCATTGATTATTTTCCTTCACTTCCCTCACCGCCGTGAATTTATTTATTTATTTTTTTCCATCTCCGTCCCCGACGCCCCGGAGTGAGCGCTGGAGGGAGGGAGGAGGAGGGGAAAAAAAAAAAGGAATCAACACATCGGAGAAGTCCCTTCCAAGAGCCGCCCCCTCCCCTCCCCGCCTCGCGCTGCTCGGCGGCCGCGGTTCGACTCCCGTCCCTGCTTCCAGCTGAGGTGTAAGTGCATCGATTTCCGATGCTGCTGGGTTGTTTTTTTTCTCCTCTCCCTCTCTCTCTCTTCTTCCTTTCCTTGCTCTTTGGAAGCGGGAGACGGAGGGGAGAGGAGG
>NC_043708.1:69733263-69762942 GCF_006229205.1 Suricata suricatta
ACCACGCGTGGTCTCGATGTGCCCGTAGCCCTGCCGATGTCTGTCCATGTGTCCCTGCCTCTTGATTTTGCCATTCTTCGCCTCATTCATTCTCCCCACCCATCCATCTCTGGGTCTGTGTGTCACTGTCTCCGCATGTGACTCTTTATCCGAGTGACCCTCTCCCTGTGTGTCCCTGTCACTGTGTGTCATGCCTTGGCTGCCTGACTGGTCCGTCTAGGACTCCATGCCCTCTCCTTCTGGGTCCTTATGATTATCTCTGGCCTCAGGCTACTTTGTTCATGCTTATCATGATTGTGGTAGTCACTAGTCAGGGGCCTGGAAAGAGTTTGACGGATGGAGCAGATGTGCCTCCCCCAAGGACTCAGGTACCCTTTCAGCACAGCCAGGACAGACTCCTCTTCCACCTTCACCCGGAAAGCTTTGGAAGTTCTAGCATTGTGCACTGTCTCCTTTGCCATGTGCCTGTCTCCCCTACCAGGACCTTTGGTCACCTGTGTGTCATGCGCCTCTCCAGGAGCTTCCCACCACAAACCTCTTCCATGCTGACTTGATTTCCACCCTTCCCTCACTTTGCCATTGTATATTTTTTCATTTCTCCCTTTTGTTCCACCTTTTTTTTTTTTTTTTGCATTCCTGTCTCCCCTGGTCTCCCTTGCCTATTTTTACCTTTGTTCCCATAACCTGACCTCTGCCTACCTTTTCTCCTTGGTCACCCTAATTCCCTCTTATCCCTTATCTTCTCACCCAGCGTTTTAATCTCAGCAGCAGAAGGTACCAGAGAGGAAGGGACTGGGAGAGGTGGAGGGTATGGTTTGTGAAGGCACATAAACAGGCCAAGAAATCAATTTAATGGGCTTCCAGGGGCATATAACCCCTTCATCAGTCAGGGCCATTATGTCCATTACCTGTCAAGTTTGATTTTGTAAGGGGACATTCTGTAGGATTCTGCGCTCCACCCTGCTTGGGTGCCTCTCATCCTTCAGGTCATTCTAGATATCAGTGGCTTTTTCTTCACTTTCTAGTTCATATTCTTCCTGGGCCCCTGTTATTATCCTATTTGGATTCAGCATGATCCTTTACGAGGCTCTTTTCATTCATATAACAGAAGCTGTCTTATGCAAGAGGCCAGGTTCATTCAGCGTAAAGGTGGATAAGAGAGTCTGGAGGGTTTACCTTGTTTTAAGCCCATCATTGTTTTCCAGCCCTTGGAGCTTGGAAGGGTAAAAGGAGAAGGTACATAGGGGCAGAAGATGGAAGATTTCTGAGGTGAACAGTGTTCCAGAAAGGAAGGAGAGGCCGGTGCAATAAACATATGGGGTAGAGAAATGCATGACGTGAAGGATGTGCAAAAGGAAGGGAAGAAAATCCATGCGGAATGGGGGCAGGGAAGGAACCGAGGGCTGATTGGGAGAATGAAATAAAACATGACTTTATGGCAATACAGAAGATGGAGGGAAATGATAGAGTATTCCTCAAGAGGAGGTCAACAGAAAAGGCAATATGCAATGAATACCGTGGTAAAGTGGGGGAAGGGAGGAACTGAAAAATAAGATGAGGTGGAAAAAGAGTATGGTACAAAGAAGGTAAATGGAAGGCAAGCGGAGGGGTGCTGAAGCAGATCAGAGCCGCACAGAGCTTGGTGGGGGAAAAAAGGAGAGGATGAGGTATCAAAGGAAACAAATGCCTCTGGTGTGAGAGGGACACAGCGTGGCCAGTGCAAAGAGAGCACCACAGGAGGGGTGATTTGGAAAAAGGCATAGCAGAAATACCACTGGGTGAAGCCCCACAAGAGAGAGATGCCAAAGGAGAGGCAGGGCGCTCTCAGAGATACTGGTGAAGAGAGAGGGAAAGAGAAGCTTACGAGCATTCATTCCATTGGCTCCATCCCTCACTACCCCAGAGGCCTTTGCATTTCATTCCCAAGCCAGGGGGACACAAGCAAAGAGATGAAAAAAGTAGAATTCCCATTTACTTTACCTGACAGGAACTTGGATCTTTCTGGCCCCCTGAGAACCAAAGATCTCAAGCCTCTGATGTCATAAATTGCTGGTGTTGCCTTGGCAACCTGACAGGGTTCCTCCCTCCATGATGTCAGAGCAGCTGGTATTACCTTGAAACCTACAGAACAACTTGCTGCTTTGCTGGGAGCTGTACACGTAATGGGGCCGGGTCTGAGTCTGATCTGTAGGATTCCTGGGTCTGGGTCGCTAGCTTGACCTTGCCTCCCCAGAGCTGTTCTTAGCTCAGAGTGAGATCTTGTGAGTGCCCAGGGTTCACTAGATCCTGCAGGAGCGAGAGGAAGGGACCTTGGGAGACAGGAGCATTGAAGACTGCGTGGTAGGACTGAAAGGCAGAGAAGGAGGAAAACTGGAAATGGCAGTTACAGAACATGAAAAGAGAAGGGCTTTGTGAGCAGGGAGGAGAGTTACTGAAAATGTAAGATGAACCGAGCTCTGGGCTTAGGAATGGAGACTGAAGCTGGAAATGCAGAAGAGGGGCGATCAGAGCTGTGTGAGTGTAACCTGATGCAGGGATAAAGAGGAGGGTTATGAACTGGCAGAGGGCTCAGCGGAATCTGGCTGGGGCTCAGCTGCTCTAAGTTGGAGAGATGAATGCTGCGTGAGAGACCCAGGGTGAGTCACGATGGTCTTATGAGCAGGGGCCTTGTCCATCTACCTTCCAACTGTTTGCCAGCACCTAGCCCAGCGTCTGTCACATAGAAAATGCTTAATATCTGTTGACTGAATGTTGAATACTAGAGAGAAACTAGGGAAAAGAGTTTCTCACTTCCCTCTCACCCCAACCTTCAGGCCTAAGGCTGCATCAGTGGGAAAGGAAGGGTCTGGAGAGGGGTTCTCTGAGCAACAGTGAGCTCTCAGGTAGAGGAGAGACTAGGTCTGGGGCGCCCCTGGAGTCAGCCCAGGGCAGCCACGCTTGGAGGGCTGACTCCAGGGTCTGATCTGGGGAGTCTTTGCAGAGATAATAAGAAGAAAACATGAATGAACTGCCTCAGGAGCCCAAGAGGAAGATGTGGAGGAGGGTAGGGAAAGGAGGTGGTTTCC
The DNA here is from genome assembly GCF_006229205.1 of Suricata suricatta. Classification (NCBI taxonomy): domain Eukaryota; kingdom Metazoa; phylum Chordata; class Mammalia; order Carnivora; family Herpestidae; genus Suricata; species Suricata suricatta. The sequence goes on from NC_043708.1 coordinate 69,736,329, forward strand.
AGAAAAGGTTGGGAGCTGAATTGGAAGGAGCATCCCCGCCCTACTGCAGTCCCAGTCTTGAAACCACCATTGAATGGGTCATACCCCTGTCCTTCCCGCCATGTGACAAAGAGTTCATAAAGCAATACCAGCCCCATCCTATACACCTTGTCCAGAGAACTCCAAGGAAGTCAACGTTGGCCAAGTAGGCCAACAAGCAGGAGGCACAGACCTGGATGCAAGAACCCTGTGACGGATGGCCTTGATGCCTGATTTTGCTCGTTGTTGAAAGAGTCCAAAGGTATCTAGAAGGGAGAGAGGGAGGCAAGAGATGTAGAGCTCACCACAATTCTGAAAGAAATCTGCAGAGAGGTCTCAGTCCACAGAAGACTTAGAGAAAGATGCACTCACTATTCAGGGATTATAACGTGTCTCATTTCTGTGGTGAAGAGTCAGAAGGACCCTGAATGGATTGAGGACTCTAGGAGAGAAGATCTGGAAGGGTGCAAGCAAGCTGGGAGCCCTGGGGGGAGACAGTGTGGCTATAATAAGAAGGGCCAAGGCGACTGGAGAGTGCTGGGGTGGGGGCACCCTGAAGGGAGGGCAGTGGCAGCTGGATGCACTGTCAGCCACCACCATGGACTTGGGCAGCTCATATTTTGCAGCAGGCGACAGGCTGTCGACACAGCGGTCCTTTACCTCACCGTTACAAACTCATTTCATTGATTTTTCCATCTTTCTTCTCTGGCTTCTCAGTCATCCCACCACTCACTTTCCGAGAGCCCCTTGCCTCTCTGGGGAAAGCCCCAGGGGACTGCTTGCCCCGCCCCCCCCCACCCTCCGCCCAGGCTCATGAGACAGGGGTTAAAGATTTAGAGGGCCTTCCAGCGCACCCCCCCAACTCCAGGTAATCCCATTGGCTCTCAATAGCCCCCTCATGTAGGAACTAGTCCAGACACCAGGGCCTCCGTACGGTTTTTCAGGATGCCCAGTTAAGGGGTGACAGGGCTAAGATCCACCTCTTCTGTCACCAAGCTATATCACTGAAGTGTAGGCTGCATGTGCCTGGAAGGAGACATCTTTTTCTAATTCCTCCCGAGACAGCTTGGTATCCCTCAAAAATTTTCTTTCAAAGTCAAGTGAGAGAACAGGAGCGGCCTCTGTGTTTGGGCAGGAATAAGGGATTACGTTAAAGCTAAGCTGCCAGCCTTGGAGTCACATCAGGGCCATCCACCAGAATGGTGCTTGCACCGGGGACCTGTGCAATTAGGACACAGTGGCAAGAGCTCCCTTCTCAGAGAAGGTAAATGTTTGCAGCGTCTAGTTCAGTGTGACATGTTGACGTGCAAGCAGTGGGGCAGGATGGGTGTGGGGCAGAAATTTTTACTTCCTGTGTGGACATTTCCCTAGTGCCTCCTCCAGTCACAGCCAGCTACCCTCAGCCTGTCCCTCTGGGGCTGGGACCAGACAAAAGGTTAAGAGTCAATTGCCAGTCATTTGGCTTCTCAGTGAAGGAAGGCCGAGGGTGGGACTGGAGTGTTAGATTTGGTTTCCCTGAGAAACTGATGAGATACACGCCATTTCCATCCTCAGATTTTTCAGTTTTGTGTTGTCAGTGACCACCGCACCCCCCCTCCCCCTTAGCTCTGGCTGTCTTCCTTTTTCTCTGGTCTCAGGCGGTTGTTCCTCTGCTGCCCCATGTGTCTTGGGTGTGGGGTGGCTGAGTCTAGATTCTACTTCCTCTGACTCTTGGGCCTGTCCGCCCCCCTGGCAGCTGTCTTCCTTTCTGTCCAGCCATTTCCAGGTTCTGGACCACTGGCCTGCTTGGGCCAGAATGCCTCCTTCCATCTCCAGTTTCTTCCCGCTACTCGATTTTCAAAACCCAGAGAGAAATTCTGATGCTTCAGGGAAAGGAGTGCACTTGAGGTTAGGAAGAGAGACGGGGCCAGGCCAAGAAAGGAGTGCAGGAGGGATAGGGTGGGGAAGAGTGGGAGAAGCGGGGGCAGGCTGAGTATGACAGGGAGGGAGTCCGAGGTAAAAACCACGTGACTTGGAGCCGACGGGAAGGCCACAATTTAAATGAAAAAGAAAGGAGGGCGGTAAGCTGCGCGGCCGGGGAAAGAAATGGGTAGAGCGGAACCCGGAGCCTGACCCCTGCCGGGAAATGAAGGCAGTAGGGAGGAGAAGGGAGGGAGAGTGGCTGGGGAGAGGCTTCAAGCGGAAAAGGCAGCCCGGGCTGTCTCCGTGGCAGTCCTGAGTTCAAGCAGTGCTGGCTTTGACCCTTGTGGGAGGAACTGAAGTGGCAAATTAACGACGATAATGAAGTCACTGCTCCTTGTTTGTCTTTGCTGGTTTCCCCTTGAGATTTGTCCTTTGGCCAGACGGGGCAAGGTGGGGGAGGGGAGGGCCAGAGGCGGGGAAGAGGGGGGAGGGGCGCGGAGGAGAGGACCGGGAAGTGGAGATGCGGGGGCCGAGCGGGCCGGAGCCAGGAGGAAGAACTCAGGCAGGGAGGAGGCCGGGGGAAGGGGACGCGCCAAGAGAAGGGGAGAGGAGAGAGCAGCGGAAAGACGGGAGGGAAAAGAACAATGGGGGAACGGGGCAGGGCAGCCTGCAAGGAGGAGCAGAAGACCAGGCCGGAGAAGGAGAGGAGGCACCGGGAAATGGCGAGCCGGAGGGAAAGAACGTGGCGGGGGCTGCGGGAGCTGCAGCTGACGGGGCCAGTGGGCGGGGCCTCATCTCCATCTCTAATGGCTGTGAAATGAGGTTAGCTCCATTAGAGGCGGCGAGAGTGTAACGGGATCACACTCATTAGGGCTGGGCCATCCCAGTAATTACCACCACCCCAAACACGCCCGCGCCAGCCGGGCCGCCGAGCCCAAACTGGCACGCGGCAACACATCCGCACCGGGTGGCCCCGCCGCCCGCCGCTCAGCGGGCAGCCCCAGGCCCGCGCCGGCGAGAATTAGGGCCTGGGGAGGCCCAGCCCCAGCGGGAGGTCTGACAAGCAGCACCTTCATAACCCCGAAGGTGTGCTGGGACAGGCGGCGCTACACCTACGCCCTCAGCCACACACACAGGCAGAAAGCAGTGAACACACACGTACACCCCAACTGAGGAAATAAGGCATGTGAGTGGATAATTATCATTTCTGTTTATTGATCACAAAGTGCTGGTCTGGATAACGATCATCTCCATGGACACAACTCCATGAAGAACTATTCCCCATCCTGTATATGAAGAAACAGTTTTTAAGCAACCCACCTGAGGTCATTTACATAATGCAGACTATAACTAAAATTTGATTCCAGTCTGACCCTAAAGGCCGAGTTCTACAAGAATAGCGTGCTGCTTGTTTTGAAGTTCATATGTTATTATGGATGCGTATGTGCAGACTTCCAGCTTTACGAGACATTATCACAAATGAATACACAGATCCCTTACCTTTTGATTTCTATGTCCACCCACCCACTCCCAAACACAAATACACAAAGAGAATGGCCAGAGCCCCTCATTGACTGCAGTGTGATTGCACAAAGCGGTGGTCCTGTTCTAGCTCTTTTACTAAGAAACTCAGAGCAGCCATCTAACACCTTCAAGCTCAGAGAGGAGCGTGACAGCTCATATGCTCAAGGGGACACACATAGGACAGAGTAACATACAAAAAAACTCAAAAGACCTCATTCAAAATGCACAGCAGCCAGAGTTCAGAAACTTACAAACTAACTCAAGAGCGGAATGCTGGGATCAGGCTACCGGCGTCCAATCTAGACTCTACTTCTTTCCAGGTGTGAGACCTTAAAAATTCCTTACCCCATCAGTGTCTGTTTCCATGTTTGTGAAATGGGAATGAGTAGCTGTATCTGTTTCATCAGATTGTGGTGGAGAAATAGGCGATGCAATTTCCAGTGCACAGCGCTGGCACATGGTAAACATGTAAAGATACTATTATTATTAGTTGTCGTTGTTGAAACACTATTTAAATGGAGCCATTGCTATGGCAAGGGTTCATGGAGACTCCAAGAATCAGAAGGTTTTATTTATGTACAGTCATATAATGATATTCTTCCAAATAATTCCTAAGAATTGTGTGTAAGTCCTTTCAAGTGCAGGGAGAGCAAAACTCTTCTACAGAGGGGTCCTCTATGCCAGGATAAGAAGGGATCCTGAATCTGAACTTGAGGGTTAGAGCTGGCTTTGTGGGGTTGTCTGAGCCTGAGTCTCTCAGGGGCACTTATAAGGTCACACAGCTCCACACTGCTGTCCTAACACCCGTGGTGTCATTAAAGGAGATGCATTGCAAGGGGGTCCACTCCTCTCCAGCACCGCCACCCCTACGGCAGCAGACACCCTGCAGCCCACTCAGCAAATCTTGTGAATGTGGGTGGATGTTCGACTAGCTGGTTGTGGTTCTCGTCCACAGCTTCCCTTTGACCTGTCTGCTCCCAGCCTACCCCATCTTCTTCCTCTCTGCCTCTGCTGTCTCCTCACATCTCACCTACTTCCATTATGCCCACCTGAAGCATCTTGCAAGGTGTAAGACACAATCCCCTGGCTCCATGCCTCTCAGTGGGCACAGGCCACCTGCCCAATCTGATGCCAAACTGGGAGGCCTCCATGAGATTCAGTAATCACACTTGTGGATCAAGATCTGGCCCATCCCCCAACTTACCTGCCTCTCCCTTTCCTTCCCTTCTTCTTCCCTCCTCCCCTCTATCTTAGCTGTCTCTTTCTTTACTCTCTATGACATGCCTTCTCCTGCCTAACTACTTCATTCCCTGCCAACTCTCATTTTCTGTCTTTTGGACAAACTTATATTGCACAAAGTAAACACTCCCAAATATTTGGGGTGGGGGGAGGTGGAGAGGGCTAGGAGAGGTAGGTAGGATTGAAATGGAGGAATAGGTACTCCTGAAACTAATGTTACACTACACGTTACTTACTAGAATTTAACTAAAAACTTGAAATATGAAAAAAAAATAGAATGGAGGAATAGGAGTACCTCTTGTTTCCTTTTTAAATAGGAAGGGAAGATTTAGAGACAGAAAATGATAGTATTTTGGTGGGGGAGTATGAGGGAGAAAATGATAGGTTTTTTTTTTAAGATTATTTATTTTGAGAGGGAGAGAGAGAGAGAGCAGGGGCAGAAAGACAGAGAGAGAAAGAGAGAGAGAATCCCAAGCAGGCACCGCACTGTCAGCATGGAACCCACACACTCAAGAGTTGGACACTTAATCGACTGAGCCACCCAGGAGCCCTGAGAAAATGATAGTTTTAAATGAAGGGAGTGGTCATATAGTTTTGGTCCAGGTATTAACTGCTTCTGCACCCAGTCTAACTGTGAGCCTGGGCAAGGCTTCCATTCTCTGCTCTGGGGTGATGGGGTGTCTCCAGGCCTGGCAATCGAGAACACCAAGGGAGAAATGAACTCTGCTGCTGGGCTGACTTAGCTTTAGATCCTGGCCACTGAAAACTCCGCCCTCTGTTTTGGAAAGGGCAGAAATTAGAGAATGAATCTTGGTCAAAATGGAGCGAAGCAGAAGGAAAGTTGTCACCCACCTGCAAACAGCTCACTGCTCTGTGGGAGGAACTAGCCAAGAGAGAAGGAGAAGAACCAACCTGACTGATCACCCAGTGTGCGCTTTCATATGCTCTTCACAAAGGGCCAGGAAGGAAGGGATCATTCTTCCCATTTTCCCAGATAAGGAAACAGACCTGTAACTTACCAAGGTTGCAGAGCTGGTGAGTGGGGGAAACAGCCCAGCACTAAACCTGGGTCTGCATGAATCCATAGCCCATGTTCTTACACTGCTTTAAAAATAAAGCTCATCAAGTTAGAGTTTATTTGTTGTCTATACCAAATAATCCCTGTTAGGCAAGGCACTCCATCTTTCCTTTTTCTCTTCCCCTCTTCTCCATGGCCGCCACCTTCTTAAAGTAACAGGTTGAGACAAAAAGAGGCAAGAGGCAAATGAGTGTGGAAGAGAGCAGTGCCCCATGCAAGAATTTCAGAGAGAGGAAAAAGAAGAGGAAAGGTCCTAAAAATTGACTCTTCAGTAAGGGAGAGTGGATAGATCCAACAGTTGGAAAAGTGAAAGGCAAAAGTGTTTGGAAGGCTCTGATGTGGAAATCACTGTATGCAAAGTTTAAGTAAATGTGCTGGTGGCGTCTGGTAGACTTTCTGGGAGAGCCTTTGCCTTGTCCTTGGGTTTGGAGAAGAGAAGTGAGTGGGATTTTGCTTTCTGGTGTAAGGAGGGGAGCCCCGGAAAGGCAATCAATCTATTGAGCCCGCCTGGCTTGTCTTTTCATTGGTGATGTTCCTTCCATAACCACTAGGGGGCAGTCGTGTTTCTTCTCTCGGTGGCCTGCTGGGGGCCGAAAGAGGTGCCGTCAAAGGGAGTCCTGGTCTTGGCGGGCTCCAGATGGAGCGCCCGTCGCTGGCTTTGCCTCCATTTCCCGAACCCGTGCCCTAGTTCCTCCTCGGGGAGGGATAGAGTCTCTCTGTCCTTGCCGTATTTCTTTGGTCCTTCCTTTGGCCTTGCTCCTTTGGCTCCTGTAAGTCTCATTGTGTTCTCCCCGCCCAGGCCGGCGTGGTCTCAGAGCCCACCTTTTAAGACATCCATAACTTCACAGCCAAGCCTTCTAGGCCATCTCTTAACCTCTTTCTCTCTAGGTAGCTTCCTGGGTCCTACTGTCTGTCTTGGAGCCTCCCGGCTCCCCAGCTTCTTCCTGTTTTCAGCACTGTGTACCTGCTCCCTGAACCGGGAGCACTTATCAAGGAGGAATTCTTGTCCAGCTATTTACCGAGTGCATTTCTGCCCGCCTCCCATGGAAAAAATGTTTGCAGTTCAGTGATTATGTTTGGGGGGCAACACCTTCCTAGTCGAGCTTGAAAGTAGCACTTCAGCCTTCCCTTCTCATCCTAAGCAATAACCATGGACCAGGCTCTGGAAAGAGGAAGAGGGCAATAGGAAAACAAAAATTCTTCTATTCCTCCATAGCTTTCTCTCCATCTTCCCCTTTCTGCTTTCCTCCCCTGTGAGGGAAAGAACATTAGGGATGGAAATGGAATGAAGGGGAGCAGGGAGCTCTGGAGACTGAGGGCCATTTTGGAGCTGGAAGATTCATCTCAGGGGACAACTACACCCTCAGAACTCTCCACCCTCCCTTGGCTCTAGGCCTGCCTCCTCCCATCCCCCTCGGTGGCAGCAGCCTTGTAATTTAAAGCTCTCTCTGTCGCCTCTAATGTGATCCTCTCGTTTTATTGACTCTCTCTGCCGTCTGTGGCGCCCCTTCACATCAATCTCCGCTCTAATCACGCCGCCGCCACTGCCTGCTGTCTCCCCTAACCCCTCTCCTCCTGGGCCCCGGCTCCGCCTGCCACCTCTCCTTTGACCGTCCCCCCACATCCACCCTACACCTGGACCGCCCTCTTCCTCCCCCCCTCAGAGGTGGGAATGCCAGGGCCCTTGAGGGTCGCCTTCTCCCCTTCCCCACATCTAAGATGTAAAGGAGAGGAGACACCCTTAAGAAAACCCAGAACTACGGGAGGAATGGCAGTGGTCTGAGAGTGAACATGACTCTTGGCCTAGGAGGGGTAGGTGGAGGGTGACTTTTTGGTCTGTCTTCCAGTTCTGCATCGTCTCCAGAAAGAGCTGAAAACTGAGTTCAAGGTAGGAGGGCAAAGGGAGGGACACAGATTCAGAGAGGGAAGGAAAAGACTGAGGAGGAGGGAAATGGAAGGAGGAAAGAAAAGCTGAAAAAAATCATTGCTGCAGTTAAAGGTTTGTAATAAATAGAGGGTGATGGGAGAAGCGCGGAGAAGAAAGGGGGGGGAGCTCGAGGGGTGCACTGAGGCAGAGATAAATTTGCAATTGAAATTCTTTCCTGTAGAGGAGGAGGAGGGAGGTGGGGAAGAGATTTGCAATTTTAAACAGCTGCCGACCTACCCTCGGCAGTATGGGTCTCACCCACAAGCTAGCCCAAAGCTAAACTCGTTTGGTTTCTAGCTAGGAATCAACTGGGTCTTTTTACAGTTCTGGGAAGTTAGAAGCTTTGGAGAGAGGATCTGGGGCTTAGCTCTTTCTAGCACCTTCTCTGAAGTCAGAGCTGGAGTTGTGACTCAGGTGCCAATAGGACGCACCTGAGGGATATAATGTAGGCACGAGGGCCCAGCGGGGATAAAGCGCCGTCCAGGAGAAGCCCGTCGGGCCCAGCCTCACCTCTTCCTAGCCACGAAAGGGTGGTGGGCCCCCACTGCGAGGGGGTGACAGTGGACTGTCAGACCCTCGCAAGCCAGCGCATTTACTCCTTATCCCCAAGAATTCCGTAGGAGAGACATCTTTCTTCCACAGTTTCGGGCTTCTCCCTTCTGGTTATCTAGGATAACCCCTCCAGCTAGCTCCTTTACTTCCCTCCTCAGCCCTCCACCCCTCGCCCAGGTGCTGATTTGCATTCTCATTAGCATGCTGATCCAGCCCCCACGCGGAGCTCTCTTAAATGGCTCCAACTTCACGCCTGGCTAGCCCCTCAGGAGGAGGGGGGAAGTGGGAAAGAGGTCTGCACGCCGGGTGGGGACAGACTGAAGACCCATTCCTAATCAAAGAATCTGAAGGTGAGCATTAGAGGTGGCCCAAGGAAGGAAGGAGAGACCATATCCCTTCTGGAAGCATGGGCTTGAACTCCGAAGGTTTAATCATTAGAGACTGGCTGATATTAAGACCTGGAGAGGATGCAGGCCACTTGGGACACTGGGAAAAGTATGGGATGGTGAAGCATGGGGAACTGGTGAGTTTGGTGGCGACGAGGGTGGGAGGTGAGATGGGGGGAGGGGGAGGAAGGTGTGGTAATCAAGGTTAAAAGGTTTGGAGCAGCGTGGGAGGCCTGGTGCTTCTAGTAGCTGGAGGAAGCCCAGGAATCCTGACTGCTAGACCTTTGGGGGCTCATTTGGCCCGTACTGGGTCTGAGGGACCATCCAGAAAATTGGGGGAGCCCACATCTCTATGCCCCACCAGTCCTTCTCTAGTTTCACCTCCTCAGAGCTGTGTGACACTTGGCAGCTCACTCAGCCTGTTTCTTGGCTGCCTCATCCGTAAAATAAGATTAAATGAAATAATTGATGGAAAGCATTTAGCACAGTGCAAGGACCATTGTAAATGTACCTTAACAGGTTTTAGTAATATTACTATTACTTTTTTAAAATCTCTTTGGTGGGGGGGCGGCTAATAACACAGAAGCTGTTGTCTTCCAACTGGCCAGGGAACCCTCCCCCCCAACCCCCCCAATCGCACCTGTTTCACATGCTTGTGATCAGAGATGGTTGTGGAGGCCATCTGTGAGAGCACCGGGCCTGCAGGCTAGTGGAAGTTCACTGTGGCCTCTCTGGCTAGAAGACCTTGACTTAGGGAAACTACTCCTTCAGTGAGTGGAAAATCTGAGGGTATTTTCTAGAGTTCATTCACTCAACAGACATGTATTGACTATGTGGCAGCCATCTTTCTTGGTGCTAATTATAGAGAAATAAAGTAGGATTCCTACTCTCTTGGAATTTATTTACTTCTAGAAAGGAGAAGTAACTAAACCAGGAAATACCAGGTAGTGATAAATCTCTGAAAAAAGTAACCCCCTAGAGACCGTGTTAGCTTCTGTAGGGAGGGAAGGCCTGTTGGAAGAGGCAATATTTAAGCAGATACCTGAATGAGAACGAGCCACCATGCAGAGGTCTGGGGAAGAGTTTTCCTGGTTGAGAGTAAGCTGTTTAGCTTAGGCAAGCCCCTAAGGCCAGAATGGACTTGTTTGTTTGAAGAATGAAAAGACCAGTGGGCTGGAGCTAGCCAGCCAGGCAGGGTGAAGGGTATGAAGATGTGTCAGAAGTAGGCAGGCATCAGATCAGATAGATCCTTTTGTAGATCAGGAAGGGAGTTTGGATCTTATTCATATTCATTGTACAGTGAGAAATCATGGATGGGTTCTAAGCAGAATACAGTACAATTTACATTTCATTGTTTTAATGTTTATTTATGAGAGAGAGCAGGGAAGGGGTGGAGAGAGAGAATCCCAAGCAGGCTCTACACTGTCAGCACAGAGCTTGATGCAGAGCTTGATCTCATGAACAGTGAAATCAGGGTCTGAGCTGAAATCAGAGTCAGACCCCTAACCTACTAAGCCACCCAGGCACCCTCCAATTTACCTTTTATTTTTATTTATTTATTTTAATGTTTATTTGTTTTTTGAGAGAGAGAGACAGAGTGCGAGCAGGGGAGGGGCAGAGAGAGGGAGACACAGAATCCAAAGCAGGCTCCAGGCTCTGAGCTGTCAGCACAGAGCCCTACGTGGGGCTCAAAACCATGAACCGTGAGATCATGACCTGAGCCACCCAGGCGCCCCTACAATTTAGCTATTTTTTAAACAATTTTTAAATGTTTATTTTTGAGAGACAGAGAATGAGTAAGGGAGGGGCAGAGAGAGGGAGACACAGAATCCAAAGCAGGTTCCAGGACCTGAGCTGTTAGCCCAGAGCCTGACGTGGGACTAGAACTCACAAACAGTGAGATCATGACCTGAGCCATAGTCTTAACCGATGAGCCACCCAGGTGCCCCTACAATTTACCTTTTAAAAGATGATTCTTTATGATACCTGACGTTTGCTTTTAAACAATATGAGAAACGGGGAAGTGAGTAAAGATATTGGATGAAACAAGATAGGCCATGTGTTGGTGGCTGTTGAAGCTGAGTGATGAGTACAAAGGGATTCCTTCTATTTGGTCTACTTTTATATAGGTTTGGTATTTTCCATAGTGAGAAATGAATGAAAGATCATTCTGGCTGCTGGATGGAGGGAGACTGGTCTGTAGGGGCAGCAGTGGAAACGGCGGCTGCTGTGGAGCCCATGGCACTAGTTTGGGGAAGACCATGGCTTGGGCGACGTGGATGCTACTGGAGATAATACTAGTGGAGGGATAGGACACGTGTCTAAGAGGTTGCTATCCCGTTGTATGTGGGTAGGGGGCAAGAGAAAATTTCAAGATTTTTAGCCTAGCCACATGAATGGTGGTCCCAAGTTTTGAGATGGGAAAGATGGGAAGAACAAATTTGGGGAAGAAAGAAAGAGTTGTGATTTTGGATGTGTTAGGTTTGAAGTCTGTCAGCGCTAAGGTGAAGCCTCAGGTTGGCAGGTGGGTAGCTGAGTCTGGTGCTCAGGGAAGAGAGTGGGGCTGGAGTAGCTGGAGAGTCAAGTGCCTGCCTGGGTATCTCTCCTGCCACCTCACAGCCTTGCTCTCTCCATGTTTCCCCCACAGGGTACTGGCTGTCACGCTGAAATGAACCCCAGGCACTCCTCCGTCTGCCATGGCTACCCTTAACTCATCCTCTACCACTGGCACCATCCCCACCCCAGGGCACAATGCCCTGTCCCCGCCTCCGGACACCTCCTCCCCTGGCACCCCCGCTGATCCTGTCACCAAAGATCCCCCTGCCGCCCCCTCCACCTCTGAGAGCATGAGGCCCTCAGAGCCAGGGGGACAGGCCCCGGAGTCGGGCTGTGGCCTCGTCCCACCAAAGGAGACTGGGGAGCCCCGAGAAGAGCCTGGCTGTGGTGGCTTCTCACCAAAGGACCCAGGAGTACAAGAGGACAAGGAGCAGGAGGAGGAAGGAGGAGGGCTCCCTCCCGTGGACCTAAGCAACCATTTATTCTTCACAGCTGGTGGTGAGGCCTACCTAGTGGCCAAGCTGTCCCTGTCAGGTGGCAGTGAACTTCTGTTACCAAAGGGCTTCCCCTGGGGCGAGGTGGGGATCAAGGAAGAGCCCAGCTTGCCCCTCCTTGCCCACCTACCCCCTGCACACCTCACTGCCCTTCATATCCAACATGGCTTTGACCCAATCCAAGGCTTTAGCTCTTCTGACCAAATTCTGTCCCATGATACCTCAGCGCCATCTCCGGCCACCTGTGAGGGAAGGGATGGAGCCTTCTGGAGCTACCAGCTGGCTCCAAACCCACCCGGAGATCCCAAAGATGGCCCTATGGGGAGCAGGGGAGGAGACCACAGGGCACTCTTTTGGCTCTGCCTCGTATGCCGCCTGGGTTTCAGCAGGGCCCGGTACTTTATGGGTCACATACGGTCTCATGGGGTGAAGCTAACCCCTGCTCAACATCTGGGCTTGCCCAGTAATGCAGCTGTGCTTCAGGCGGGAGATGAGGGCCACGTGGCCCCCCTAAGCTTTCTGGAACCAAAACCGCTTGCCCGCCCCCCTTTAGAAGTGCCCCCTGATAACAGCAGTGCAGTGAACACAGAGGCGAATGTAGCCCAGACCGAGGATGGCCCCCCTGAGGCAGAAGCTGTGGCCTCTGTCCTGTCTGTGGAAGAAGTCCTGGCCCTTAGCTCACCCTCCCCGCCAACAACCCCCGCCACCTGGGACCCCAGCCCAACCCAAGCCAAAGAATCGCCAATGGCAGCTGGTGAGGCAGGGCCAGATTGGTTCCCCGAGGGGCAAGAAGAGGAGGGAGGGCTCTGCCCCCCACTCAACCAAAGCTCACCTGCCTCCAAGGAGGGGGGCACTCTCCCTGCCCCAGTTGGCTCCCCCGAAGACCCCAGCGACCCACCCCAGCCCTACCGCCTAGCTGAAGATTACACCCCGGCCCCTGCGACCTTCCAGGGCCTCAGCCTGTCCAGCCACATGTCTCTGTTACACTCTCGCAACTCTTGCAAGACACTCAAGTGTCCCAAGTGCAACTGGCACTACAAGTACCAGCAGACCCTGGACGTGCACATGCGGGAAAAGCACCCCGAGAGCAACAGTCACTGCAGCTACTGCAGCGCTGGGGGCGCCCACCCCCGCCTGGCCCGTGGGGAGAGCTACAACTGTGGTTACAAGCCCTACCGCTGCGATGTCTGCAACTACTCCACCACCACCAAGGGCAACCTCAGCATCCACATGCAGTCCGACAAGCACCTGGCCAACCTGCAGGGCTTCCAGGCGGGCCCCGGCGGGCAGGGCAGTCCCCCTGAGGCGCCACTCCCGCCCTCTGCCGGGGACAAGGAGCCCAAGACCAAATCGTCCTGGCAGTGCAAGGTGTGCAGCTATGAGACCAACATCTCCCGCAACCTGCGCATCCACATGACCTCCGAGAAGCACATGCAGAATGTCCTCATGCTGCACCAGGGGCTACCGCTGGGCCTGCCACCTGGGCTGGTGGGGCCGGGGCCCCCTGCCCCAGCAGGAGCTGCTCCCACCACTCCCCCTGAGCTCTTCCAGTACTTCGGACCGCAGGCCTTAGGGCAGCCTCAGGCTCCCTTGCCTGGCCCTGGGTTGAGGCCAGACAAGCCCCTGGAAGCCCAGCTGCTTCTCAACGGCTTCCACCACCTCGGAGCACCTGCTCGCAAGTTCCCCACACCTGGTAAGCAGCCTGGGGTCTGCACCTGTCTCCCTTTCTCCCTTCCCTGGGGCCAGACTCGAGTCCCTGCTTCTTCCCAAGGGCCACGCCCCCACTTGTTAACCCCACCTCCCTCAGCACTATCCTCATTTACCCACCTGTCCCATTCCTTCCCTGGGCCACTAATCTGCTTCTGTCCCCCAGCCCCTGGCAGTCTCTCCCCGGACACCCATCTGCCTCCAAGTCAGCTCCTGGGCTCCTTGTCCGACAACCTGCCCACCTCACCGCCCCCAGATGACAGCCCATCCCTGAAGGTGTTCCGCTGCCTCGTGTGCCAGACCTTTAGCACAGACAACCTGGAGCTGCTGCTCTACCACTGCAGTGTGGGCCGAAGCCTCCCGGAGGCCGAATGGAAGGAGGTGGCTGGTGACACCCACCGCTGCAAGCTCTGCTGCTATGGCACCCAGCTCAAGGCCAACTTTCAACTCCACCTCAAGACTGACAAACACGCTCAAAAGTACCAGCTGGCAGCCCACCTGAGGGAGGGGTGTGGGGTCATGGGCACCCCCTCCCCAGTGCCCCTGGGTGACGGGGCTCCTTATGGCTCTGTTCCCCCCCTGCACCTGCGCTGCAACATCTGTGACTTTGAGTCCAACAGCAAGGAGAAGATGCAGCTGCACGCCCGGGGCACAGCGCATGAAGAAAACAGCCAGATCTATAAGGTGAGAGCAGGGCTGGCAGTGTCTGGGGCTTGAGGGGAGCAGCACAGAGCCTCTGGGGGGAGAGAAGAGAAGGGCGTGAGGACCAAGCAAGGAGATGCCGAGTGGGAGAGCGATGGGAAGACCCAGGGTGGCAGGAATAGATATGAGGGCAAGTATGTACTGGGATAATTGACTTTTTGGAGATAGTCATGGAGGGGAGATCAAAGGATGGTGGACTCTGACAAAATGAATCCAATACTTTATTCAGATTTTCTGGTGTTTGGGACTAAAGGGGAGTATCTGCTCAGGCCATCTTGTCATCAGTTCAAGAGGATGGAACCAGATTCCATTCACCTACTCGGAGGGAGCCTAGTATTGGTAAAGGAGAGGAGACAGGGGAGAAAAAGAAGTAATATTCAGGTGGCCATAGAAGGGAAAAGAAGGGGCTCAAGAGGATGGAAGGGATGGGGAACGAGGGGGTGCTGCTGCCTAGGCAGGCTCCTTTGGGGGAGGTGAAAGGGGCCCCTGAGATCTACAGGCATCTGTGCCTTCTGGGCCTGAGCAGTCTCTTTCCGTGCTTCCAGTTTCTGCTGGAGATGGAGGGACCCCCAGCAGGGGCTGAGCTGGGGCTGTTCCGCTGCCTGCTGTGTGCGTGGGAGACGCCCTCCCGCCTGGCTGTGCTGCAGCACCTGCGCGCACCGGCCCACCGTGACGCCCAGGCCCAGCGGCGTCTGCAGTTGCTGCAGAGTGGCCCCACGGCCGAGGAAGGGCTCTCGGCTATTCAGAGCATCCTGAGCTTCAGCCATGGGCAGCTCCGGACTCCCGGTGAGGAAGAGGGGACTGGGCAGGGTGGGCAACAGGTGGGAGGATACCAGTGAGGAGAAACAGGTCTGTGGCAGTCGAGAGCAAGTGGGAAGGAGTGATAAAACCAGACTTGGGGAAGAGTGAGGCTGCCCAGTGAAGCAAGGAGCAAGAGGCCGTGGGAGGATGGAGGCAGTGAAAGGCAAGGGCTTTGCTGGGTGGCGAGCAGAGAACAGGAAGGTAGATGAGGAATTGTCATTTCAAATCCTCACCAGCATCCCAGCAACACTGGGTGGGGTGGGGTGGCAGGAGCTGGCCAGGAAGGAGAGAGGAAGCAGAAAAACAGAAGAATGGAATTCACTTTGTGCTGGGTCAGGGCACGTCAGAAGATGGGAACCGTGGGCCTGGCCCAAAGGCTGCAGGGATAGGAAGCCTTTGAGTTCCCCAGCCTCTTCCTGTCTCCTAGGAGGTCTTCAGCCCGAAGGCTGGGCTTAGGGTCCCCCCTTAGGCAGCTGAGGTTGTACTAGCAGACACCAGGAACAGCCTGCCAGGCACCATTGATCCAGAGGGTGCAGGAGAGAAGCCTGGAAGGGGCTGTCAGAGGTGGGCATGGGTATCTGGGCTTTGTAAGGACTGGCAGTGGGCAAGGGTGAGGGTATGGGCAGCAGGAACCAGGAACAGGCAGCATTGACTGGTGCTAATTGAATTGCCAATATGCTGGCTGGAGTTAAGTGCCGGAGGGGCCCAGATCAATAGCTAATGATCCTGGCGCAGGGCTGAATGGAGTTAAGGAACTTTAACACTTTAATTAGGCTGCCACCGAAAATAAATTCCTACACATCTGTCAATTCTTACTTGAGTGGTAATCTCCTCTCCCAGCCAGACCTGCTTGCCGCACCTGCTTCCATTCAACTTCCCTTTCCTTCTCCAGTGCCCCTCCCCTTATGTTCTTGGTCTCCTTGTTTCCAGGACCAGCAGGCAGGGAGCCCAGTCAGCCCTGTCTCTGCCGCCTATGGCCAGACTTGTTTCCTCATCTTTAAATGATGGGGGCTGGGTACTTAATCTCTTAGGCTCTCTCAGCTCCAATGCTGTCATTTCATGTTTCTTTTCCGCAGCTTTTTGACTCATCTATCCATTTTCTCCTTCTGCTTCCTCTGCCCTGTGTCCTCCCTTTCCTGATGATTCACTCTTTTAAGTTGGCTCTCCCCTCATCCCACACAGGGAAGGCTCCTGTCACTCCCTTAGCTGAGCTGCCCACCCCTGAAAAAGATGCTCAGAACAAGACAGAGCAATTGGGTGAGTCGCTCATCTGGTCCATTTTCTCTCCATCCTTGCTTCCTGCCCCTGCCCCCTAACTTCTGAGATGTACATGGGATTCTGCAGGAATCCAGCTGCCCAGCAAGGCCTCCTAGGTGCATGGAGCCAAACTGATACAAGAAAGGGCTCATCAGAGGGAAAGGAGGGGGAGCCACAAAAGGCTTAAATCTGGCCATCTCGCTAACCTGGGATCAGCCCTGCTGGGCCTCTGCTCCCTAGACTGTGTACAGCTTTGTACCTTCTTGCCCTTTCCCCTGAACCCAACCCCCAACCCTGGAGGCTCTCTGCTACAAGTCAGCTCATCTTAAGGGCTGGGGGTCTGGGAAGGAAGAGGGAGGGCTGTCACAGTTTTTTAATCTCCTTTCAGCTTCTGAAGAGGCCGAGAACAAGACTGGCTCTCTAGGAGACAGCGCCAACCAGACCACGGTCAGAATTGGGATAACTGGGAAGAGCTGGGGGACGTGGGGGTGGGGGCTGGTTTTACTGAGATCTATTCATATTCTAAAGCCGGAAATTCTTACCAGTAGAGCTCTATAGCCAGATTTCAGACTAAAGGCAGACCTAGTTTTGTCATGCTTGTGACATCTCAGAACACAACAGTAAGAGATGCCACCTAGGGCCAGCTATATGTTCAGCACCATACACGGAGCAGAGCTGACCCTAGGGGTGGAGCTTAGAGAGAAGACAAGGGAGGGCAGGACTTGAGGGAAAAGTGAAGACAGAAGCTGTACTGAGGTAGGAAAAGCTAGAAGTAGGTGGATGAAGGAGGGGAGGAAGAAAGAAAAAAGTGCAAGCCCAAACCAAAAGGCAGCTGCTGCCCAGCTCTCTATTCTTGTCAGGAGCAGAAAGACAACTAGACACAGATGGTCCTCTCCTGCAGAAGGCCCCAAGCCTGCACGGAACCATACAGGCATTTTCTCCTGAGGGCAGAAGCCCCAGCCCAGCTGACCCAGATAGCAAACCCTGCGGCTCTCAAAGTCTTCCAGCTTTAGGCCTCTGCCTGGCCTAGGCAGGACCTGGGTGGTTTAGCTCTGTGGCCTGAAAGTATGGATTCTGAGGGGACTCCCAGCCTGGGTCCTGAGGCTCCATGCTGCCCTTTCCTCACAGATCTCCAAATGGGACCTCAATAGGCAGGATTATTACATTCCGACAGTGCTGGCCAGGCCCTTTTCACTCCTGTTCCCTCCTCAGACTGATTCCAGATGACTGTTCCTAGGGCTGAGTGCATTAAAATGACCATCTGGATGCTTTTCCTTTATGGCCTTCCTTTCCCAGTATGTGAGCCTGGACCAGTGGCACAGGGAGGCCAGAGAGGAAGGGAGCCAGGTCGCCAGGTCGGGCAGTCAGGTGACTAAGGCAGAGACTGGGCCTTCACTCAGCCCCACCCCTCTGGAGATGTGGGCCGGTATGTGCCAGCACAGCCAGGGCAGAATTTTCCTGGGCCGCTGGGGGAGCTGTGGTGTTTGTTTACATTAAGAAGGGGAGAAGGAAAAGAAAGTGGGAGCTGCTAAGCCTCTGGGAGAATGAGTCTGCTTCTGAGCAGACAGGTAGGGAGGGCGCCTCTTCAGAGACACTCTGGCTAGGGACCTTGGAGAGACAGAGTGGGCAGGGATGAAGGAGCCTCTGGGTCTAGATGTGCCAGAGGGTAGGGGAGCCATCTCACAGAGAAGACACAGCAGGGTGTGAGTGAGTAAGAAAAGAAACCTAAATCCGGAGAAGGTAGGTTCAGGGTCATACTGTTAGCTGAAATACTAAGCAAGGCAGCAGAGACAGGGAAAGATCAAGGAAAGCCAGGCCAGGATGGAGGGAGAGGGCCGGACAAAGAAGGAAGGCAAGGAGAAAGTCTAGCCTGGGCCTTTGTCCCAGTGGAAGGGAAATAAGGGAGGAGCCAGCTTCTTGCTGGATCCGTGGTGATGCCTTGATGCCTCCAAATGGGGCTCACTCCTCCTAAATCGGGAGTGTGTCCAAGAACACAAAGGGCTGGGTGATGGTGGATCCCACCCTTCCCTGACACCTCGTCCACCACCCATATGCCCCCAGGTATTCTGCTGTCCATACTGCAGCTTCCTGAGCCCGGCGCCTGACCAGGTGAGGGCTCATGCACTCTCCCAGCATGCAGTGCAGCCCAAGTACAGGTGTCCTCTGTGCCAGGAGCAGCTGGTGGGCCGGTCTGCCTTGCACTTCCACCTTAGCCACCTTCACAACGTGGTGCCCGAGTGCGTTGAGAAGCTGCTGCTTGTGGTGAGTACCGGCTGGGTGCAGAGCCGTCCAGGAAGGCCCTGTTTGGGCCAGGAGGGGAAGAGGCAAGGCTGTCCAGGCAAGAATTGGGAGGAAACAGCAGAGCTCATCTGGCTGCCTCTGCTCACTGGTGAGGGAGCTAAGCATTTCCTTCATTTCCATTAGGTCATGACAAGAGCTGTTCAAAGGGCGGCATGGACTTTGGTGCAGGAGAGGCAGTGGCCCAGGCCCTCTCCTCTGGGGAAAAGCCAAAGTTAGGGGAGTGTGTCCAGGAGGAGACTGGTGCCCTGTACAGGGGCTGGGCATAAGCACAGGTGAAGAGCAGGGCGTGAGGAGTAGTGGGACAGGTCAGAGCAGGGGAGTCACTGGGCTTTATTCCATTACAGGCAACAACTGTAGAGATGACCTTTACGACCAAAGTGCTGCTTGGGCCCACTGTATGCCCACTGGGGGACGCTCCGGAGCCCCCTGCTCCTGGGCCAGAGCCTGCACCTAGCAGAGAACAGGGAGCAGGTAAGAAAGGGGACCTGGGCTCCATGGACCAAGAGGGTCTGAAGACATCTGAGCCAAGGATCAGTTGCCCTGGATGTTGGGTGGGTGGGGTCTGACTTTGGACAAAGCTCCCTTCTCATGGCACCCTTCTTTTCCCTCAGAAGGGCCCCATCTGACCCCAGAAGCCAGTCCTGATCCTCTTCCTGAGCCTCCCCCGCCCTCAGCTGAGGCCCCAGACAAGCCCCCAGGAAGCCCTGATCAAACCCCTTCTCCAGCCCCATCGCCAGCCCCTCGGCCTGATGCCCCGGCGGAAGAGATGGCCCCTCCACCCACCGTGGCTGAGGAGGAAGAGGGGAGTGTGGGGGAGCCCCGCCCTGCAGAGCCAGCTCCAGCTGACTCCCGCCACCCTCTGACCTATCGGAAGACCACCAACTTTGCCCTGGACAAGTTTCTTGACCCTGCCCGGCCCTATAAGTGCACTGTGTGTAAAGAGTCCTTCACACAGAAGAATATCCTCCTGGTCCATTACAACTCTGTCTCTCACCTGCACAAGATGAAGAAGGCTGCCATTGACCCGTCCGGTCCTGCCCGAGGAGAGGCAGGTGCTGCGCCTCCCAGTGCTGCCGCCACAGACAAGCCCTTTAAGTGCACGGTCTGCCGAGTCTCCTACAACCAGAGCTCCACCCTAGAGATCCACATGCGCTCAGTTCTGCACCAGACTCGCTCTCGGGGGAATAAGACTGACGCTAAGGCCGAGGGGCCAGAGCGTGGCCAAGAAGACTCCAAGGAAGGCGAGATGGAGGGGGAGGTGGGCGCTGAGAAGGGCCCTGACCCTGGTGGCTTCATATCTGGGTTACCCTTCCTGTCACCTCCCCCACCCCCCTTGGACCTGCACCGGTTCCCAGCACCCCTCTTCACCCCACCAGTCTTGCCCCCCTTCCCGCTGGTGCCCGAATCACTGCTTAAGCTCCAGCAGCAACAGCTGCTCCTGCCCTTCTACCTCCATGACCTCAAGGTGGGGCCCAAGCTGGCACTGGCTGGGCCCACACCTCTGCTGTCTCTGCCAGCTGCCACTCCCCCGCCCCCTCCCCCACCCCCTAAGGCTGAGCTAGCTGAGCGGGAGTGGGAGCGGCCCCCCATGGCAGAAGAGGGGAATGAGGCAGGGCCCACCTCACCCCCCAATTCAACGCCCAATGAAGCAGCCCGCACTGCAGCCAAAGCCCTTCTAGAAAACTTTGGCTTTGAGCTGGTGATCCAGTACAATGAAGGGAAGCAGGCTGTGCCCCCTCCCCCAGCTCCACCCCCACCAGAGGCCCTGGGGGGTGGAGACAAGCTGGCCTGTGGGGCCTGTGGGAAACTCTTCTCCAATATGCTTATCCTCAAGACACATGAGGAGCATGTCCACCGCCGATTTCTGCCCTTTGAGGCCCTGAGCCGTTACGCTGCTCAGTTTCGAAAGAGCTATGATAGCCTCTACCCACCCCCTGCAGAGCCCCCCAAGCCTCCTGATGGGTCCCTGGATTCACCAGCTCCCCAACTGGGCCCACCCTTCCTGGTCCCAGAGCCCGAGGCAGGGGGCGCCCGTCCCTCTGAGGAGCGAGGCCGGGCAGGACCCTGGCCACCAGAGGAGGAAGAAAGCTCCAGAGGGAGTCTGCCTCCTCTGGTCCCTGCAGGCCGCAGGTTCTCCAGAACCAAGTTTACAGAGTTCCAGACCCAAGCCCTGCAGTCTTTCTTCGAGACCAGTGCTTACCCCAAGGATGGAGAAGTGGAGCGGCTTGCAAGTCTCCTGGGTCTGGCTACCCGTGTGGTGGTAGTGTGGTTCCAGAATGCCCGCCAGAAAGCACGCAAAAATGCCATTGAAGGTGGCCCTGTGCCGACTGGAGGTGGCAGCGGGGGAGCCTCTGGTTGCAGGCGCTGCCACGCCACCTTCTCTTGTGTTTTTGAGTTGGTGCGGCACCTCAAGAAATGCTATGATGACCAGCCCCCTGAAGAGGAGGAGGAAGAGGCAGAGAGAGGGGAAGAAGAGGAAGAGGTAGAGGAGGAGGACGCAGAGGAGGAACAGAGCCTGGAACCTCCCACAGGGCCCAAGGGCCCCTCACCTGAACCCACAGACGGGGAAGAGCTGAGCCAAGCAGAGGCAACAAACCCAGGAGGCAAAGAGCCTGCAGGGAGGGCCCCTCCTTCACCTTCCGCAGCCCATACTTGTGACCAGTGCACCATGTCTTTCCCCAGCCAAGACCTCCTGACCAGTCACCAGCGGCTACACCTCCTGCCTTCTGTGCAGCCCAGCGCTGCCCCCCACCTCCTTGATCTGCCCTTGCTGGTGTTTGGAGAACGAAGCCCCCTGGTGGCAGGTGCTCCACCAGCCCCAGGGCCACCGCTAAAACGGAAGCATGAGGAGGGCAGCCTGTCCCCAACGGGCAGTGAAGCAGGGGGTGGAGGGGAGGGTGAGCCCCCTAGGGACAAGCGCCTACGTACCACCATCCTGCCCGAGCAGCTGGAGATCCTGTACCGCTGGTACATGCAAGATTCCAACCCGACACGCAAGATGCTCGACTGCATCTCTGAGGAGGTGGGACTCAAAAAGCGAGTGGTGCAGGTCTGGTTCCAGAACACCAGGGCCCGGGAGAGGAAAGGCCAGTTTCGAAACACGCCAGGTGGGGTGCCTAATCCAGCAGTGAAGCCCCCTGTCATTCCTGCCCCTGCCACCTTCCCCAAGTTCAACCTCTTGTTGGGCAAGGTAGATGATGGGACTGGGAGGGAAGCCCCAAAGCGGGAAGCAGCTGCTTTTCCCTACCCCCCAGTTACTCCTGCTGCCGGGCCCCTGCCTTTTCTACCACCTGGGAAAGAGGCCACCACCCCAACACCAGAGCCACCTCTACCTCTCCCACCTCCACCCCCACCCAGTGAGGAAGAGGGTGCAGAGGAGCCACCTAAAGCTTCACCAGAGAGCGAGGCCTGCAGTCCATCTGCAGGGGATCTCAGCGATTCATCTGCTTCCAGTCTGGCTGAACCAGAGTCCCCTGGGGCTGGAGGAAGCAGTGGAGGAACAGGAAGTGGGGTCGGAGTTCCAGATGGAATGGGGCAGCGGCGCTACAGGACCCAGATGAGCAGCCTGCAGTTGAAGATCATGAAAGCCTGCTATGAAGCCTACCGTACCCCAACCATGCAGGAGTGTGAGGTGCTGGGGGAGGAGATTGGGCTGCCCAAGAGAGTCATCCAGGTCTGGTTCCAGAATGCTCGTGCCAAGGAAAAGAAGGCCAAACTGCAAGGGGCAGCGGTTGGTGGGACTGGGGGCAGCAATGAGGGTCCCTTGGGAGCCCAACGCACAGACTGCCCCTACTGTGATGTCAAATATGATTTCTATGTCTCCTGCCGAGGCCATCTCTTTTCCCGCCAGCACCTGGCCAAGCTCAAAGAGGCAGTCCGAGCCCAGCTGAAGAGTGAAAGCAAGTGCTATGAGTTGGCCCCAGCACCTGAGGCACCCCCAGCTCCCAAGGCCCCACCTGCCACCACACCTGCCTCTATGCCCCTTGGGGCTGCCCCGGCCCTGCCTCGCCTGGCCCCTGTCCTCTTGTCTGGTCCAGCTCTGGCCCAGCCCCCGCTGGGCAGCCTCACTCCTTTCAATTCAGGTGAGTGGGCAGTTGGGAGGGGTTGGACTTCAGAAAGCAACTCTAATGACATGCCCCTTTTTTCTCCTTGACTCTTCCACCTCCTCTCTCCTGTGGCCTTCCTTAGTTTCAAGCTGTTTGGGGAGAGAAGGGAGGGGAAGGGAGCAAGGCAGCTAGGTGGGGGAAACGAGCAAGGGTGGGGCTGGAGGTGGCCAATGGCCAGGTGGACAGCAGGCCAGGATGTGGCTAATCTAATCCTTCATCCCTCCTTTCGTCTTCCTAGGCCCTGCAGCCTCCTCTGGCCTCCTGGGCCTCACCACTTCAGTCCTGCCTGCTACCACAGTGGTTCAGACTGCTGGCCCAGGCTGTCCCTTACCTCAGAGACCTGTGCCCGAGCAAACTAACAACTCCACAGCAGGCACCACTGACCCTGCCCCAGGGCCCCCTACTGAGCCCTCTGGGGACAAGGTCTCTGGTGAGCGCAAGTCAGTTGCAGCCCCCACCAACTCCTCCACTGACGCCCTCAAGAACCTCAAAGCACTGAAGGCTACTGTCCCAGCCCTGTTGGGGGGCCAATTCCTGCCCTTCCCATTGCCCCCTGCAGGGGGAGCAACACCACCAGCTGTCTTTGGCCCCCAGTTACAGGGAGCCTATTTCCAACAGCTCTATGGCATGAAGAAGGGGCTATTTCCCATGAACCCTGTGATACCTCAGACCCTCATCGGACTGCTCCCCAATGCCCTCCTCCAGCCACCACCCCAGCCCCCTGAGCCCACAGCTACAGCGCCTCCAAAGCCTCCTGAACTGCCTGCTCCGGGGGAGGGGGAGGCCGGGGAGGCCGATGAGCTGCTGTCCAGCAGTGCCGGCATCTCCACCGTGGATGTGACCCACCGCTATCTGTGCCGCCAGTGCAAGATGGCATTTGATGGGGAGGCCCTGGCTACTGCGCATCAGAGATCCTTCTGCTTCTTTGGGCGGGGTTCTGGGGGTTCTGTGCCCCCCCCACTGCGGGTGCCCATCTGCACCTACCATTGCCTGGCATGTGAGGTGCTGCTGAGTGGGCATGAAGCCCTGGCCTCTCACCTGCGCTCCTCGGCCCACAGGCGCAAGGCGGCCCCACCCCCAGGGGGCCCACCCACCACCGTCACCAACGCCGCCACCGCCGCCCCGGCTGCTGTGGCTTTTGCCAAAGAGGAAGCAAGATTACCTCACACGGACTCCAACCCAAAAACTACTACTACCTCTACACTTCTAGCTTTATAAACAGATAAACCAAGATGGGGGAAGAGGGGAGGGCCTCAGGGCTCCCTCCCTTACTCCAAGGGGTGTTCAGTGGGAGCTCAAATCCCTCACCCCAGCCCTCATATCCGCCCGCCTCATGGGAATCTTTAAATTCCCACCCTCAGTGGGCTTCACACACCCCACCTCCAGCAGAGTCCTGCCTCCTCCCCCCGCCCCCAGACACACACTGATCCTGGCGGCTCCTTGCCCCATCTTCACAGACACCCACCTTGTCATCCTGATGGTCTGCTCATCTCTGCCCTGCCCACCACACAAGATCTGTCCTTGAGTCCATCTTCCTACAACCTTTTCCCCACTGAATTTCCAGTCACCCCCCGGCAAACACACAAGTACGTGTTATCCCATGCTGTTCTGCTGACTGAGAAAACACCAAAAAAAAAAAAAAAGTAAAAAGAAAACCCAAGGCAAAGAAGGGGGGAGGAAAACAAACATTGCTACTCCCCCTTCTCCTTACCCCCATGTCTTGAGCGACACACAGCTCACAAACTTTCCAAATACCTAGCTGGCTCCCAAGGTTGGAGCCTGGGATGGGCAGGGAGCCCACAAAACTCTAACCAAACTGGGGGTTGGCAGGGGGAGAAGTGCTCGCAGCTCACTCTCCCCACACCCCTCCCTCCCAACCTTCTCCTTACCTGACAGGGGAGCCCCTGCGGCCTGGACTCTAGGGGAAGCCGCCGCCAGGAACCCCTCTGCCAACCCCCACCCTGCACCCTGGGAACTGCAGTAACTTATTCTCAAAGGCTTTAAACACAGAGATCCTCTCAGCAGCCGTGGGCCCGCCCCTTGTCCCCAGCCCTGCCATGTGGGGGTCCAGCCTCTGGGACCGGCGCTGCCCACCAACGGCAAATCCAAAGTTCTTTTAAAAAACTGAAACACATACACAACCAAAAACAAAAAACCGAGCGAGAGAGCACGCGCGCACATGTGCACGGGAAAGAGATGGAGACAGAGGAATGAACTAAAGTAAAACACAAACTTGGAAAATACAGAAAAAAAAAAAAAACCTGAAAAGTCTCCCATCAAACAAGTGTTTTTTTCCTGTTCGTGTTACCTTCCCCTCCATGTTGAGGGTTTCTTTAAACCACTGGTCTTTGGAAGACCTAATGGCTTTAAGTCCTTGTGTGGGTTCTGTGATCCTCAAGATGGAAAGCCATGCAGCCTGGCCCTGGCCATGCCCAGCCTCACAGACTTGGGCTGGTAATGGGGAGAAGGGCCCAGAGACCGGGGAGACTTATCCTTGCCCCTTCAACTGAGTATTTATCAGGACGGGCAACATTCTCTCATTCTCAGCTGCTAGTTAGAAGAGTCAATGCTGCTAAATGTATCTTGGAGGTTCAAGGAAGAAAGGGGTGGACAGGGCAGTTTGGTTTCTGAATTTTGGGTAAGACTCTTGTGCAGCTAACCACCACTTCCTCTCTTGGTTCTTTCACAAAACCCTACTATTTCCCTTCCCAGTTGCCCCTTCCCATTTCTGGTCACTTCTTGCACTCCTTGCCTTTGTGGGGCCCCTTGTTCCCCATCCCTGTTCTTCCCTTATCCCCTGCCCTTGCCCTTCCTCCCACCAGCAAGCAGCAGCTGCTGGAGGCACCACCAAAGGAGTTAGGCTGTCTGGGAGGCCCATGGGGCTCTGGAGCTCAGGACAGATGAGGGGGTGGACGGGCAAGGTGACTGAAAGCACAAGATCAATGTCTGATAGGTTGCTACCACCACCAAGGGAACCAATGAAAAAGGAATGAGCCGGAAGAGGGGTCCCCACTTCTCATTGTTTCTACTGGCATCGGGTGGTAACTGGCAACCACAAAGCCCACCTAAACTGGCACAGGGTAGAAAAGCAGGTGCTTTAGTTCAACAAAGAAGTTCAACAAAGTTCAACAAAGCTTGCAAAACCTCCCAGTCCTCCAGGTAATTTCTGCTGCCACCCTTACCCCCCGGGACCTCCCTCTCAAGGTAGTCTCCTTGTAAAACACTCTCCCTTTAGGCTTCTTCCACTACCATCATCCATTTAATATGCAGACACACCAATTCAGTTAGCCCTGGGATTTTGACTTCCTGGCCTGTCACTCTGCCCTGTGAACTGGTTAATACCAAAGTAGTGGCTTCTGTGCCCAGATGATGGGAGGGGAGAGTGGGGGAGGGAAAACTCAGCTGAGTCCCTAGTGCCCACAGGTTCTGTGAATTGCATTTCTGGCCCATTCATTTCTAAATTTTTTTTTAATGTTTTTTATTTTTTTAATGTTTTATTTATTTTTGATAGAGACAGAGCATGAGAGGGGGAGGGGCAGAGAGAGAAGGAGACACAGAACTGGAAGCAGGCTCCAGGCTCTGAGCTAGCTGTCAGCACAGAGCCTGACGCGGGGCTCAAACCCACGAACATGAGATATGACCTGAGCCGAAGTTGGAGGCTTAACCCAGGCGTCCCTAATGTTTTTTATTTATTTTTAATACAGAGAGACACAGAGCCTGAGAGGGGGAGGGGCAGAGAGAGAAAGAGACACAGAACCGGAAGCAGGCTCCAGGCTCTGAGCTAGCTGTCAGTACAGAGCCTGACGCGGGGCTTGAACCCACAAACGTGAGATCTGACCTGAGCCGAAGTCGGAGGCTTAACCGGCTGAGCTACCCAGGCGCCCCCCATTCATTTCTAAAATTGAAAGCTCCTACTCTAGCAAACTGGGGTGGGGCAGAGCCAGTCATTCAGACGAAGTCAGGTTTAAATGCAGGCTATATACTGTGGTCTCAATCTTCCTGCCAACCTTCCCGCCTCTCAGCATCTCTTTTGCAACCCTCCCTCCCTATCTTTTTCTTTTACC
>NC_043708.1:69763042-69825309 GCF_006229205.1 Suricata suricatta
AAAGAGGAACAGAAGAAACATTTTAAAGAAAACCATGGCAAACACCTGGTATGGGATGATTAGGGGTGTGGTATCATGTATTTTACGAGCTCACAACCAGGACAGGTTGGCTTTAGTTTGAACTGTATATTTCTAGTGGGAGTTAAGACAGCCAGAAATCCCTCCTCCTCCTCTTGCCCTTGAACATACTCCCTTACAGCTGGATACCCTGGTCTGGAGACAATGTACATGCATAGCAGAAGATAGGAACTGACTCTAAGCGATTGTCCTAACCAGGAACCCTGCAGTTAAAAAAAAATTTTTTTTTTAATATTTTATTTTATTTTTGATACAGGGAGAGACAGAGCATGAGAGGGGGAGGGGCAGAGAGAGAAGGAGACACAGAACTGGAAGCAGGCTCCAGGCTCTGAGCTAGCTGTCAGCACAGAGCCTGATGTGGGGCTTGAACCCACGAACGTGAGATCTGACCTGAGCCGAAGTCGGAGGCTTAACCGACTGAGCCACTCAGGCACCCCAGGAACCCTGCAGTTTTGAGAGACAAAAGAGCCTGGCTGACAGTGGAGTTTGGTTCCTCGCCATTCCATGTTCCCAGTGCCTGGAAGCATTCCTCCCTAACCCCATTCTCAGACCAGAAGTCCAAAGGAGCTTCAGAAATGCACAGTGGGCCACTCAGGCTGACAGAAGTCATTAGGCCCTATGCAGAACGATAGAGGCAAACACCAGGTCACCCAAGGTAAACCGTGTTGCTTCTCCTGGGAAGTAGCAGACCCAACTCAAGCACCTGGCACATCAACACCTATATTATAGTATATGCTCCACCCCAACAACCTTAAAGTGAGCTTGAATCCATGGCTCCTAGGACTGGTCTCCCTTGGCCTGGGGCAAAGGCTTAGGGTCTGACATACATGGGTCTTAAGGCATCCAAATTTTGGTCCATCCTACTTACTGCCAGCAGACAGCAGGTGGAAACAAGCTTGGCTGCTTTTGCTCTAAACCAGAATCATTGTGGGATGGCTTAAGGTACCCTATTCTCAACTAGGAACAAAACTCAAAAGTCTTCTGCAAGAATGTAAGGAAAATCTGAAGCTGCAGCAGCTGAATGGGGCAGAGTCTGCAATAAGGACCACTAAAAGAAACCCTTCTTTCCCCAACTCTCTAGCCCCTGGAGTGTACTTACAGAAGAGTGCACAAGAACCAGCCATGGTAGCACCCATCTACTTAATTCTATTTGTTCCTTAGCCACTTTCAGGGCTTATCGATCAGATCACGAGTTCCTCATATCTTCACCAGCCTGACTGTTTTAAGACACATTTTCCCATCCAATAGAAATATATATATAAACTTGCACTGAAATACAGAACTCTGTGCATATAACTGCACCAATGGAACACACACACACACCATCAGAAACTGCAGCAGAACCATAGAGAGAGCTACAGAGATAGACATGTGCCTGCAAGGAGGGGACCAATGGACACAGAGGCACAAAGGACATGCCCCCAGACCTATCACCTACACTTTGCATGAGTAGAACTACCCTCCAGGATATACTCATTTTCTTTACATAAAACAGTAAGTTCGAAAAGCTTATGGATAGTTAGGGGAAATGTAACCAGCGTCAGAAAGGGTGACCAAGTGTTATAATCCATGGGGAAAGTACCTTAAATTTCTGTGCACTGTGACACTAGGGAGGGGAGAGGTAGAAGAGAAATCAGGAGGAAACTTCGGGAAAACTCATATGAAACACAGGAATAAACGGGTTGGGACCCCATGTTATAGGAAAGATATTCACAGTGGAACCTTTCTCTCTAGGCTGGGGTGCAAAGCTCAAACCACCAGCTGGGAGCAGCTAGTGAGAAACTGGTAAGCCATGAGGATGTCATTTAGGACAAAGGAAGAAATGCCCCAAATCCCAAGGAAACCTTTGCTACAATAAGAAGGGCTACAGACCCAGCCTGCAGGATTATAGCTTAGATACACTGTGACAAGGGCAGATGAAAAAGTGCGATAGAGGACATTCATAGAAGACCGTGATGCAAGTCAAGTTTGGGGAGCAATGGGAAGTGATCCCCAGGGAAAGCCTCCCAGGCAAGGCTATACTTTACAGGAAGAACATAAAATTGGGTGAGGACCCACCCTGTCGTTCTCCTTCATACAGACGATTCAGACAACCTTCCACACAAAGGACAGATAAGGGATAAGTGACATTACTCCCTGTCAGTAGTCTGAGCCTGGTGTTTCCTGTAGCTCTCCAGCCACAGAGAGCTGTCTGGCTAGAAAATTATGGGGAAGCAGGCCGGACCTGCTTATGTGGACCAGAAGAAACGTGATGGGGGAATGGTGACCTGGGATTGACTTTTTTTTCCTTTTAAGTAATCTCTACACCTGGCTGGCTCAGTCAGTTAACTTCCAACTCTTGATCTCGCCTCAGGTCGTGAGCTCACAGTTTGTCAGTTTGAGCCCCATATTAGGCTTAACACTGATGGCATGGAGCCTGCTTTGGATTCTGTCACTCCCTCTCTCTGCCCCTTCCCTCACTTATGTTCTCTCTCCCTCTCCCTCTCCAAATAAATAAATAAACTTAAAAAAAAAAAAAGTCAGATGCTCCACCAACTGAGCCACCCACGCGCCCTTCTGGGGTTAACTCTTAATCCTACCCAAGCATACAAACACTGTTACACAAACAATGGCTAAAACACCAAAACAGGTAATCAGTAGGAGCTCAGCATGCCCCACATCCACAGTTCTTCCCTGATACCCAACCATGTACCATGTCTTTTCATCTGGACTTGAAGAATGACCCACACTGTGCTCATTCCCAGTGCCCAAACAACAGTACCGTCAGCATCTTGCCAAGTATCCATGGTAGGCTAGGCCCTGTACTCCGTTGACCCCTCCTTCCACTACCCATGACCCAGATCTGTCTCCAAGAAGTGGTGTAATTAGGACTCATGCTGTACTGAGCATAGAATCCACACAAATCTTGCTGGACCACAGAGAGCCATCTTCCGGCCATGCTCCTAACCTGGTGATTCTCAGCGGTAAAGCTTCAGACACACAGGGCAGCCTACCATCAGAATTTGAAAGTGCTAAGAGAGTCTTCTATGAAGACTACTGCCAGGGAGAAGCACTGTTCTGACCAGCTAAACCTGCCTGATTTGACCTCACAATCTGTCCTATTCCTCCTGCGGCTCCTACCCAATACACATTTACACACATCCCACAACACACATATCCCATGTATGGCGACATCAACACATGCTGTGGCTGGGGAGGAAGAAGATGTAAAAAGCCTAGAAAAATCCAATCTAGAGTAACTGTCCTACAAGGTGACTGCTGTCTCTCAGAACAGTTTCTCCAAGTTCTGTCCACGTGCATCATGGTCACCCGTGCTGGCTTAAAATGCACATTCCTGATCTCTTTTCAGATTAGTTTAAGAACCCCTGATTTGGGCTGCTCAGCCCATATACATCTATGACCTGCCTGCAAGTCTCCAGCACCTAGGGCCCAACTGTGCCACACCAGGGGCTCCCACCAGAGGCCTAACATCACCTCAGAATTGTTTTCTTCATTATCCTGCCATCACCCCCACCTCCAACATCTGGGAAATCTGTGTCTTCTGCCAACAGGCTGTTCTTGAACAGGAGAAAAGAAACATCAATCACTCACCCACTTGGCTGGGTGTCTCCCTGCTTTTTCCTCTGCTGGGGAAACCACCTCCCTTCTTCTGAAGCTGGCATCCACTTCCAGAGATGCTGAAACCAGAACTCCCTCTCCCCCACCCCAACCCTAAGCAGTTCAGTCCAACACGGCAATGGTTTGATTTCCGTCCGGGTAGGCTTTTTATCCTCCACTGGAGCCACCCAGCCTCCCCCAACATCACCCAGAGCCAAATCTCCTACTTGAAGATCTTCCGAGTTACTAATCCACAGCCTCCAGCTACCCAGCAAGCAAGGAAAGCCCAGACTACTAAAAGTTCTTCCAGATGGAGGCCCAAGGTCCAGTTTAATGGCACTGCCTCTGGAGGCATAGGGCTGGTCTGTGTCACCACAGATGCTGCGGATGCTCCTTCTAGGAACCTTCCTCTCTATGAGGCTCATGTTGATCTGTGAGTTCTCTTTCAGGAGCAAATTTCAAAGACAGACATTTATCCAATTCTGCCTAACTGGGGTGCCACTGAGAAATTCTTAAACACTACATCTCCCCAACACTCTTTCTGGAAGAACAAGGCTCTGGGTGCCTTTGTTTCCCTTATACTTACCTATCTTTTTAGGCCTAGAGCACTTCTTCATTTTTCTGGGACTATTACTGAATAGCCTTTTAACGAGGGAGAACTGGTTCATCTCAACTACAGCTCAGCTGATCACAAGGCATAGGGCAGACAAAACATATATAGGCACAAACCATCTCAGAGTCCCTCCTTCCCATGTTTCTTCCAATCTCTTCTGGCACCAGCTTTGTGACAACATAGTTGGCTGTCCTCTCTGTAGCTTTCATTTTCCCTGCTAGTACTTTCTCAGTCTTCACTGCCCAGAGAAGTGTACAGGCCATTGGCCTGGAGCCTTGGATTTGGTTTTTCGCCTATACCCTTGTCCCTTTGTGCTCCAGCTACCCTTGAAAGAGCTACTCAAACACTGAGTGTGGTAGCAGTTAAATCCCTTTCTTGGGGGGCAGTAAGGTAGGAGGGAAGTGGGTTCTAGCTGGGGGTGGCTGGTGAGTACTGATGCAGCAAGCTGTTGACGGTGCCCTCTCGTGCCACTCCCCAGCAGAGCTCCGCCTGACACCCGGCATGCCCATGTGTGCCGCCCCCTCCCTCTCTGCCGCCAAGTGGCGGTCGTGAGCATTGTTTGGCGGTGTTGGGTTTGCCGCAGTGCCAGGATCTGAGACACTGTTCACGTGCCAGTGCAGCACTGCCAAGCGTGGCGGCATCTAGTTGGTTGGGTGCCAAGCAGTAGGACCCAGATGGTGATAGAGAGATGAAAGAGGGGCGGAGTGGAGGGAGGGGGAGGAGAGGAAGGGACCAGGGAGAAAATCAGATACCTCACTTGTTAGAGTGGAAAGTCCAAATGGGATCTACAGAAAGGTGCCCTTCCCATTCTAGATCCCAGCTCAGCAAGCAAGCCCTCCCCCCACTCCCACCACGCTCGCACAGTGACATACACAGACCAGGCAAGAGGATTTGGCCATCTTCAGCAGGAAA
Organism: Suricata suricatta; assembly: GCF_006229205.1. NCBI lineage: Eukaryota > Metazoa > Chordata > Mammalia > Carnivora > Herpestidae > Suricata > Suricata suricatta. The sequence continues at coordinate 69,768,243 of NC_043708.1, forward strand.
CTGGCTGGGGGCCAGACAGGACTGCCAGCGCTCTCCGTCCTTCTTCCTTGGGGTCTTGGCAATGGCGCGCTTCCTCCTTTGTGTCCTCAAGCCTCTCTCCGTCTGTTGCTCCACTCCCCATGCCTATGAGGGTACAGGAAGGAGGTCCTGGCAGAAAAACGTCTGTTCTCCCAAACAACTCACACACACACACACACCCAACATCTCACCTCCTTTCTTATTCCTGGCACAGCAACCTTCTCAACCAGACTGGCAAGAGGCACTGTTACCCTCCTGCATTCCACACAATGCCAGAGCCTGTGCCACGCTCCTTGGACAGTGCCAGCACCCATTGCCTCACGCCCACATCCCTGTGCTTTTCACAAAGGGCCAGACTGCCAGCCCTGAGGCGCTCCCCCAGGAAGCAGTGGCACAATCCCTCCTCCTGGCTCTTAGACACTTTCTTGGCACTTCCCTGGCTACTCTTTCCATCACTTTACTTTCCCAGACTAGAAAAGGACTAACTACCTCATAGTCCAACCGTTCCTTAGAGCTGAGCTCCAGAGGGACAGACACGTCATTAACATGCCTCTGCCCCTCCTCTCTGCCTCCTGGGACCCCTGTTCCCACTGCCCCAGCTCAGGGCACCAGCCTGATGGGTACGATGCCAATGGCTCCCAGGTACCAAGTCTCCCTCTCAGAGCACCAGGACTCCTGCCGCTGCCCCCTCCCCATTCGCTTCCTCCCATCTCCGCGGGCACAAGGATGGCAGCTGCAGTGCCAATGCCTGTAAGCCGGCAGCATGAAGCAACTCATGCACCCTCTTCTGCCCTCCCAGGCCTCAAACCTCTGCCCTCCCTTCGCTTTATCCCCATCCTTCTGGTTGGACACTAGATTGGCAACCGCAGTGCCAACCCCCACCCATGCCCAGGAGGCTCACATACAGCACGCGCTTATGCGTACATGTACATGCGCGCGCGCGCACACACACACACACACACACACACACACACACACACACACACACACCCGGCCCCATGAGTGCCAGGCAGCGGTGGCAGACACACAGCAATGCAAAGTGATGGGTATACCCGAGGAGGCAGCCAGATTCGGCACCTGATCCAGCACCCGTTTGGGATTGGGTGGGTAGGTGGGTGGGCAGGCGGGCGGAGGGGTGATGGAGGCAGACGATAGCCCTAGGTTGGCAGCCGATAGAGCTGGGAGAATGGAGGGAACAGATGCTCTTTGCCCAGCCTCCCTCCCTCTCTCTGAGATCAGTGCCAAGCTGGGGGGATGGGGAGGGGAGGATGGGGGAAGGGTGGCATTTGGAAAGCTGGCGGTAGGTGGGGGGGAGCTGGGTCCGCCCAGGCTGGGCAGTGCCGGCAGTGGCTGCCGCCTCTCCACTCTGCCATCTGTCTCGCTTCTCTCCCCACCCCCTTTCTCTCTTTCTCTCTCCCTCCTTCACCCACAGCAAACCAAAAAAAACAGGGTCCTCATTCTGCCCACCCCCAACCTCTGCCCCTCTCCTCCTTCCCACAACTCACCACACCATACCACCACCAAGCCATCTGTGCTCTCTCTTCCTGGCTCGGCCACCTTCTTTCACTCGCCTTCGCCCTCATACCAAAACGGGTGCGATGTTTTAAAAATATATATACATATATATTTTAAAAAGCAACTTAAAAAAAATTTTTTTTCTTTGGGAATGCCCTGTCCTTCTGAGTCTTGGTCCTCGGTGCCAATATTTATGGCAAGCAGAGGGAGGGGACCCTGTCCTCAGCTGGTGCCCATGAATCCCATGCCAGGGAGGAGGGGTGGCTGGGGTGGGGTGGGGGTGGGGTGGGGTATCGGGAGAGCTCTCTTCTCTCTGCGCCTGTGGTGGTTTCCTTTTTTTTTTTTTTTCTCCTCTTCCACTTCCGGAGCAGATTCAAATAGATCTAGAGCCTTCCCCACCCCCAGTTCCCAGGGCCCCTGTGCCCTTCTCTCCCTGCTTTTGATTTTATTCCTCTATCACCCTTTCCTTTTTTTGGTGTGTGTGTGTGTGTGTGTACACGTGTGTGTGCGTGTTTGCATCCATGACGGTGGGCACTGTGCCAGCCACTACACAACCATCTGCGATGCCTTCTGCAGCTTCCGCGCTTTCTCCTTGCCACCTCCAGCCCCCAGCTCCCCTGCACCCCAGCTCTCCACCCCCCAATCATTAATTAGCTACTGAATTAATTAAATCGTGAATGCTAATTAACATTCCTACAGGGCAGGCTGCCAGGCTGGGAGGGCAGAGGAGGGGTGAAGAGGGGATTGGGAGGTTGGGTTGGGGGGAAGAGGAAAAAGACCCAGTCTGCTTAGAAGAGCAGGGGGAAGATGAAAAGAACCCAAAGGAAGGATGAAGGAAAAAGAGGGCAGAGTGATGAGACATGAACATGGAATATGGGGTGTAAAAACTGAGTCCAAGAGAGAGCAGCCCCCTTTTCCTGCCAAAATAAGACAGAGCCAATTGCTCTCATCAAGCTTACCTCCCATCCAGGAAGTATAATTCCTAAAGTGAGGGGCTCCAGCAGCTTTCTTCCTGTCTCTTATAGAAAATTAACCCCAAACCAGAAAATCAACAGCTACTACCTGTCAGCCACAGTGATCCTCAGACCAAGTCACCAAGAGGAAGCTCTGGGCTCAGAGGAGCCCCTGTTGACTTGTCTGTCTCTCTCTGTCTCTCTCTCTCTCAGATATTAAGGTAAAAGGGGCAATCGGCGAGCATCTGCTGCAGGGAGGCATGGGGGACTGATATGGGGAACTGTGAGGGGTGTCAATTCAATAGGAATTCAATAGCAATTAGCAAAATCATTGGCACTGCCTGCAAGGCTGTGCTAGGGAGACTGTGACAAAAGACTGCCTGCCTTTGGGACTCCAGGGTAGGAAGAGTGGAAACACTCCTTCCCATCCTGAAGGTCAAGAATTTGGGGAAAAGTGAGTAAGGACCATCTAAGTTGGAGTTGCTGCTGTTATTAAAGAGAGATGCCAGTATAGGGAAACTTCTTTCTAGGGGTGCTCTATGAAACACTAATCTGATGGGCTGCTCCTTAGAAAAGTAGATCCCATGATCAAACTTGTTTGGGAAATTCTGTTTATTCCCCCTTTAAGAGATTCAAAATGTATATTGGTTTGTTGATGCTCTGAGAAGTCCTGCAAAAAAGAAAATGTTAAATGTGTTTAACTCAGATACTCAAACTCATTGGGCCATGGAACCCTCATTTTATATTTTCTAATTTAATTAATTCTTTCACACAGAAGCAGTGCTCCACTTTGAGGAAAACTCTATCAAGTAATCAGGCATGGCTCTTGCCTGGAAGCTGGCAGACAGACAAGCTGGTCCCAGGTCAGCTGAATCCCAACAGTCCACATAAAAGAAAGAGCACCTAGGCTCTGGTCTTCTGAATGTAATACACCAGCTCATGATGGAGAAGCCTTAACAATCTTTAGCACCACAGACTTATACTTTCAGAGCTGGAAAGAGACCTTAGCAACCATTCCTTAATTTTACAGAAGCAAAAGACTCAGAAAGGTGAAGTGATTTGCCCAAGATCACAGAGCCACTAGGTGACAGCACTGACAGGACCAGAATTTCCTGACCTTTAGAATAGGCGAGGACTTAAAACTCCAGGACTAGGCCAACATGGGATTTATCAGTTACAAATGCTCTTAAAGAGTTTCACCCAGATTCCTTCCCTCTGCTGACTAAGGCGCGGGCCTAGTCTTTCCCCCCACTGCCCACTCTCTTTACCCCCACCTTTGGAACCCTGCATCATTTCCCTGCCTCTGGAGAGTCTAACCTATCTTTCTGCAGAAGTGGGGATGGGGGCAGGAGTTTGTGTTTTACAAAAGCTCCCAAGTGCTCCTGATACCCTGGATTCAGATCTTGTCTTCTAGGGTGCCCTGTCCCTGCTCCTCCCTGCCCCCTCCCCTCTATCCTATATACTATTGCTTTCAACCCAAAGATTCTACTCCCTCACAACCTTTACCTTATCCGGTCAAGAAACCCCAACTGCCTTCTGAGACATCTCCTACTGTATTCTTAGCAACCTTCCTTTTGCCTCTCCTTCCTACTTTGGCATCTGGAGTCCCTGAGGTCACTTAACCTCTTCACCAGAGTCTTTAAGAGGGTGGGCTGTCTTTTAAGCTACAGGGACACATGACTCATTAGTGAGGAGACCCTGGAGCCAGCTTCAGAGACCTGCCAGGACCCACAGCCTCCTTGAGATTCTGAACATCCACCCTCCTGCTATAGTATGAGCCCCTCTTTTCTTAAGGGAACTGGAAACAATAGAGAAAGGTGGAGTCCAGCTTATTTCAAGTGTTTAAGAACATTACTAAATTGTTTTTGCTTCTAGGTCCTATTATGTGAAATGCATCCCACTTCACACCTGCCCTCCCAGTATGTAACCTGCACCCCCAACCCTGGCCCCAACCACTTCTCAAGACTGATGAGTCTCTTCATAAGATAACTCACCACCCCTATTTTAAAGAGAGAATAGCTGTGAAATGCAAGTTTGATCTGCTAAAGAGATTTACATCCAAATATCCAGGAATGGGGCACCTGGGTGGCACATGCACTCTCTCTCAAAATACATGAATAAACATTAAAAAAATATATATCCAGGAATGATGAGGTCCTTTCTTTGGAGCTCTAAAAGTCTATGAACACACCTGCTGACTCCATCTCCTCCCTTTCCATGTTTCTGACAAGATAGCCCTTTGGTGCTGACAGAGCCACTTGAGTGTGACCCACTGTCCCCCTGCTAGCTACATCTCCAGCTGAGGAACCATCTAATTCAGGGAGGGCAAAGTAGAGTCAATTACCCAACGAGAAAGCTAGAGGTAAACCTAGATGTTCTCATAGGACACATTTTTTAAAGAAAGCATTTTGGGGCTGCTTTTATTGGGTGGCATCTTTGTTAAATTACCCCCTTAGTGGTCAGTGACAGAGGCCAAAGTCTAGCTCTCCAGGGTCAAGGATTTCAACCCGGTTCACTTTCCCTTTTGGAACCTGTTTTACCTAACACCCAGGCACCAAGCCACTGTCAGTAGCAGAAGCTCTCCAGAGCTGTGATATATATGATGATTATTCTATTATCAAATAACATTGCCAAGCCTGGCCGGCTCCCTACAATGGTAGCGGCAGAGGTGAGCTACAAAATTCAATACCGATAAACTGTATATTGTCTTCTAGAACCATCACTCTGCTTGACAGCCTCTCTCTAAACTTCCCACCATTAGCAGCAAAGAAGAGGGAGATATGGTTGGTGATGGCCCTATGTGTAAAGGCATCTAGGTGGAGGACGCAAAATGGGACGGGGAATACCCATTAGGTCTTTCACCTCTGTTCTTTCTCTTTCTTCTTTGGCTCTTCCATTCTTTGGAAACTTGCTGGAGGCAAGCATTATTCCTGCCCAAGCCACAGATAGGGAAGATGAAGTTATCAATCATAATTTAATACCAGCACCAAGGACTGAAGAGGAGCCCTGGGTTTCCTCTACCTCCATTAGGTTAAGTTCCTAATTTTCTGTCATCTGGATGTCTCTCAAGGCCAACTATATTTCCTTCAACAGTAATAGTAATAAAAAAAAATAATAGCAACCAACATTTACTTAGCACTTCCTTATATCGGGCACTATATTAACTCATCTAATTGAACAACTGTGTGAGACAGACTAATTTTTACACCCATTTACAGATGGAGAAGCTGAGGCAAGGAGACGTTATTGACAGGAGTTGCTGGAATTCCAATCAGGCAGTCTGGGCTCTAGAGCCCATTCTCCTAACTGCCTTGCTCACCCACTGGTTCTGGGCCTAGAAATGGGGTAGGAGCTGCTCTAAGTGACAGATTCAAGACTAGGACTAAGTCTCCTGAATCCCAGGACAGTGCTGTGACTCGAGTTCTTCATCACCAAACCAAGAGCAGAAAAGTCCATGGGGTTTACACATACTTGCAGAGAAACTTTAAGTCTCCCTAGCTAAGTTGATTCCCTGATATCTTATTCTAGAAGTTTTGAGCCTGGGATACTTTTAGTCCAGTGGTCTCACATTTACTATTTCATTATCATTCAACTAATGAACACAAGGAACTATAAGCAGATTGCTGTTACACAGCGTGAAGTATAAGGCAAAGATACGCAGAAGGCAGAGCAGAAAGCGCCTTCATTTACATATACCACAACTGCATATGGAAATGTTACCCTGAAGGCTATCACAGCAATGGAAGGATTTAAGCAGGGGAATGAAGGTAAGAACTGAGCTTCAGAGAGATTATTTTGGAGGCTAACTGGAGGCCAGATTTGAATGGGCCAGAGGCAGGGATAACAGGAGGCTGTGGCTGGTTGAGGTCAGAGATGACTAAAAACTGAACAGAAATAGTGGTAATAGAAGAGTTAATATCGGTTTTCCTTAACTGGTGGTATATAGGGGTGAGTGAAGAAAAAAAAAATCCCAAAAGATGCTCAGGTCCCATGCTTGGCAATCAAGAAGAGAACGGAACTACCTACTAGGAGAGTGAATAAAAGTAGATTTGATGGGGAAAATATGGACATGATTTTACAAATTAAGCTAAAAGTACAACTCTAAAGTTAGAAGTCTAGCTAAAGTTTGTTTAGATCATCCAGGCAGACACACCCATCAAGCAGATTTTAAGTTTTTGTTTGTTTTTTAAGATTTATTTTTAATTGGTCTCCACACTCAACGTGGGGCTTGAACTCACAACCCCAAGATCAAGAGTTGTGGACTCTACCAGAACTGAGCCAGCCAGGTGCCCCATCAAGCAGATTTTGAATAGAGGAGCTGGAAGCTCCAGAGAGAAATCTGAGCTGAAGACAGAGTTTTGGAATTAACAGGAAATCGGTGGAGTTGAAACCTTGGGAATGAGTACTACCACCCAGGGAGAAAATGCTCAGTGAGAAGTAAGGAAGAGGCAGACTCTTAAGATATCCTAACACACAATAGGTAGAGGAGGTGCCTGCACCAAAAGAGACCAAGGAACAGAGTGATACATAGAACAGAGTGATTCTGTGTGTCACAGAAGCCAAGAGAGAAGAGTTTCAAGAAGAAGAAGAAGAAGAGGTCAACGGGTCAAATGTTGAGACCCGCTGTGTTTGGACAAAGCTAAGATCCTGGGACCACCCTAATCGATGCCATGCAGGCTGCTGACACGGAAAACACTGCTTAGGACTGCTGTGTTTCACAATCCCCACAGAATTAACAACAAAAAAATTACTTTTCACCTTAAAGTTCAGTAGAGAATCATGCTAGGACAAGCAGCACTGAACTATGGAGCAGCCAAAGTGGGGTTACTTGGAAGTCTCTTGAGGGTGAAGACCAACATCTAAGGTAGGAGCCCATGCAGCAGACCCAGGACCCTGAAAACATTGCAGACCCTCTGAAGACAAATCCCTGAGCCTCGTTCCCTCATCTATAAAATGGTCCCAGTGGTTGTGAAGGCTAAATGAGCCAATTTTCCTGATGAAAACATCTTCCACTATAGCTGGCTCTTAGGAGTCACCTAATAAATGCTAACAGAAATTTCCTTCCTTCCTTCCTTTATAGGCTTTCAAGACTTTTAAAGCTGCAATCTTATACAATTCTTAAAACCTAGAGCTTTAAGAAGTATAGAGCCTGACCAAAAGTCACCCAGAAAATTAGCTGCAAAGCTGAGACTGGAACCCAGGGCTGCTAAGGCTTAGTCCAGGGTTTTGTCATCTATGGCACACAAACACCCAGAATCCTTTCATAAGTACATAATTCCTCTTTCATTAATCATTACATCTTGCATAAACCTCAAGCTTTAATACAGTAGTCTTGTTCCTAACTGGACAAGCCTTTAGAAGAATTCACTCTAAGGAAGCTGAGCCCCCAGGAGCCTCTTGGCCTCCACCAGTATGACAGAACCCAGGAGCAAGGACAAGAGCAAAAGAACCCCAGAGCCCTATTTCTCAGATCTCTTTTTCCAAACATTACCTACTACTAGCTTTACTCTCTTTTTTTTTTTAATTTTTTTAATGTTTTTTTTATTAATTTTTGATACAGGAGAGACAGAGCATGAGAGGGGGAGGGCCAGGGAGAGAAGGAGACACAGAACTGGAAGCAGGCTCCAGGCTCTGAGCTAGCCGTCAGCACAGAGCCTGACGCGGGGCTCGAATCCACGAATGTGAGATCTGACCTGAGCCGAAGTCGGAGGCTTAACCGACTGAGCCACCCAGGCACCCCTACTAGCTTTACTCTTGACCTAGAAGCTGAACCCAGCTAAGCAGACCTCCAAGATCCATTTACTTGGCAGAAACCATCCTCAGCCAGAAGATAGAGCTGATGGCTCAAATATCCAGGGCCGACTTTAATCACTACACCTCCTACCTCTGCTTCTGAAATGCCAGCCTAAAATCTACCCTCAGGCAATGTCCAGCAGGGAAGCCATCTCTGCATGTATGATACATTGATATATGTAATATATATTATATAATATATACAAAGTATGTGCCTAGTGACACTAGGGAGAAAGAAAAATAAGGCAGGAAAGGGAGCTGGGATGTGTACAGAGGGAGGACCAAGGGGCAATTTTAAATACAGAAAAAGTGACATTTGAGCAAAGATCTCTTTCTCTGAAACAAAGATCAGCTCAAAACATAATCTGCAAGTAATTTAGCCTTTCTAGAACTTGCTACTTCCATCTATAGAGCAGGGATATTTTAGAGGATGAGTGTTTCTCAGTAGGTTGCTTTTGAGGATAGGAACACATTGTCCTTTAAGTTCTGTTTCATATATATATGAAATATTCTGTTTGGAAATACTCTGTTTCATATATAGTAGCCCCCCATCCCTTTATCTATACGGCATATATTCCAAGAACCCCAGTGGATGCCTGAAGCCACAGACAGTACCAAACTCTACACATACTATGTTTTTTTCCTATACATACACACCTATGATAAAGTCTATCAATTAGGCACAGTAAGAAATGAATAACTGATAATAATATAGAACAATTATAACAGTAAACTGTAATCAAAGTTATGTGAATGTGGTCTCTCTTACCCTTCTTCTTCTCGTGATGACCTGAGATGATAAGACACCTACTGACGAGATGAAGTAGAGAGGTGAATGACACAGACTTTGTGATGCAGTGTTAGGCTACTACTAACCTGATGGTACATCAGGAGAAGGATCATCTTGCTTCTGGACTGCAGGTGACTGCGTGTAGCTGAAACCTCAGTAAATGATAAAGGGGTACGACTATATTAATGTAGGGTAGATATAATTCCCCATACGTAGCAACTGCAAGGCAGATTTCCCCAGATTCACCCAGCTGGCAATGGCAGAAGTGGGAGTGGAAGCCAGGCCTTCTGACTCATGGTCCAAGATACTTGCCTCTACCCCAAGTGGCCTGGACTGAAGCCATAAGCATGTCACATCTCATGATGGGACAAAGGTTTCCCAATGGCACAGCCACATTAATGATGGCATCTGCATTTTGTTCACCATTTCCCTCAAGGACCCTAAAGCACTACAGGCACATTTAAGAGCTGAGAGAGTTCTCTGTTCTCACATGATGCAACACACTTCACCAAGGCCCTCAGAAGTGGTTTTCCTTTCTATGACAAATCTTATCGAGGGCTTTGTTAAGTACCTAGCTCCAAGCAAGGAGCTACAGAATATCTATTAAAAAAAAAAAAAAAAAGATGGAATTACAGGAATTACAGGTAGCTCGGTTCCTGCCATTAAGTTGTTTTAATAGTAAGTACTGAATCACTTATCCTTCCTCCTGTTTAGGCCATGCAACCTTTGCCATAAATCTCGACTATGGGCTTTTGGGATCAGGAAAGAAGTCTACATGCCTGATTCCCATACCCTCCTTGCACATGGTAGGTGCTCAAGAAAGTTATAATTGATCTAGTTCTAGGTAAGAAAACTAAGACTTCAACATACATCTTATTATTCCCCAGAGTTCTTGCCACTCTGCCACACCAGAACTGGATGAAAGTATGTGAAGATCATCCCCACCCCTGGGTGTGACTCAACAATGCTATCAGGGCTTGTGCTCCACCAAAAAAAATTCCTCTCAGACACAGGCTATGCTTGTTCCAACAGAAATTCCCCCCGAAGAGTTCTGCCTCTACCACAGCATCAGCTTTCCACATAATTCTGATTCTACAGACAACTCAAGTGCAGGCCTCCCACCACTACCACGCAGGCCTGGACTGAGGCTCTGCAATCTCCCCCAGCATGTTTAATGGATCTGCCCAGCTGACCTTACATAGGATCCTACACAAGAGGTCTGCTCCAGAGCACACCCAATGTCATAACGACTATTCGAATATGCCCGACTCCCTTCCCAACTGAATTCTTCCATAAGAGGGAGTTTGTATCTTACACCAGAACCTAGCGCAGTGCCTACTACAAAAAGCAGAGTTCAGAGAGAGTCAGTGTATGCCTGGCAAATGCTACCTGTTATAGGTACCACGCTGCCCAAATTGTTCATGCCGGAAGTCACGTAAAGCCTTCTGTACATAGACATGCTTCTCTTACCTCTGTTAAGGCATTATGTTATCTGGGAAGGATGCTATGAGAAATCACACTAATTACCAAAGATCCGCTGGTTTCATTTATTTACTGTTTCCTAACAGAAATAAAGCCTTTTGGGAACGAGAGTAGGAAGATATAAAATATTGAGAAATGCAGATAAAGGTCCACAGCACAGGGTACCACGGTGAAGACAGACCTGGCAGCCATCCTAGTCAGCACAGGATACAGCAGTCCCTGACAGAAGCTCAGAAAGGAGAGTGGGTTAAGTGCTGCCAACTCTATCCATCCAGGGCAATGTCTGCACAGAATTCAGCAATAGGAGAGCCAAGGATTCCCACACACTCGCATCTTTGTGCTGACACCAGACTCTTAGCCTTGGACCTTCCAGTTTCACCTCCTCCTCCCTTCTTCCCTCTGCAGATAGCAGAAACATCCCAAAGGCCAACCAGCCATTTTCCTCTCAGCAGCTCCCCGTGAGGAGGAAACAGAGTTGGCCAATAGGATACTGGCTCAGATCAGCCTCGTCCACTTGCAAGTCTTGGCCAACCAGAGCCTGCAAGCACAGTAGGCAGTAAGGGGGAGGGAGTGGAGGAGCTCAAAGTACATTTCTCACTGCTTCCAGCTAGAGCTGGGTCCAGGATCACTGGTTTTCCGTCAGCTCGGTAAGACGCTTTGATAAGCTGGTCAATTAAATTTATCCAGCAGAACACTTCCTCCTATCTTGCACCTCTGTAGAGTTCCTGCCCCAATTATCACTCAACAAACAAAGAAGGACAAAGAAGGAGGGAACAGCATGTTTTTTCATTAAAGAAAGAAAGAATGAAAAAAGACTGCATGGTGGGGTGTTAGAAACTGGGCCACAAGTTAAAAAATCTAAATCCAGGGCCTGACTCTGCTACTCAGAAGCTCTGTGACTTTGGGCTGTCCATCTCCTTCCCTGAGCCCATTTCCTCATGTAAATGATGGTGCTGGCCCTAGGATAACCACATGTACTTCCATATGCAAGGTACAACAGTAAAGGCTTTATACTTGTTTCTACTCCTCAAAATAAATAAATAAATAAACCCCATACAAAGTAGCTCTTTTCTTTATTTTTTGCAAACAGTAACTGAGGCTCAGAGAGCGTAGGTGACTTGCTAAAAGCTATACAGCTAAGAAATGGTTGACTTTCAAGGTCAGTTTTTTTCAGATCCTCAAACCCACTAAAACCATATGCCATTATTAAACAATCTCCAAACTCCCTTTTAGCATGAGCCATGAAATTTCTTGAATGATCCCCTCCTTCACTGTCAGTCTTTTTCTTTCTTCATCAGTTGATAGCATCAAGATCTGGAAGCTAAATTGCCCAACTGGCACTTTCTATAGCCACAGAGGCAAACGCTTCAAATAATTCAAGGATCCTAGATCCCCAGGGTTGGAATAGACCTCTTAGCCTTCCACATATTTGCTCTTCCATTACTCACAGAAGAAAAATCAAGGAAGGTCTTAAGGAATAGAAAGAAGGCTTCTTAAATTCACATACCTCCTTTATTTTTCCTCTAATAAGTATTAAGACAACTGAACTTGTTAATGTAGCAACCTTTATTTCTTCCCATTGAATTTTAGTATTGTTTTTTCTTTGTTGTTTATTCCCATGTTTGTGATCCAAAAGTCAGTAAGGCTTGAAGCTGCCTGTGCTCCTTCTCATTAGGGCAGGCCTTTTCACTCTGGGCCCTGGACAGCACTGCCTTATAATCATGAGGCCTCCTGATGAACTGATGATGCTCCCACCCCTTTAATGCTTCCACTCAAGGTACCCAGATTCACACATTCTAAAAAGACTACAACAGGAAGAAATAATTGCTGCTAAACAAAGAAAGTGTTAAAACAGAGATTAAACAATATGTTAAAACAAAGCATTATGGAATTCTTCAACTTGCCTCTTTCTGTGCCAATAGGTAATTGAAAATCATTCTAGCTATAAGCAGGGTTATGCCTAAACTATTCTAGGCATATTAATGACTGCAAAAGGGAGATGCAGACAGGCATGAGGACGTTCCAGAAGAGATACAGGTTTAGACAATTAGATTCTTAAAAAAAAAAAGTCTATGTGTCTCAGAGAACAGGCCCAGTACAGAGGTCAGAGATAATAGGCAAAAAGTTACCCTAGAGTTTAATCAAAAGAGATCTGTCAATATTTGGCTTGTTCTGCAAGAGACCATCCAGAAGAAGCAATTAACATAAAGCAAATTCAGGGGAAGAGCTGCAGTGTGTCCTGTACTGGCAAGGGAAATGCCGCTCTCAGACACTGCTGGTGGACAGATAGACTTGCTTAGCCTTTCTGGAGGGCAACTTCAGTCTCCATTAACATTTAAAACTTCTAGCCAGCTTTGAGAAAAATAACTCAATATTCTTCACAATAGCAGTGTTTAAGATAATTTCCATCATTAGCAAAATGGCTAGGTAAACTACAGATACTATCTAGCAATTAAAAAATTGAGGAAGCTATTCAAAGACCTAGAAAGACTTTCAAGATATATTAAGTAAAAAAGCATGTTACAAAACCCTATGTATAGTGTACTACCATTTGTGTAAAAATAAGATAACTACAAAACTCAAAAAAACATATATTTTTTGTACATAAATGCATGGAAAAGGGCACAGATACATATGACTCTGGTAACAGTGGTTAAAAGAATTGGGAGAGTGAGATCAAGTGAGTTCCCCTCACCTGTACTATCTGAATTTTTCATTTTAGAAATTTAACACTGTATAGTGAATGACAAAAAACAAAAGAAAGAAAAGAAAGAAAAAGCACCTAAAAATAAAATATAAATACCAGCTTTATATTTGGAACTAAAGATATTCAAGATAAGTTTTAGTGAAAAAAGCAAGTTACCAAACACCAGGAAGAGTATCATCTAATGACGGGGTAGGAGGGGCAGGTGAATGAACACCAGAGGAAGAGATCTCAGTTTAAATCTTCATTCTGCCACTTAATGGTCCCTTGATCCTGGGCTCACTACCTAACCTTTCCAAAGCCTTGGTTTAAGGAACAGCTAGTTCATGGGGTGCTATAAGGTTTAAGTGAGAACGTTTAAAGTACTTTCTAAAAGCCTGGCACAGACAAGCACTCCATAAATGGTAGCCATTATTTGTATTAATAATAATAAATTCCGTATCAAAACTTGGATCCCTGAGATCATTTCAAAGAGAATCTTTATGACACTTGATTATGATTTAGCCTTAGCATTAATCATTATTATTTTTTAAATTACTAATTCTCTGAGTTTCAGTCATTAATTTTGGAGTTGGAAAGGATCCCAGGAGTTCATCTGACTCGGTGGTTCCCATATAAGGCTGCACAGCAGAATTAGCTAGAAAGCTATTAGCGGTGGGGGGTGGGGGGGGGATAAATGAGGACACACATTCCAAGGCTCCTTTTCAGACTAGATTAAAATTTCTGGGAGGTGGGACTGAATGAGTTCTATTTTTTTTTTAATAAACTCTCCATATCTATACATATACATATACATGCATAGAATACCTGTGAGGAGGGAAATGAAGGACAAAGGGGGTAGAAAATTTCATATGTTCCTTTATGGAGGGTCTGAATTTTTTACCTAAATCAAAAAATCACTTTTAAAAATTAAATAATAATAAGCTTCCCTAGGTGAATCAAATGCAGTCAATTGACAAACCAGAATGGAGGTCTTTCGTCTTTGCCCCAGAAATTCCACTTCAGAAAAGTGCAAGATTTACACATAAAGATGTGGATGTCCATCATAGAAGCAAAAAACAGTAACCCTAAATGTCCAACAATAAGAAATGGTTTTACAAATTATGGTATATCCATGATATAATATTACATGCTAATGAAGTATCTTTTCACTTGTTTTTTAAAATATGACACATTAAGTGGACAAAATAGGATGTAAATGTGTACAAATGGCTTAATCATAATTTTGGAGTGGGAAAACGATGGGAAATGTCTACAAAAAAGTAAAAGGAAATACAGTACATAGAAAAACAAACAAGCCTATGCCCTGCCCTGCCCCCACCCAAAAACCACAAGCCTGTGCCCTGTTTTCCACACTTCACTGCCTCTCCTCAGGCCGCCCCCTCTTTAGGAACTGCCTTCAAATCCCACTGAGGAGCATAAGCACTTTTACCCTGTCAAGTAACTTACCTTACTCGTCACATAATTATCTTACTCATTGTCACACTTAAAAAAAATTTTTTCTTTAATGTCTTTATTTTGAGAGAGAGACAGACAGAATGAGCGGGGGAGCGGCAGAAAGAGAGGGAGACACAGAATCTGAAGCAGGCTCCAGGCTCTGAGCTGTCAGCACAGAGCTCGACCCCACAGATTGTGAGATCATGACCTGAGCCAAAGCTGGATGCTTAACCAACTGAGCTACCCAGGCGCAACGCCCCCCCCAGCCCCGTCACACTTTTTTTAACTTTAAAAAATAAGAGGTCTCAGGGTGCCTGGGTGGCTCAGGTCATGATCTCATGGTTCATGAGTTCAAGCCCCGCGTCGGGCTCTGTGCTGACAGCTCAGAGCCTGGAGTCTGCTTCAGATTCTGTCTCCCTCTCTGTCTGCCGCTCCCCAGCTTGTGCTCTGTCTCTCTTTCTAAAAAATAAACATTAAAATTAAAAATAAATAAATAAGAAGTCCCTTCAGAGGAAAATATTTGCCACAGTTAGGAATGTCACACACTCTAACGCAACTGTTAAACTTCGCTACGTGGCTGTATGTTAACACATGTGCTGAAGAGCTACAAACACATAAGGCTTTAGGCTAGTGCTACGTGCACCCCAGCCTACAGACCTGGTTTCTCAAGGAGCTACTGTCTCTGTAGACAGATAAGACACAAATATAAGAAGGAGTAAATAAGCATATAAGAGGACACAAAAGCAGCACACGCAACAGGTGCTATAGAAACACACACACATTTACACATATACACAGTGAGTTACTGTACTTTATTGTAGTACATCTTTTCCTCTAAGCCAAAATATAAATTCCTTAGATGTAATAGTTTTACATAAACCTAATGCCTAGTGTGTCTAGCAGATAGTGGGTACCTAAAGTTTTAAAAATTAATGATACTTTATGCTCTGCATGCACAGCCCGTATACAAATGTTTTTGAATGAATTAATTACTGCTGCCTAATGGTGAGGAATGCCGCCTAAGTGAACCATGGTTAGGGGTATAGACAACACAGCACTTGCTCTGGCATATTTCAGACTCAAAATGGTTGGGAACTATTTTTCTAACCTGCTGGACTCCTCCCAGACTTCAGTCCCTGGCAGGGGGCTAAACGGGGGAGTTTAGATCTGTACTGAATATAGTTTTCTTTATTCTTGAGAGGAAAAAAGCAATGACAAGCAAACTGTCCCTATTTTTCTCAGGTTGGGCCACAGTAGTGACCATAATGAAATACCTAGTGCCAGACCTACCTTTGTCAATCCACACCAGCCTCCCTTTTGTCTTCTGTGTAACTCCAGGCATTCTCCTGTCCTCTACTCCTTGGTCAAGGACAGAAGCCATGCTAGCCATAAGGCACTCATCTTTCTGAAGTCCTCGCTAGGAATTAGTGCTCTAAACCTCCCAGTGAAGTCATTATCTGATTTGAAGAGAAGGCTCACCCCTAAAAAGTTGATAGGACAACAGAGAGCAAATTCAAAGTCCACCTGGAATGCAATAAGGAAAGGGAACTGAGAATCCTGAATATTCCCATCCTGGATTTTCGTGATT
Organism: Suricata suricatta; assembly: GCF_006229205.1. Classification (NCBI taxonomy): domain Eukaryota; kingdom Metazoa; phylum Chordata; class Mammalia; order Carnivora; family Herpestidae; genus Suricata; species Suricata suricatta. The sequence continues at coordinate 69,784,523 of NC_043708.1, forward strand.
CTCCAGAACAGATACACACTTAGGGATTAACATCTATAAACCTAGAAAAAACCTTTGAAGTTCATCATCTTCTCTGGCTTTGGGCAAACTTTAACCATTCTAGACAGATCACTGATCTCCCAGAGTTCCTTCCGTAGAGTATGCCACTGCCTTGAAAGGAGGAAGTTCTCCTTCATTTCTAACCTAAAGTACTCTTATTAAAATTGAGATTTATTTCTTTCGAAGGCATTCAAGGCAGCAAATTAGCATCCTCTGTATCATTATTTCTCAGGCTATTCATGCATGCTAATGTTTGAGACCCTAAGCTCTACCTTCTAACCTTCAGAGGCTTCAAGACACATACATTTCTCCCATGTTAATTATTCTAATTATTTTCCTTTTTAATAGGTTCCACTCTCCATGATTTCCTTTCTCTGTCTCTTCATATCTCTCTCGGGTTTCTATTAGATTCTTCCTCATCTACCCTTTCTCCCTTTTCCCCCTACCTCCCACCTGCAAATCTCCTATCCTAGATGGGCACAAGTCTTGCTTTACTACCCCTGCTTTTCTGACCTGGCATTCTTCCCTGTAGGAATGTTAATTAGCATGTGGAATTTAATTAATTCAGTAGCTAATTAAAAATGGGAGAGGAAGAGTGGAAGAGGAGGAGGGCGGGAGAGACAGAGCCCGCCTCAGTGCAGAAGGCACCGGAGATGGTTCTGGGTTGGCTGGCACCATGCCACCGCCCTCCAACCCCCCCCCCCAATAGCACGCTTAGCGAGGGGGGAGGGGCAAGAGCGAGGGGCACAGACTGGCAGAGCCTCCAGACAGATTCATTCAGTCCTGCTGCTGCTTTGTGCTGGGGAGAGACAGAAAGAGGGAGAAAACAAGAAAAGAGGAGAAACACGGTCAGACCCCTACTCGGGAAGAGCAAAAGAAGAGGGCATCGGATCCAGTGACTCCTCTTCAACAATGGATGAAGCAAAGAGGAGAGACTGTTCAGAGCCAGCATCTTGGGGTTCCCTGGCTCCTAAGGACCACTAAGGACAAGATGGGAAAAAATAGCCACTAATTCTCTGGAGAAAAAGGCACAGCTTACTCTGACAACCAGGGACCCATTCTGCAGCCCTTCTTCCCATACCAGGCTGTTCCTCAGAACGTACAGGCAATGAGGAAGACAGATAAATGAAAGATGGTGGCGGGGGGTGAGAGGGGGAAGGGTGGAGGTAGTAGGCACAGATGGGTGACAGGGAGTAAGTGAACAAGGAGATTTAAAGGAAGAAGAATGAAGAGTGTACATGAGGAGGGAAGAGAGAAGTGGGAGAAGGTAAAGAAGAAATAAATATTGGAAGAGGAAGTCAGGGGCAGAGCCATGCTTTGTCATGATGGATAAAGAGGGATGGAGTATCTGAGCAGAGGACTTCCACATACTGATCCCGTCCAGCCTAGGCCAGGCAGAAAGGGAATGACATCAAGGCAGCGAGGGGCAGGAACAGATCCTTCTGAGGGTCAACTAAGATGCCGGAGACAGGGAACTCATCCTGCAGGACCTTCCTAAATACTGGATATTGCTGACAAACCAGGAATTTATCAAAAGCAATGGAGAAAAGCTTCCAAATGAACAGAAAAGGAGGCTAGAATGACAGGAGGCTGCAGAACCCGATTCCAGGAGCTCCAGCGGGGAGATGGGTGAGGAATGGGCTTTTTAGCACCACCCAGCTAACTCTCTAAGGGTGTCATCTGATACTGAGGGAAACACATCCATTAGGGGGTTGATTTGAGGATTTGAGGGATGATAAAGACAGGAAAGGCTGGGCTTCAGAAAGCACCCCTTTGGTGGGAGGCATCTAGGAAGCTCAGGAGCTTAAAGCCGTGGAGGGAATAAAGGAGGGCAAGAAGGAAGTCTGCCATCAGCAATAGATTACATAAGGCTTGACTGAAAGAAACAGAAGGAGGGTGTGAAGCCAGATGAAGCTTTTCTGGTGTTAACTGCCACAGAGCTGAATGCAATGGCAGACAAGGGTCATTGTAGCTAAGAGACAGGGTTTTCCTGGCTAGGAATTCTGATTTGATCTCTTTACCACCTAGGGCTTCCTGCAAGAGCTAGCAGTGAGTGAATCACAATTGGGAAAGAGGAAGTAGAAACTCAGGGGCTCTTTATTCTTCAGAGTTCACCCGTGGGGCTAAACCCAAGGCTGGCAGATGAGACAAAGCAGTTCTCAGAGTAAGTTGCTACAGGCTCAGTCAGAATGGAAACACATGAATGCTTTCTGAGCCTATTTTCTAGTCTAGGTTTTAATTAACAATAAAAACTATAAGGACATTTATTAATATAGCCACAATGATGGTTTTACACTAGATTCAGGATCACAGGCACTAGTATGAGGAAGCAGGTGGTCCATAGAGCTTTTTGTTATTGTAGTGGTCCTAGAACTGAAGAGTTAGTTGCAAATAAGCAGCAAAGAAAGAACAGAGACCAGTTTCCAGCATCCACCACCAAGAGCTGGAGCTACCTAGCTCCAAGATACTTTTGAGAGGGAGAAATCTTAGGGGAAGGGACATAATAGTCAGCAGTAAGGTCAAATTAAATCCGGAAAGGGAAATAGAAGCCAGGGCTTTGGAAATCCCTTAGCTTGGCACTGTTGAAGCCCCTCCGCTAGGCTGGACTATGAAATGCCTGAGGAGAGTGCTGGCCAGCTCCCTCAGCCAGCCCACATACCCCAGCTCCCCCACTGCTGATGCTCTCCCTCAGCAGGGCAACCAAGGCTGGCCTAGCTTAGACATAAAATCTGACTGTGCTGCTGGCTTCAGGCTCTCTTGTCACTCTGGGGATGAAATTGGAACACTGGTTTCTAAGAGGCAGTCAACAAAGTCAGACCTAGCTGTCAGAGTGGATATAGGATCTAATGCCTGCTCTGTCAATGATTTATTTATACAGCTTTAGACAAATCACTTCCCTCTCTAAGGCCTGAGTGAAAGAAAACAAAAATCGACCAATTTTAGCTATAGCACAAGGGGAAGAAATAGTTAATACTTTTTCAAAAAATGTTTTTATTTATTTTTGAGAGAGAGAGGCACACAGTGTGAGTGGGGTTGGGGCAGTGAGAAAGGGAGACACAGAATCTGAAGTGGGATCCAGGCTCTGAGATGTCAGCACAGCGCCTGATGCAGGGCTCGAACCCACGAACGGTCAGATCATGACCTAAGCCGCAGTTGAACACTTAACCGACTAAGCCACACAGAGGTCCCAGAAATAGTTAAAACTGAATTTATAGCTCCTCCAGAAGGGCATTAAAGCTGAAAAGTTACTATTTAGTGTAACAAATATTTATTGAGCCTTGCTTTCAAGAGAGGGACCTTCACAGGGTCTACATTAACATGAGCCCATGACTCTAACTAGAATTCTGAAAAAGGGTGGTAGAAAGCACAGCTGTGGAAATGAAGAGTCCACTAGCCTATCCACCTCCATCAACATATACCTTAGGAAGGTGAGAGGCAGGCATACAAGAGATTTTCACAGGCACCTACAAGGTTCAGATAATAAAGTGAAGGGTGTGGTGTTCTAGCTCCTGTATTCACCGAGGCTTTTTCATGCACTCTGCTGGGCAGGCAACTCTGCCTCTCTCCATAGTCTTTGCTCCAAAGGCAGCCTTTGACCCATACATGCTAGGGAAGTGGGAGCTAGTCATTCTGGGGCTGCCACATATGCTAAGGAAGACCTCTTCCCCCCAGGAAATGAAGGAGGGAGGCCACATGTCCATCCACAATTCCTAGGGCAGACACAAGACAAAGACTCAGCACGATTTTCCAGAGAGTTGCTAGGATGCTATTAATCCATAAAAATAATCCAATAAGAGGAAAATTAGCCATCTTAGAAATTGGATAACCTTACAATCAAAAACACTGCTGAGTTAGCTGAGGGACTGTACTGGTCACACAATGAGCAGTCTCCAGACAAAGTTAAGAAGCAAGGTGGAGCAACAGCTGGGATAGGGGTCTGATGAATTTGAGCTACATTCTGGAAAGACTAAACAATAAAGGCAGCTATGGCTGATTGAGGCAACCGTGTCAACCTGGCTGAGATAAAGGAGACAGGGAATGACAGAAGGAGGAAGCAGGCTACAAGAGCAAACTGAGGTCCTACACCAGGACTGTGCTCAGCAGACAGCCAGGATGCCCTTCAAGTAGGCATCACAGCTGTCCTGGCAAGGACCTTCTCAGGACACAAAAGATCAATAACAGGACATCTCCTGAGGGAGCAGAGAACAGGTTTTACAGCACGGTTTTCTTCCAGAGTCTTCAAAAACACAAAGGTAACAAAACCACAGCTATCCTTAGCAAGCTAAACCAGAAGTTTTCTTGGATGAAGCCCTTATTATCTGAATTCTTGTGACCTCCAATCTCCCATTTCCCCAGAACATGGAATCAAATTCTATAAATTCAGATAGCACAGTATTGCCTTGCCAGCTGAGTTCCAATTATCCAAATCCAGGTACTGAATAGATTTGGACAGCAAAGGATACCTTTACTTTGCGCCTCCATTCACTTCCCTCACAGAGCCTTGTCATTCTCCTGACTCAGCCCTTGACACCGACCCCTTGGTTCCCCTGCTCCCTTCTCACCCACTCATTCACAGCCCCTTTTCATTAGGAGAGTCATCTGTAAGATGCCAACAGTAGAAGAGATAAAGAAAAAGAGAGTAAGAAGAGTATAGATTTTAGATAAGGGTGGGAGACAGAAACCTTACCGACAGAGAGAAGGAGAGAGAGAGAAATACAGAAAGCAGGAGAGCTGGAGCTGGGGGAGGGGAAGAATGCACTGCGGAAAAAAGAGCGCCACAAAATTAATTTGAGGAAGGGAACAGTAGAGGAGACGTCGGTGGAATAACAATCAGGCAGTAGAGGGCTGGGGAAAGGGGGAGGGCGCCAGGGGGTGGGAGGAATGGTGTTGGGGAGGAGGGCCCAGCATGTAGAGCAACAGCAGCACCACCTATGGGCAGGACAAAGGGTTACAGACAGCAACAAGAGGCCCCCACCTGGGCATGGGAGTCAGGAGTGCAGGTCGGGAGGAAGCAAGCCATGGCTTCTGCCCTTCAAACCTCTCAGTAACCAACACACAGGCCAGAAGAATAAATTCTATATGGCTCTCCTGGGAAAAGAGGGACTTAACGAGGTAAGGGAGGGAGGCCACATAACTCCTGGCTTTTTCCATTCCAATGGGGTTTCCCACTCAGAATTCAGGCAGTAGAAAATGGTATGAAAAGGAAGGAATGCCAGGTACTGTAGGGGACAAGTATGCCTGCTTCTTCTTTCATTAGCTGGAGAAAGGATTTTATCTTTATTTCCAAGTGATTTCCTTTCCCCACTGGATGTTGGAGTACAGCTCCCTCCCTGGGGCCATGGATGCCCCTCACTCAGCTGCTTCCTCCCAGTAATGCCTTGAAACTCCCAACCATCATTAGAATCCCCCAGGGAGCCACCAAGCTCAGAAAAGGAAAAGGAAGGGTCCACCCCCACCAGTCAAACAGACCTGGGAGGGGGACAGAGTGGAAAGAATGAAAGAGAGAATGCAAAATCTCTGCAGAGGGAGGAGAGAGAAATATGATCAGTGGTATTTGTTGTACTTCCAAGGAGGAAGGATCCGTCACATTTTTAATAATAATAAATACATGAAGACAGATTTGCCAGCACTGCTCCAGCTCCTTGGGAAGTGTGGGGGAGGGGAGCCAATGCAGCTGCAGCACAGACCAATATTCCCCCTCCCTCGCTCCCCCCTCCCCCATTAGATGGGCTCAGTATTGCAGCAACCTCCCCTTCCCCCTCTAACCGCAGTCCTCCCCATCACAGCCCACCCTTTCCTGGTCCCTTCACACAGCTCTGCTCCTCCCTCCTCCACCACGCTCTCTGTTTCTACTCGCCCCCCCTTCCCACCCCCTTCCCCCCCAACCCTAGACTCTCTTTTCAGCACTGGTCCTCATTTAACTCCGTCTTCCTCCAGCTCTCAGAAACCTTAGTACCCACGGAATCCTCCCCCCAATCCTGAGGCTTCGCTCTTTCCTACCAGGGCTCTTCAAGCTGGCAGCCATCTCAACACCCCCACAGAACTAATCCAGTACATTTCAGCATTTCCTGGATCCCACCAAAAAGGGGTGTTTCCCCCCATTTTTATTTCAATGTGACCTCCTTTCTCACAACCTTAAATATAATGGCCATCAAATGTGCTTGTGGTTCAGGGGGTGTCAGGGCCTTGGGACTAGGTGACTACTGCCACCTATTGACCCAAATTTGTTCAGGACAGACCTTTAATATACTTCTTACAAAGCGACGCTCTGTTATTTCAAGAGCATCAATAGCTTAAACATGCGAAGGCACGGCTCTTGGGGCTTCTCTGAGACCCTCTCAACAGTGAGATCAAAGAAATACAAAAGCAAGACTGGGCAGAGAGCCAGAGCAGTGATGCCTTTCTCCATGCAGAGGCAGAAAGAGAATCTGAGGCCAAGAAATGAAAAAGCAAGTTTAAGTCTTCTCAAGGATCTGTAAGCAAAGAAGAATAGGGGACAAAGTTTCTCTCAAGGGTTGTTAAAAATCTTGTACATCACAATATGAATGATTTTACCAACAGAGCAGAAGGCGGGAGTTCACTCATATGCCTCCATGTCTGGATAAGTCTAAACACGAGCTTTACACATCTAATAGATCCCAGGGAGGATGGGGAGACTCAGGACTATTGTTGACTCTCTCAATCTGCTACCAATTAGAACTGGAGACTGGATAGATAAACTGGGCTCTGCAAAGTGGCAGATCTATACAGAGCAGCTCTATGGATTGGTTTAGCTATGTACCTTCCACCAATCCAAAGCAAGGAATAAGAGAGGAAAGCCTGAACTCTCCATGGTACTGAAAATGAACACCATCAGGTCATCCCTTCCTTATAATCAAAGAATTTTTTCTAATGAAAAAGAAATATATCCATGAAGACTGCTGTGAAATTCTGACAGACATCTCCCCAAGTCTTCATAAAATCATAACAAAACAAAGCTTATAAGCAAGAACAGGTCTTGGGCAAACCCTCTTCCCCACTCCTCAGATGAAAAAACTAAGGCAGAGACACTCACTCAATTACTTAACTAGAACAAGGCCAAGACTTTCTTTACCGTCACAAGATGCCCATGTGAACTAATGACAGACATCACTTAGTGAACACTGGAAATGATCTGCTGTTAGCAGTGGACTGAGGAAATCTGACATTCGTGTGGTCTGAACAATCAGAAAAGTGATCTATGAGTAGGAATACAGAATAGAACCAAATGGCAGCCACAGAGAAATAAGAGATTCAAATGCTTAGTTCCCTTGCTCTACTAGAGTTAACAGTGATTGTTAAACTACATTGTGTGTGTGTGTGTGTGTGTGTGTGTGTGTGTGTGAGAGAGAGAGAGAGAGAGAGAGAGAGAGAGAGAGAGAGAGAGAGAGAGGAGAGCGAGCGCGCGCGCGCGAACAAGTGAGCAAGGGGCAGAGGGAGAAAAAAGAAGAGAGAGAAGCAGGGCTCATGCTCATCCAAAGCAGGGCATGAGCTCATCTAAAGTGAGGCTTGAGCTGGCCCAAAGTGGGACTCAGACTCACGAACCGTCAGATGTTTATTGACCGAGTCACCCAGGCATCCCATTCTATGCAGTTTTAAAGGTTACTTGGAGCTACTCAGAAATCTTAGGGAAAGTAGGCTATGAGAACATACAGCTCCAGGATCCCTCATCCTCACTTTATTTTTTTTTTTAATTTTTTATTTATTTTTTATACAGAGAGAGACAGAGCATAAGAGGGGGAGGGGCAGAGAAAGGAGGAGACACAGAACCGGAAGCAGGCTCCAGGCTCTGAGCTGGCTGTCAGCACAGAGCCTGATGCGGGGCTTGAACCCATGGGGCTTGAACCCATGATCGTGAGATCTGACCTGAGCCGAAGTCGGAGGCTTAACCGACTGAGCCACCCAGGCACCCCACCTCATCCTCACTTTAAAGTAACTTTGCTTCTGCCTGTTTCCCATATTAAGAATCCAAATAAAACTTTGTCAGCAGTGTACTCTAAACAGTATTTGATGACTCTGGGGCAAATATTTTCAGAAATTATTCAACATTTTGTTGAAAACCTTTTTCACATAGTGAAACCTGGGATAACAAGATATCCTGGGATTAAAGACTGGATTGAACAGGAGATCCACAAAGGTATGGACTTTTGTTTGTTCAGTTCACTGGTATAACACCATGAAGGCAGAACATTATCTGAACTTATGGTTTCTTTGAAGGCAAGACCTTAAATAGGGGTGGGGCAGTAGGGAAAGGGAGCTAAACTCTACATAAACTACCTACCAGTATTTTTCAAAAAGGGGAAAAAAAACCCCTGAAGACTTTCATGAACCCCAGGATACTCGAGGGCCTCCAAACTCTTGTGTTCTTTAAGCACTGGTTCTCTTCAACCTTGGGTAGACTGCCTAAGTGTCTCAGTTTCCTTACTGGTAAAATAGAGATGATCTATAATTTTTAAGGATTATGTATAAAGCTCCTACCTCAGTATGTAACACAAAGGAAGATCTTAGGGGTTAAAAAAAAAACAAAACACCACCATTTCCTTTTTCTTGGCAGTTCCTATAACCCAAAAATCTTAATTAGAAATGCAACAGTTAGTCCTAAAAAGTAAATGAGGTGGTCCTAACTAACACATTTTTGAACTGAACCTCCTGTCCAGTTAGTTCAGCCAGAAAGGGAAAAGAATCTAACCTGTTCTTGTAGCTCTTTGCTTAGATTCACTTGAGGAAGCAGAAGTATGAGGGCCCTAGGCACGTCAGGCTCCCTCAGATCTACCAAGGACTAAAAGTTCAAGGCCCTACAAATAAACCCATCCTGGAAGAAATCTCAGAGATTCAGTCTAACACATTCATTTTTCAGCTCAGGAAAATCAAAGGCCAGGGATGTTAAGTGATCTGCTCAATATCAGAGTTAACAGGAGACAGTACTAGGTTGCTCCTACTTTTTACCAGGCTACAGCCACTAAAAACATACCCTTCCCCATCAGACAGACCAGTATAAATCCAAATTCATAGGACTCAGAATCAAGGATCTGGTGATGCAATAGCCCAATTATCTCTCTCTCCATGACACTGCCCCCGAATGCAGACATAAAATTAGAGGTCTTCTTGAAATCCTAAGCACTTAAAAAAAAATTCAGTAAATTTATTCAACAGATTCTTCAACTTGTGCCCTTTCTGGTTCCCTTTTCACTTTCTGTATTATCCACCAACAGAGGTCATTCTCTGGACAGAATACAAGATTTTAGATATGTGACTCCTACCAGTCTCTTGGGCAAATATTTCGGTGAGATTTTCATTCATTTGATCTTCAAGCTAGGAATTTGGTCTGCCTTTTTTTTCTTTGCCACTCTTTTGCAAGCTATTTATAAACGGACTGACTTTTAATTGACTAGTAAACTAAGGCCTTAGTTGAAGGAGGGTCAAAGAAGCTGCAAAAAACAAGACTACAGTGATTCTTCATACCCTAGTTTTCTCGTTCACTCTGCTTTTCTCTCTGAATAAACTCTCTTTCTATAACTGACCAAAGATCAGCCCTATGTTTGTTTTAGGAAGAAAAGAAAAACATTAAAAAGTGAGTAACTTATCAAAGAGAAAAGGTTCTACAATACAGCTTTTGCTAGTCATGCACCAAAGGTTTCCTGAACCACGGACACCACCTGGTGGCCAGCAAGTTACATTAACAAAACAAACCCCATATGTTTAAGATAGATAACTTGACTCTATTACAACAAATCATACGCGAACTTACGGCCATGTGGTCCAGAAGAGTTTACTACACTACTCTAATCTCCCAATAATTTTTGCTAAGTAACCAATTTATAGTTTCTGAGAAAAGACTATCAAAGGAAACTATAGAGTCAACTTTCTCTCACTCCCCCTGGAAAACTTCACCTTCCCTTTATCCTTTTATTACCCTCACCAAGGAAACTCCACACCCAGTGATTCCAGTCATACAATACATATGCAAAAGCAGTTTCATTTTGTAAGTAAAATCAATTTTATTCATAAAGATCTTTCCACATATCCAGAGCAAACAATTAATGAGTTTCAAGAAAAAAAAAACCCTACATACAGTGAAATGAGAAGTATCCCAGGATGACAACAAATATATAAATATGTACACCCATAATCACCGCCGCCTCCGAAAACCTGAAAGGAAGGGAAACCAAGAATAAGGCAAAGGACAGTTGGAAAAGCTGAGGGGACAGTAAAAAAGAACACCTAGAGAAAATAGCTCAAGAAGGGTGGGTCCCCTAGGCAGTCCTCTACATCCTCCCAGGACAAAGGACTAGAAGTAGGAATGAAACTAAACTAGGAAAACAGTTCCTTCAACTGACATTTTCACAGTCCTACTTAAGGAAGTCTGCACAAGAACTGTGGGACCTTTGAGACAGAACCCAGAAATCTTTTGGTGTGTGTGTGTCAATGATGCTGATTCTCAGCTTGGCAAAGAAGAGAAAGAGCTTCTAAAAAGATCAATGCCCAGTCTGGAAGAGGACTACAAGGGCTGGTGAGAGACCTAAGATGGCAAATCCAACAGCTGACATCCCAATTCGTACTGCCTGCTCAGCACTTAACCAAGTTCTAGCCATTCACTGACCTTTTTTCTTCCGACCTTTCTTGGGTATTTTCTTACGCTTCTTAATAGGATTCTGGTCCTGGAGACGGATGGAAAAGTGAAGGAATGTCAGGGTGCTTCCACGTGTTAGCACCCCCTTTTCTTGTCCTCATGGTAATGAGTCCCACATGCTGAAATCAAGGCAGCTGCCTTCCCACCACTGTAGCACAACCTTACCTCATCAAGATGAGGTGTTCCTCCTGTCAAAGCACTGATGTCACTAAAGTGTGTGAGGGAATGAAGTTGTGAGCTCATGACATTCGCTCGTTTTCGTCGTCCTTTCTCACGCTTACTGACACTTAAACGCACCATCATGCTCTCCTCATAGTTAATCCTGCCACAGAAACACAGTTTACAACATGCTCAGTCTATACACAAGGAAAGCTGCACCTAAGAATCTTTGCCCTTATTCATTGAAATAGTGCTAAAGAAATTTCACAGCAAGTCAATATATTATTTAAGAACAAACAACACACAATATTGAGCTTCCTCAATGAAATGCTCTTTATGCTAGAAATTCCCTCCTCCCTAGAGATGAACTAACAGCTGATCCATAAGAATATTTAAACTATTATACCAGAGAACTCTTTTCTTTCACCTTCAGGAACAGGATTCCTTACACGAGCCCCTTCACTCAAATCTATCAATGGCGGAGATGCTGCCCAGGCAAAGTTGATGAGTCTATATTCATGTCATAGTCACTTTTCTGCTTTTCTTCCCTGAACTTATCCAGCATTCTTGATGCCATTATAAAAACCTGACTTTATTGCCTTCTGCACAGAAGTGAGAGTTGCGACAGTGAAATACAGAATTTTTAAAGCCCACTGAGGCAGAACTGCACATATTCCTCTTCATGTAGCATTTGCTCAGCCGGAGTTGTTTTTCCCCCCCAAGTTCCTATTCTGTACTTATCACTCCCAATTCCTAGAAACTTTCAGCCCATTTTCCACTCTATTTGTTCTATAATGTGAATTCTCTTGGTACAAGACTTAATCATATTCATCCAAAGCACAAGAACATGTCTCCGGTGGTAGAAAACAACTTCCAGTTGCAAGGACTCAGACCTGTGCTGATCCTCCTGACTCTGGCGAGTAACGTGAGGATGTCGAGCATCACGGATTTCCTCTGGAGCATCTGAGTACTGCTCCTTAAGTTCACGAATGACAGAGCTGCTCAATGCCCGTTTTCTGACCCGTTCTAGGCGCTTCTTTTCCCGCTCAGCTTCTGTTTCATCTATGTGATAAAAATCAGTGAGGGTTATCCTAGAACAGAGAAAAGGTTAAGAGAAACACAGTTTATGCTGAGCAGGCAGCAGCCACAGTTCATACCATAATGTACTGGAACCAAGCGTGGTGGAACATATTTCTTAACTGTTCCTTTTACAGATTTCTTCCCTGAAGCTTCAGACTGGCCTTCTTCTGCTTCATCTTCTTCCTCATCCTCAGAGCTCAACTACAAAAGGAACATAATATCCATAAACTCAGGAGGTATTTGACGCTCAGTAAAACCAAAGCTAGAATACCCTGGGAAGGTGGGAATATAAACAAAAGGGAGAAAGGAAAATCTCATACTCTACATTCTAAGGTACAAGACAGGAATCAACAGTAATAAGAGAATCCCAGGAGATCCAGGATCACCACGAGGCTCATTCAGACTGAGAGTCCTCAGGAAAATCAGAAGAATGCAACCCCTTACCTTGCTCATCATATTGCTGGGATGAGGCTTAAAACGGAGTGGGTCATTCTCACCTGAAACAAAGAAAATCCGAAGAGATTTTACAAGATTTAGAATTTTATGATGGCCCCACATAATCTTATAGCTTCTGCCACTTACTGAGGCTGCCTGTCACTGCAGTCTTGACCAGCTTGTCAATCTGATACTTCAGTTTTTGGTCCAAGGGACGAAGCTTTTCCAAAACCTATAATGTGTTTAAATAGGATTACATTCCCTTCCCCCAAATTAAACATGTCAGAGTCTCTATATTAAATTGCCAGATAAAGCACCTAAAACATAAAGCAGAGCAAGTGAAAAAAAAACTTTTTCATTTGGTTTCCTCACTTAATCATGAGAACACCCACTTAAATGAGAGCTATTATGTGATAGTCCTAGGGTTTAGGCTGTGGAAACCTAGAACGCTAAGATGCGAAATGCTTCATACCGTGCGAATCTCTACCAGTCTCAGAACTGCAACATGTCCCTGTAGAGACCCTCCTGAGGCTTTGTCCAGGAGGAGATGGGTCAAATCCATAAGATACATGAGCAGTAGCTGGTCTTTTACTTCCAAGAGGCTGAGACCCTGAGAACAAAAGTGTAGGAGATACACAAATTCAGTTTTAGACAAAGAAACAGGAGAGCCTAGGGTAAACAGGATAATTTTCTCCAAGTTCAAGTTTTCTCTAATCACTCCATATATGGTATCTGGGGTAGTCTCAAGGAGGTGACTGTATCTAAAATGGCCACTAAGAGAAGTATATTTACATGAGAGAAGCAGAGAGCAGAAAAATCAGTAAAATGTCTCCCAAAATGACTACAGTAGGGATTCTCAACCTCAGAGCCACTGACATTTAGGATCGGGCTATCCTTTGTTGTGAAGGCTATCTGGGAACTGGAGGATGTTGAACAGTATCCTTGGCTTCTACCCGTTAAGGTCCTTCCAAATTTGACAATCAAAATGTACCCATATAATGCTGAATCTTTAATCAAACACAATTATTGACTTTTTAAATCCCCATACAATTATGTGATACAATTAAAAACAACAATCTGTACATACTGACATGCACTTAATTCCACGTCAGGACACTTTCTACATCACAATATGGTTCCAGGTAAGGCGGGGCAAGTATGACACGCACATTTTATATAGTGAGAAAAATCTCTGGAAGATAACACACTATTAAGAACTGCTCCCCCTGGGGATCAGGATGAGGAAAAGGAAGAAACGGAGTGAAAATGTTTTTCATCAGGTACACATTATTTTTTGCAATAAAATAAATTTCCCAAAATGTACCCCAGGGGTTATCTCAGAACAGTGATTACATTGGTTTTAAACATTCCTGTTTGTGCTTTTACACATCTTTCAAACTTCTAAAATTAAAAGCACATTATATTTACAGTCATAAAATCAAGCATATATTATATGAGTAATATAGGAGCAGACTTGTTAGAGTTGTTAAAAAAAAAAAAAAAAAAGTTGGGGGACCTAGGCGGCTCAGTGGGTTTGGCAATCCACCTTTGGCTCAGGTCATGATCTCTCAGTTCGTGGGTTCAAGCCCCGTGTCAAGCTCTGTGCTGACATCTGAAGCCTTCAGCCTGCTTCAGATTCTGTGTCTCCCTCTCTCTCTGCCACTCCCCTGCTTGTGCTCTCTCGCTCTCTAAAATAAACATTAAAAAAAAAAATCTTTGTGACTATATAAAATGAAACTGAAAAAGTCCAGGTTAAATACTCTGCCTAAGATTAGACACATATTAGGAGTATGACTGGGATTCAAACTTAGTCTGACTCCAACACCAAAGCCCGGGGTATCTTTAAACCAACATGCAAAGCTGTTGAGATCTGCACCTAGTATGATAATAGGAGGAGGAGAAAAAATTTAAAGACAGACAAACTGAGTTTAAGTTCTGAATTAGGCATTTGGTAGTCAAATAATGGGTAACTCAACTAATCTTACGATCTCAGTCTCCTCATCTGTAACATACATAGTATTTCCTTTTTGCCTGGAAGAGTAATTATGAGGCTGAAAAAAGAACTCTGTAGTCTGTAAAGCACCTAGTAAGTTTTTGGTCCTGAAAGATAGGTTACTAAATTCTGTTCAATGAATAAACAAATATATAGTGATCTAATACACATGCTGGTAGCCCAGAACCAGCCAAGAATTTGAGAAGTAGGTTCTTCAGGCTAGCTTGGACACTAGCAAGTTCAAACAGTTCTAAGCATATGAGAAAAAAAATCAAAAAGAAAAAAAAAGATTAAAAAAATCAGAAAAAATAAAAATAAGTAATAACAAAACTGAACAATGAGAAAGGCAAAGACAGAATATATTAGAAACTCTATTAGCTATAAGGGCACCTGGCTGGCTCAGCCAGTGGAGCACGTGACTCTGGATCTCTGGATTTTAAGTTTGAGCGCCACACTGGGTGTAGAGATTACTTAAAAAATAAAATTTTTTTTTTTTTTTTTTTTTTTTTAGAGTAGGCTTCACATCCAATGTGGGGCTTGAACTCATGACCTTAAGATCATGAGTCACATGCTCTATGAACTAAGCCAGCCAGGTGCCCCCAAAATAAAATCGTTTAAAAAATCCTATTAGCTATCATTCTAAAACACAAGTCTTCTGTAAATCCCACATTTAAAAATCTTTCAGTGACTCATTGACCTAGGGAGTACTTTGATTAAATAACATCTTAGGACAAAAAGTCAATATATGAAACAAGAGTGGTGCCTGGGTGGCTCAGTTGGTTGAGCGTCCAGCTTCAGCTCAGGTCATGATCTCACGGTTCGTGTTCGTAGGTTTGAGCCCCATGTTGGGCTCTGTGCTGACAGCTAGCTCAGAGCCTGGAGCCTGTCTTTAGATTCTGTGTTTCCCTCTCTCTCTGACCCTCCCCTGATCATGCTCTCTATCTCTCAAAAATAAATAAAACATTAAAAAAAGTCATTATATGAAACAAGAGTTTTCCAGTTCAAGCAGATAAGAAGAATCCAAAGTCCTCCCCTTCTACATTGCTCCATATCCAATAATCTCTAAGGAGGTTCTACAAGACCTTAAAAACCACCGTAATTCAATTTTAACATCTCTATGGTCAGGACGTATCTTTTTATCAATGGTACCTTAATATTATGTCATATATTAACAGGCAGTATTTTTTTAGTATGCAAAATAAGCGGTACATCCCAAATGAATACCATTCAATTAGATGAAATACAACAGTAACTCCTCAGTTGGCCTACAAGGCTCTTCACAGTGACTCCTTTCCTAGTCTTACTTCCTACTCCCCACCCCCCAACTGTACATCCAACCACAGTAAATAACCTCCTTTCCCAAATATAACCATGCTTTCAGGTCTCTGTCCCTTTGTACATGTTGTTTCTTTCTGTCCCCTGGAGTCCTATTTATTCCGCACAATCCTGTTACCTCCTCTGAGAAGCCTTCCCTGACTTCCTCTGGCAATTATTTAATCTCTCTCCTGGGCTTGCACAGTACTCTTTATGACTCATCAGCAACTCTGCTATTGCCTATACCTACTGCTTTGATCTGCTGTCACCTCCCCTAGACTTCAGCACAGAAACTGGATCGTATTCATCTTTGAAATTCTTTTTTAAAACTTTTTAACATTTACTTATTTTGGAGAGACAGTGCAAGTGGGGGAGGGGCAGAGAGAAAGAGGGAGACACAGAATCCAAAGCAGGCTCCAGGCTCTGAGCTGTCAGCACAGAGCCCTACTTGGGGCTCAAACCCACGAACTCAAATCCACGAACCCAGGAACCGTGAGGTTATGATCTGAGCCAAAGTCAGACGCTTAACCACTTAACCGACTGAGGCACCCAGGTGTCCCTCATCTTTGAAGTTCTAGTACAACATAATACATTTATGATGAAAGACCTGTTGAGAATAAATCAGGGGATGCTGACTCTTCAAGTATGTCTTACCTTCTCTGTAGGGTAGGCTCTAGCTTGAACTTTTTTTGTCAGAGCTTGTACTTGTGCAGTTACAGCTATCACCTGAAATTAATTCAAATAAAACAGCTGACGAGAATATACCCAGTTATCTGTGAGCATGGAAGGGCAAAAACTAAATACCTGAAACCCTGCCTAAAACATAGTACCACCTTTCTTCTCAGAAGCTATAGGAAAGATGGTTTCTGATACGACTTCATAAAGTACAAAAAACTTTCCACCTCCTCTTAAAGCTAAAGAAACCATCTTATCAAACCATGGGGAGGGAAGGGGAGCTGGGTCAGTGGTGATGTGGGGAGACTGCACCCTTATCTGTACCGGCTCAATCAACCAGTGCAGCTGGCTACCCACAGGGCATATCCTATCACCCTTCCCAGCACTGGTTTCTTTAGCTATAAGAATAAAGGAAAGCCATTCAGATGACTTCTTTTTGGAATTTTCTGTAGTTCTTTGGATGCAGAAATAAATTACTTTGAATTCTAACCTGAAAAAGTTTTCACTAAGTCACTCAGCTCTTGCGGTATTTGGTATCATTTAAATACATGTCCCCCAAACGACCAACATTTGGAGGTTAAGCACACAAAACCAAAGTCAATCCGTCAGTAACCCATCCCACAGGGGTGATATGACTCACCTGCTCCTGAAGGTTTTTCAAAAGAGTCACGGCGCTTGGCAGGTCTGACTCCAGCATTTCCTATGAGAGGGAGAGGGGGAATTAAAGAAAACTCCTTCTTTCCTCAGGATTATGAGAAGACAGGACGTATAGGGAGGAAAACCTCCTTTTCTCTCCAACACCCAGACCTCCGACTTTCGCAGCCTCGCTTCACAGCCGGCCAGCCCCTCCAGCTTTCTAAGAGGAGCGGTAACTTGGCCCCCGCCACGCTCCTGCTGCTTTTACCCGGCTGTATCAGGGAGGTTGCTTCTTTGAAGCTACTTTCGTCACCTCTCTCTCCTCACGCCAATAATTTGCCCAGAACCGCTGAGGGTAAAAGAAATGCCAACAATAACGACGCAAGGAAGCAAACTCACGAGATTCACCGGCGCCGCCATCTTCAAATACCCGGCGTGTTCCGGGGCCGTACTTTCTGAGAGCCAATGTTATCTGATAAACTTGACAGACAACTCACGTTTGCAAATCTAACCCAATAAGAATAAGGGTCTCTCACTTCCGCCCCGAACAGGATGTGGGGAGGCGGAGCCAAGTCCAGCCAATGGAACGGAAGAACTGACTAAATTTGTCAGATTTAGGGGGAGACCTAATGACGAAAGTTACTCGTGGAAAGGGGCGCGTGATCTGTATAATGAGGAGAATGATGGAAACTAAACCAATAAAAACGGGGCAAGCGGTTGATCGACAGTTAGAGAGGCCCAATGAAAAAAAGGAGTTTGCTGAGCAAACTGATAGCGTATTGGCTTCCTGGACCCCGTCTTTTTCACTACGCCGCCCTTGCGTGGCCACAATCCGCCGCTAGGTGGCAGTCATTGGCTTCCCTCTGAGGCGGCAGTGTTTTGGATCCGCCGTAGCTGTCTGCTGCTCCAATGCGAGCCACGCGAGATTTCCCACAGGCCATAAGGCCCTTGCATCGATTTTATGATAGTACTCATCTGTGGCCCTGGAGAAGTTACTCGGTCTCTGAGCCTTTTTCATCTGTTAATAAGACAGATGGACCAGAGAAGCCCAGAACCAGGGTTTTGAAACGGACACCCCTGGCACTTGAGCGCTTATCTCCCTCATCTTGTGCAACGGGAAAGCTGCGGAAAGAAACCACCCCCCCGCCGCCCCCATACCGCTCCAACACTCCTCATCCCTACCAATCTGAGGACTTAAAAGGGAGCACATTTTACATGTGAGGAAGCTAGTTAAGATTTATGTGACGCCCCGTCACACAGTTTCGCAGCAGAATTTGGTCCAAATCCAGCCCGTATTTCATTATGCCCTGCCTCATCTTTTCTTGATACTTTAAAATATGTCAGCTGTTTCTCACAAACTGATAAAGTGAATTGGGTGGGTATGAATTGCTTCCATCACCTGCCTTAGAAATAAGCACTGCAAAAGGTTAATAATGGTCTTGAATTTGTCCAGAAGGCCAAGCTGGCCTAGGGCTAGAAATCAGATCTCCCGACTTGGAACTGTCTTCTGGAACTAAGGAGAGAATAATCCCTATGTCTCTGCAGCCAGGGCTGGAAAATTGTAGTTTCTAAATCTTTTGCTGGACTCAGGAAGAATAGGTAGGGGTTGTAGCCAATCACCATGCCTCTTAATGTTGGTTTGCTGCTTCAGGCCCACCATAGAAGCTCAGGGTACCTTGACAGCCTATTCATTCAATTAACCAATAATTAAAATAAAAAACTTTTTTAATGTTTACTTATTTTTGAGAGAGAGAGAGTCCGAAGCAGGCAGCCCAGGCTCCCAGGTGTCAGTACAGAGCCCCAAGGCAGGCTGGAACTCACAAGATCAGGACACCAGCTGAAGTTGGAGGCTCATCTGAGCCATCCAGGCGTACCTAACCAATAATTTTTGTCCTGTTTGTCAGGATCTGTATTATGAAAAGTTTCCATTTCAACATACATTCTCATACTTGTCTTGGTAGGTTATAAGTAAGCTTTTCCTTTCTTTGGAACTTGAAATTAATCTGTTCTCATGCATTATGATGTCAGCAAAAAAACAAATTATACTACTTCGTTTTGGTTTTGATTATTAAATACTTGCTAATCCTTTTTTTTTTTTTTACAAGAAAATCTTAGAGTTAATAGTACACTAATTCTTTGTAAAACTCTTCCAGGATTCAACCAACAAGTATTGGCAGAGAACACAAGATCATTAAATTTATTGTTTTCTATTCCAACAATTCCATGAACTGTTAGTCATTAATAACATTTGCATGTCCTGTAATTCCTGTCCATTCCTCTAGATATAAGATTTTTTTTTTCTCTCTGACTTTTTTCAGGATTTTTCTGTCTTTGGTTTTTGCAATTTGAACATGGTATGCATATGTGTAGGGTTTTGGGGTTGAGTTCTTTTTGGTTTTAGGTTTTTGGGGGGTTTTTTGGTATTCATCCTGCTCAGTGTTTTCTTTTTTAATTTTTTTAAGTTTATTTATTTATTTTGAGAGAGAGAGAGATTGCAAGTGGGGAAGGGGCAGAGAGAGGGAAAGAGAGAATCCCAAGTAAGCTCTGTGCTGTCAGCACAGAGCCCAGTATGGGGCTTGATCCTGTGAACAGTAAAATCATGACCTGAGGCAAAATCAAGAGTGAGATGTTCAACTGACTAAGCCACTCAGGTGCCCTAAAGATTAGTTCCAAATTATGGAAACAGCCCAAGTGTCCATCAACTGATGAATGAATAAAGAAGATGTGGTAGACACACACACACACACACACACACACACACACACTGGATTATTATTCAGCCGTAAAAAAGAATGAAATCTTTCCATTTGCAAGGACATAATGTAATGTTTAATTAAGTTAAAATTTGGTTTCTCAGTTGTTCTTAACACATTTCAAGCCCTCAATAGCCATATTTGGCTAGTGGCAGACAGGGAGAGTCCCAATCAAATCAGAAGGGTGGGAAAGCCCAGCCTGGGGTGAGGGAACTGTTGGTAGGTTCATCAGACCTGGAGGTGGGAGGCTGTGAAGTGATAAGATGGTATAAGCTGTGGCCGGTTAACGAGGTGTTTCTAAATGCCAGCCAGGTGGGCCTGGGCTTTGACTCAGAAACAACATGGAGCCCTGGAAGCTTCTATGAATGACAGATAACGTAAGAAGTGATACTTCAGAAACTTGAATCTGCCAGCCATTTGGTGAAATGAGCAGTTAGAAGACTAGTCAAGGTGCTGTTGCGATGATCAGGCATGAAGAGGACCCCAGCTGCACAGGTAGACTGCAAGGAGCTGAGAATTACTAGATTGGGCCGGCTGAGACGGGGCAGGTTTTGGAGAACATTGTCATTGCAGATACTGGAAGGGAGTCCAGACCAGCCTGGCAGCTAATAAAAGGAGTTCATCCATTAAACAGTCAGAGTCAGGAAGACGTTGTAACAAGAGGGCACCTAGAACAGGTTTGGAAAGCCAAGCAGGCTAGTGGTAACAATAGATACCACTCACTGAGCATTCACTGTTTGTTGGGAGCTATGCTTATAACTTCTTTTTTCCCCCTAGCTTATTTCAGGTGTAGTTGACAAATAAAAATTGTATGTATTTAAGATGCACTGTGTGATGTTTCAATATATGTATACATTGTGAAATGATTACCACAATCAAGCTACGTAACAAATCTATTACCTCATATAGTTACCTTTTTCTTTCCTTTTTATTTTTTTTTGGGTGGGTCTGGTGGTGAGAACAATTAAGATTACTCCTAATGAATTTCCAGTACACAATACAGTATTGTTAACTGTAGACACTGTGAGGTACATCAGACCACGAGAACCTATTCATCTTGCATACATGAAATTTTGTCCTCTGAAAATTTCTCCTACCCTCTAGCTGTTGGTAACCACCATTCTACTTCATGTTTCTAAGAGTTTCACCTCTTATTTTCCACATACAAGTGAAATCATGTAGTATTTGTCTTTTTGTGACTTATTTCACTTATCACAATGTCTTCAGTTTCACCCAGGTCATCACAATCACAAGATTTCCTTCTTTTTAAAGACTGAATAATATTCCTTGTGTGTGTAATCATATTTTCTTTATCCATTCAACTGTTGATGGACACTTAGGTTTTTTCCACGGATTGACCATTGTAAATAACACCACAATGAGCATGGAGGTGCAGATATCTCTTTAAGATGGTGATTTCATTCCCTTCCGATATATACTCAAAAGTGGGAATGCTGGGTCATGTGATAGTTCTATTTTAATTTTTTGAGGAACCTCCATTCTATTTTCCATAATGGCTGTAACCAATTTTTTAAATAACTTCATATACATAATCCTTAAGCCAAGCAAATAAGGTAGATATTACCATACATGATTTTTTAAAATAATTTCATTTATTTATTTATTTATTTATTTATTTATTTATTTATTTTAGAGAGAGCGTGAGTAGGGGAGAGGGGCAGAGGAAGAGAGATAAATTTTTAAACATTTAAAATTTTTATTTTATTTATTTATTTTTACTTATTTTTGAGTGAGAGAGACAGCGTGAACAGGAGAGGGTCACAGAGAGAGAGGGAGACACAGAATCCAAAGCAGGCTCCAGGCTCTGAGCTGTCAGCACAGAGAGAGATAATTTTTTAAAAATATTTAGTTATTTATTTAAGAGAGAAAGAGAATGCATAAGCAAGCGGGGGGAGGAGCAGAGGGAGAGGGAGAGAGAGAATCCCAAGCAGACTCTGCTGTCAGCAGAGCTCAAAGCAGGGGCTCGATCTCACAAACTGGGAGGTCATGACCTGAGCCAAAATCGAGAGTTGGACACTCAACCAACTGAACCACCCAGGCACCTCTACCATCCAGATTTTACAGATAAAGCTGAGGTTTAATGCCAGCATTCAAAGCCAGATCTTCCTGGTTCCAAAGCCTGTGCTCTTGAGATTAGTGCTTGTCAAACTTTAATGGGCATTAAATCACCTGAAGAGGTCTTGTTGAAATGCAGATCATGTTTCAATAGACCAAGGTTGGGGCCTGAAATTCTGCAGTTCCAACAAGTTCCCACTGATGCAAATGTATCAGTCCATGGATGACACTTTGAGTCACAAGACTTTGAATGATACTTTTTTTTCTCAGAGAGGTTAAGTAAATCACCCAACTCATGCAGCTGATCCTTAGCAGAGCCAGGGTTTTTGAACACAAGTCTATTTGACTACAAAACCTATGCTCTTAGATATTAAGATACGTTATCTCTCTTGGGGCGCCTGCGTGGCTCAGTCAGTTGAGCATCTGACTCTTACTTTGGCTCAGGTCATGATCTCACGGTTTGTGAATTGGAGGCCCCCATCGGGCTCCACACTGACAGCTCAGAGACTGGTTGGGATTCCCTCTCTCCCTCTTTCTCTGCTCCTCCCTCATGTGTGCTCGTTCTCTCTCTCTCTCTCTCTCTCTCTCTCTCTCTCTCTCTCTCTCAAAATAACTAAATAAAAAGTTTTTGAAAAGATATGTTATCTCCCCTTATTAGCAGGAGACAGGGCCACCAGCTTCCAGTCTGGGGCTTGAGAGAAAAATCTAATCCCTGAGTAGATGGGAGCCAGAAAAACTAAGAGAGTTACCAAAACAGGGCTTCTGACAGAGGTAACATGCACAACCAGGGCTCAGTTACCAGACTGGGGCACAGGGTGGGGCCCAAGCCTTAGGAACAAGACAGAAGCTAAGTTTCTGGAACTACTGCACAGGGGCAAGGCTAACTGGGTGCTTAGACTCCAAGTCAGGCCAGAGCTCATTCTCTCCCTCTTGTGTGGAACCTAATTGGGGATAGGACTGCTCCTGCAGGTGTGACAAGGCATAGCAGAGGAGAAAATTGACAGAGGGCTGGGAGCCAGGCTACCCTTCATACTTCCCTCCCCCGGATCCTCGGGACTCCCCAGAGAGTCTAGGCCTTCCTGGGGCATACTTGTATCCTTGGGGGCTATAGAACCCATTCTGTGCACTCTCATTGCTCACCCTCCATTCTCTTGATTTCAAGCCTTCCTCCCACTTCAGTCCTCCATGTGCACACTCCCTGTTTGCATGACAGGATGGTTCCATGTTTCAGGCCTTTATCCTATTGACCTTGCTCTGTCAGGACCCATAATAACTGTCTTTGCTTTTTCTTTCCCTTTTTCCATCCTGACTTGCTCCCTTTGATTGGCCAGGGCATAGAGTGGGTGTCTGGGAAGTGGCACAAAATAGAGGCACTAATATTGACTCAGTCTGGGGTTTGCAGTGGGGGGGGGCAGGGAGCAGCACAGAGCAGGGTGAGAATAGAGCGAGGGGGTATTTCAGATGCCTCTGAGCTTATGCTTTTGTGTCAGGAAAGCAGCCATCCATGCTGCACCAGCTGTCAGTTCAAGAGCCTCATCAGAATCATCAGCTATATTAGGATCTTGGACAGAACTTTTGATTGACTTTTGGCTAAAGGCCACTTCAGAACTTCCACAACAAAGGACAGGTAAAATGTGATCTAAAGGATTTGTTACAGAGCCCCAAACAGAAAAAAATGACCAGATAAATTTTTGAGCATGAAAAATGAGACAGACCAGAATTGGCTTTGTGAAGGCAACGCTCAGATGTGATGTCAATGTCAGCGTTGTGAAAAAAGTCTTTTACGCAGATACAGATGTTACAACCTCTGCTGTACTAGGATAATTTCCCATGACCCGAGAACCCACCATGTGCCTACTGTCACTTCTGCC
Source organism: Suricata suricatta (assembly GCF_006229205.1). Lineage (NCBI taxonomy): Eukaryota > Metazoa > Chordata > Mammalia > Carnivora > Herpestidae > Suricata > Suricata suricatta. The sequence goes on from NC_043708.1 coordinate 69,808,202, forward strand.
CATAAGCAGGGTCTTTCTGTCCACGCGACCCCTTTTTCCCAAGAGGACAATGTTCAAGGGGCAAAGAAGAGTCAAGGCAGAAAGAAGTTGTTTGTCAGCATCCTCTTAGATATCCTTTTTTCCCCCTAACATTTTATTTTTAAGTAATCTTTACACCCAACATGGGGCTCGAACTTACAACCCCAAGATCAAGAGTCACGTGCTCCACCAGCTGAGCCAGCCAGTTGCCTCTCCTCTTACATATCCTTTATTGGCCTTCTTGAGTTATTTTAGATTTCATTTTGGTTCATTTTTGAGAGCTGATTACCGGTTAGCCCCTGAGACTCTGGTAATCGTCCAAACGCAAGTAACTTAAGGAGAGACTCCTAGAGTCATTCATGGCTTGAAAAGCCTCCAAAAGCATGACATATAACTTTAAGTATCCCAGTTAAAAGAAAATCTCAATGTATATTTTATACATATGCATAAAAGGGTCTGAATGGATATCCATTAACTCCTAACTATGGTTACCTTTGTGGAATGGGACCATGGATAGCGGAAAGGGCTTCACTTCTTTTGCATTGTAGAAGATTCATTGTTTGAATGCTCAAAGTGATGAGCATTACTTTTATAATTAGTGACAAAGGAGAGAGGGGGGAAGGGGAAAGAAGGAGGAAAGGAGACAGATTTGGAAGGGAGAAGAAAATACAGAAAGGCAAAAATAGAAAGGGGAGAGAGAGAGAGAAAGAAAGAGAGAGAGAGAGAGAGAGAAAGAGAGAGAGAGAGAGAGAGAGAGAGAGAGAGAGAGAGAAGGAAGGAAGAGGAGCTCCCTTCTCCCTCTCTGAATAAGATCCAGGGAATCTCATCTATGTCTCTCATCCTCCCGTAGCAATTGGAGCCCTCATAGGAGCAGAGAATAGCAGCTGTCCACCTTCTTTGGTACATTATTCATCATGTATTTATTTTATTTCAATTTGTCAGAGTTGAAAGAGCTCAAGATAAAAATATACATAATAACTTTTTGCCATTTAAAATATCAAAATGGGGGCACCTGGCTTGTTCAGTTGTTTGGGCAGGATATACAACTCTTGATCTTGTGTTGTAGGTTGGAACCTACACTTCTACAATGGGTATAGAAATTACTTTAAAAATATAATCTTTAAAAATAAGTAAGTATATAAGTAGATAAATAAAAGATTAAAAGTTAAAATAAATAAAATACATTTTATTATAAATATTATAAATATCAAAACAACGAACTACATTTAGGGAGACTAGAGGCAAGAGGCGGGAGAAGGGGAAAACATAAAAGGAACATGCTGAGCAAGAAAGAAACAGCAGGTTGGAGTAAATAGCAACACACACCAGTCTGCTTAAAAACCCCAGGAGGCCACTACTCCTTGCTTAAGCTATGAAACCTGGCTGCCTAGAGGCTGTGCCAGAAAGGTAAACCTAGAAGACTGTGTTTCCCATTTTCCTCCAGAACACCCACAGTGTGGGCCAGTGGTTGTGGATGTGGTTGCTCAAGAGCCAACTTTTTGTTCAGGATCCACCTCGAGTGTACCTTCCACAGAAGCCCTAATTGCCCTCTGTTCTGCTGCTCTGCCCTCAGGGATGGCACTTCTTCATTCCTGTATTTATGCCCTCAATTTTTCAGTTATTTTGCACATGTCAACTGTTGTCACTCTGGACCTCTGATCATGTTGGCCATGTGTTCATTGATCTGAAAACTCTTTGAGGACATGGAGGCCTCTGACCTGTCTCTTGACTCCTTTCAGTGTCTAGGTGCTGCCCTGGTCCACAGAGACTGTGCAATGACCTTCCTGTCCCCTTCCCACCACCTCTCCATGCTCTTCTCCAGTGACACTGCCAGAAGCCAGAAGGACCACAGTTAGCAGATGACCATGCAGGCACGGCGGTCTAATTCTAGCCAAGGGCATGGGGGAAAGGACAGAGCCCAGGGACCTGTGGCCTCTTCTTTGAGAGGACACAGGTCTAATAATAGGAGGGGAGATTAGGGAGGGATTTGAACTGCATTGTTATCTCACAGGAATGGCCTTTGAGAGCCTTTTTCCAAGCTCTTCCAAGAGCGGCACCACCCCCTCTTCTGCCCTGTGTCTCTGAAGGAGTGCTCCCTGCCTTTCACCACTTCTTTCTCTCCTCTTTCTATCTGCTCTTCTCTGTCAGCCCCCAACCGATGTCTCCCTACCTTGTCCACCCAGGCCCGGGCCTCTGCAGCCTGTCCTCATTTCTCATCCCTTTTCTGTCTCCTGCACCGATTTTCCTGACTTCTCTGCCTTCATCTGCTTTCTTCCACCACTTCCCACAAAGTCCTTCCTACGCAGCCTTCTTGCCCACGTCTGTCTCCCTCCTGGCCCCTACCGCCGCACCCCCTCTCCTCCTCCTAGTTTCCCCACTATCTTCAGCTTCAGGCACCAGACTTGTTTACCAGGCTGCTGGCCTTTGTTTTCACTTTTCCAACACATTTGAGCCAGTTTCTCCCTCTCCTGCCTCTGTCCCTGGGCTCTGCCCTCCCTCAAAGATGAGCTGGACAAGTATAGGTAACAAAGATTGAGGTGGACTGATATTTTCTATTCCCCACTGGACACCAGGCATTGGCACACTTCTGAGAACAAGACCCGGGACATGCAGGCCACAGGAGACACCTCCTTGAGCCCAGCCACAGCTATTTTTAGGAACCCAGTACCACAAAAAGGCCTTTTGCTTTGTTTCACACCACCCCCATGGAACTGGCTCTAGGTAGTCAAGCTGTAATCTCAGAGACAGGGGGCCCAGGCACGGGGAAGCCAGGCTGGAGCCTGTGCCCCCTGTCCTGACTTCTCAGAGCCATGGGACTCTGCCCTTGGGGCAAGGTCACCTCCCCCCACAACACACAGACACACAGCCACACGGCTTTGCCACTCTCTCTGCCACTCTTTCTGCATTCTTGGCCTATTCACTCCACAGCTGACCCTTGGCTCTGCCAGCCCCACCCCCCTACTCCTCCACTGTACCTCCTGGCCTGCCTCTCTCTCTCCAGCTCCCAAAGGACCCTTTCTGGCTCTTCCCCACTTCCAACAAACCAATCAGTTCACCATCTTGCTTCCTCCCCTTCTGGCTCAGAATGGTTTAGGCTGTTTTGATCTAGTAAATCCAAAGCCCTGTGAAAGGCCCCTCCTTCCTTGCTGCAGGTGGGGAAGCTAAGCCCTCAGCTCAGGTCCCTTCAGGGTCGAGGAAGCTGACCAGCTCTCAGTCTTTAGTCTCATCTGTGATTCCCAGGTGTTCTGGCAGTCAGACTGCCTGCTGCCCCTGAAAAGCTCCCTTGGGAGAAAACAGCAGCCAGCTCCCTGAGCTCCTCCTCCATTGCAAATCAGACCCAGGGAGGTCCTTACCACCTGCCCCCAGGGCTGGAAGGCGAAGAATGTGTTTCTCTTTGTGTTCTTAATCTATTTCTTTCTCTCTTTTTTAAAATATATATTTTTAAATGTTTATTTATTTATGTGAGAGAGAAGGCAAGTGGAGGAAGAGCAGAGACAGAGAATCCAAAGCAGGCTACTCTCAGAGCCTGACATGGGGCTAGAACCCATGAACTGTGAGATCATGACCTGAGCTGAAGTCAGATGCCTAACTGACTGAGGCTCCCCTCTTTAATCAGTTTCTAATAGTTGTGTGGACTTTGAGGCATGTGCAGCAAAGGACTGGAATTAAACCCCAGCTCTGCAGCAGGAATGCTACACAGGAGATCAGCCTTCCACAGTGCATTCTCTTTGAACCCCAGCAAGAGCCCCACTCTGAGAGACCAGCAGCTATCCCCTGGCCAGTTTATGGGGTTGGGGCGCATAGAGGCACCTGCACGGTCAAAGCAGCAACATCATCTTTTCAGGTAAAATAAAAATTCTGAGGCATTAGCAAGCAGAAGAAGCCAATTCACAGGTGCCACTTATATTTCCAGAACACTCTCAAGGGTTATTCGCTGCCCTCTAGCCCTACTTTGTCCTCATAACCTGGACCCCTGGAGGCCAAGACCTCTCTTGGGCATGTTGGTGAGGGCCAGAGGATGACCACGTGGCTGCCCCAGGCTCTGCTCTGAGCTCCCTACAAGCATATCTGGAGATGAGGGGAAACTGGTTGAGCCTTTTGCTTATGGTGGTAGGCACCCCAACATTCAAGGTATTCCAAAACCAAGCTCAGGCTTCCAGAGAAAGAGAGAGAGGCAGGCATAGGAAAACAGAACCAGAAAATGCAAAAGGGAATGGGGGACAAAATTAAGGCATCTCTTATCATCCCCTTTTCATTAATTTAGGATTGCCCAATCTTAAAAACACAACTAACAGTGTTACTTGACTCTCTTCCCTTCTAGTTGCTGTCTAATCTCTTTTACTTCACTGCCAAGCTCCTCAAATGCATGGTGGCCACCCACTGCCTCCACAGCTTGGCCACTCATCTATTTCCTGATACTTCCTTGCAGCCTGGCTCTGCCCTGCTACTCTACTGAAGGTCCTTGCTCCAATATAACCCAAGTTCCACCTCTGTCTCCCTGCCACTCACTCATCTGACACTGTGGCCACCTGCTCCTCTTGAAACACATCTTTTGGTTTCTAGGAAACTTCCCTTTTCCTGTTCTCCTTGGCTCTCCTTGGGTCACCTTCTCCCTTCTCTGTGAGCTTTTCTTCCTTCTCCCATATTTGCACCACGAGTATCTCCCAGTGCTTTCCCTCTTGCCTGCAACCTCATGGCTTCTTCCACAGGCCCCCTGAGACAGTGGATCTCAGGCACCAGCCCTGTCAGCCCGTCCCATCATTTCAACTTCCTACAGGGATGTAAAACATCCTCTGTCCTCCATCAGCTGGCCCATGGTCACCTCCGACGCCCCCCAACCAAACACTTCGTCCTTTCTCCCATCTGCCGAAGAGTTTGTCCCCATTGCTGCCACTCCCATCCTTGCCAACACTGTGCGGTCATGAGTCTTCCTTGTTTCCTGTGTCCAGTTTCCCAGCAAGGCATTTTATTTCTTCCTTAGAAACCCTTTCCAGCCTTGTCCCTTCCTCTTCACATCTGCTGGCCCTGCCTTCTTCCCAGCCTTGACTGTTACTCTCTCCTCCTCTGGGTCTCCCTGCCTCCAGCCTGTTCTCTGTCAAAGCGTCTAATAATACCCTGCTTAGTCCCTCAAATTCTGCTGTCATGAGGTCACAGTGACCGCCCCCTGGTTCAGAGCTTTAACTATTTTTCATTGCCTCCAGGATATTGTCCATTTTGCTGGTTTGGGAAACATGGCAGTGAGAAAAAACCTCAGAGCAAGACAGACCTGGGTTTGAATCCTAGCGAGTCACTTGCTGTTTGACCTTCAGTGGACATCTTGGCCTTGACCTTCAGCAAACATCTTGGCCTTTCTGAACCCTGCTGCTCAACCATAAAATGCAATTTTAATTGGCAGGCAAGTGTAAGATAATATGTATAAAACACACTGCATCATGCCTGGCACAGGTTTGCATTCCACACACAAACAGCCATTTCCCCTCTTGTACAGTGTGGCTGCCCCCTGAATCTCCAAACACCACCCCCCCACCACTGCCCCGCCATAGTCCACCAGGCATATGTGCTCTGAGTCTTCATGTCTTCATCATGCCATTTGTCTGCCAGGCTTTTGGTCATGCTACAATTCTCACTACCTCCATCATATTCCCACTCCCAGTGCTTCTCAAAGCCCTACCTCCCTTCAAGCCCCAGTTGCAGGCCCCCACCTAGAAGCCTTTGACTGTTTCAACCCATACTGATCAAAAGCCTCTCTGCTCTTGGGTTGTTCTGGATCTGGGCCACACCATGTAGCCCTGAACCACTCTCTTTTGGTTTCTAGTATGTTACCTGTGGCTTCCTGACCTGATGGGAACACCTGTGAGTCAGAGGCCACATGTCCTTCTGTAGTCCCCACGAAGCTGGGCATTCAGCAGGGTCAGCAAGGCATCTAATTAAGTGACTGACTGGGACCCAGCTGGGGGGAAGGAAGGATGAGATAGGCTAGAAGCCAGGAGGGAGGCACTTCTGGCAATTTCACAAATACCAGTACTCTGTCTTCAGACTGGCTATAGAAAGTAGCTCAGACCCTGTCATAGGTGTGTGCGTTGGTGTATGTGTGCAGACATGTGGGCTTGTGTGCATTCATCTGCATGTACAGTGGTGGATAGAAATGGAAAGATAGATGATGGGCCAAGGGAGGTCTACTTAGAGAAGTAGGGCCTCTGACAGGGAGAATGAAGTAGAGAACATCTCCCTTTGGGAAGGGGAGCAACTGATTACTCAGCTTGTTGGCTCCTCACTGAGCAATTGTGATCTGCTATTAGTAAATTGCATGGTCTGTCCATATCTTGGGCTGATCCAGGCCTGGCAGCTACAGGATACTGTAACCAGAGTAGAGGTCCTTGGGAGGAGTGGGGGCCTGTGCTGGGTCCCCAGCTGGGGCCCAAAATAAAGAGACCAGTGAGGGGTCCAGGTCTAGATACCAAAGTGTCTGTCCAGCAGGCAACTCTCGGATGCTGTTTCTTGGTTTGCCTAATTATATCACATTACAATGCCTCGGCCATTCTCCTTCCATAAGTTTCTAACCGCTCTGTATCCTAAGTCTGGTTCCAGCTCAGGGGTGAGTGGGATTGCTGAAGGAACCCAGGTCAGCCCCATCTCTGAGGGCCTCAGTTTAATCTGCCTCCCCTCGATAACCCAGCTCCCAGACCCTAGAGCCAGCCCTGTTCCACAAGGTAGTGGGATCCCTAAGACCCTCAGCCAGGCCACACACAGAACAATCTAGCTGACAGTGGGCTGGAATGGCCAAGCAGCCTCCACCTGGGGGCCTCCATTTCCATCAGGTGTTCCTGGCCAATACCTCCACTTAGCTGGGTGACTCATCGTGGACCTCAGGTCAGCAGTTGGCCTGCCCTGTGGGCAAGTCCATGAGCAACAGCCAGGCACTGCTGCCTCTCCTGGCCCCAAGACTATACTGTAGGCCTGGATGAGCCTAGAACAGCTTGAACACTTGGGCCTCCTTGTCATGATGTTCCCTGGTCATGATGTGGCAGCTACGATTTGGGTAGAAGAGACTACAGGATTGCTGGATCTTTGATCCACCCTGGCCTGGACCATCCCTCACACCAAACTGACTTAGTGGGGCTAAGAGAGATGTGGGACAAAGAACTTATGGCTAGGTAACCAGTCCTACCACCTGGCAGCCAGGTTTGTGTTCCTGGCAGTAAAAGCTGCCACTTCATGAGGGTCCACTGTGTGTCTGGGCTATGCTGGGTCCTTTACCTGTGCAAACCCTAATGAACTCAATATTCCTGGAAGGGATAGTCATATTTCCCATGTTCCAGATGATAAAACTGACTCAGAGAGGTTCTGTGACTGACATTGATACACAGCTGGAAAATGGCAGGAATGGGTTTCAAAGTGGATCTTTGTGATTGACCCCAACGGTCACCAGGCTGCTCCCTGCATGCCCTCCGAGGCCTCCAGCCTTGCATCTAAACTGGCCATGCCCCACAAAGCCTCCCTTTTGGTAAGCTACAAACACTCTCTAAAGGCAAGACCCACCTTCTCAAACACCCCAAACTAACCTGGGCCAGCCCCAGCCCCTGCCCTCTCTCCTCTTTTCTTTCCAGCTGTCAACTGTCTATCAGAAAGCAGAGACTTTGGAGTAGAGAGTGGGGGCAGGGTGCAGAGGGGTACAACAGATTTTGGAGCTAGCAAGAAGACAAAAGAATGACAAGAAGGAACAGCTGTTTGTAAAGGGAAACCTGAGACAGGCACAAAGCTCAGGCCCTAATCTCAGGCTCGTGTGAAGCCAGGGTAGGGGGCCCCCAAGGTCAGAGATTCTAGGGGTGGGCAGATAGGAGCACTCAGCACCACTCCGGGGTGGGTCCCTTCCCCACACTCAAACAACTGATGCCTCATTCCTCTCCTTAGGCCAAGCCCCCTGCCTCTTCCTACCCCCCTTCTGCTCCCATCTCTGGGGTTGGGGACTCCTTTCTGATTTCCCTCTTTCCATAGTGAGGTCCACTCTAACCTGCCCTAGTGCACCCCCTCCTACCCCATTCCTGGAGTAATTTTAGCAACTTTTCCTCTAAACTTCGGCTGGCATGTCACAGCAAATGGCCCCTGTTTGGGCCTGACACCTGATCAGGGTGGTGACAGAGCTCAGACAAAGCAGGCACCATGCCGGGGAAGGGAGGGCAGGGCAGGGCAGGGGAGACAGATCACCTTCCTTTCTCTCCAGGCCTTATTTGGTCTACCTTGGTGAAGCCACCCTCCCTCTAGCCCCTCTTTATTTATAGCATTTTGCTCTGCTCTCCTTTGTCTTGTCTGCTCTCACTCTGTAGTACACTCTGAACTATCCCCACCCACCCCCACATGTAGGGGCCCCAGCCTCTCACTCTCCCCAACAGGAATGTGCATGTGAGCAAAGGCGCTGGCTCTGAGCAGAGGCCCAGATTCCACTTCCACAAACAGTTGAATAGACCTGCCAAGAGGAAAGGTCTTTATTTTGACCACCATTAGATCCTTATTGATGAGAACAATGCACATTAGTAAGCGCTCAGTAAACACTAGCTGAATGAAGGAATCAGCAAAACTGCTACTAAGTCTTCAGACAGCAGTTAGTGGAAGACAGAGAATCATAACAGAGCCAAGGGCAGGTGCTGGGGGTCTTTAAGGACATCAGACCCTCGAATCTGTCTCCAGATCTTGGGGACATGAGGCAGAGACTCTGCCTAGCAGCAGGGAGGCAAGTTCCAGTAGGCAATGGAGTGCTAGAACACAATAATGCTGTAACACCAGTAGGTCAGTGTGCCCCCACCCCCACCCTAATGGGGGAAACCAAGTTTGATTGATTTACTGAATGTAGGCTTCCCAATTCCACAGCCAAGGAAGCTGGCCCACAGCGAAGACACTGACTTGGAATGGCTGGCCGTCCTTTGTGCATCTCGGTTGCCCTAGGAAGTCAGGAGGCAGTGGCAGCTTTGGGCTTGGGAAGCTGGAAGGGGAGGTTTAAAAGAGACCTTGCTCTTTGTCACCAAACCCTGAGGTCTCTAGCAGGGCCTAATTCCTAGGCATCTGGGAGGGCCAGGTCCGGACCCGCAGACTTTGCGCTGCCAGGTCTGTTCAGAGCACAGCCCACGTGGCCACATCAGCAGCTGTAGATTTCGGCACAGCACAGCTGCACTGCATCATCGCAGCCCCTGCGGTTCGGAATCTACCCCCGCTTGCCCGCACCCTCCTCCACCCTACGCCTGTTCAGTGAACTCAGACTGTGCCTTGGTTACCAAGCAGACCCCTTGGCGGCAGCCATCTGGATTTGCCCTTCCCTACTGTGCCTACTCCACCTCCCAAATGTACCTGTTCTGCACTGCCCCGCCCCCCATCCCCCAGGCCTGCTGCTGTCCTACCAGGCTGACAGTTAATCAGAGAGATTAATCCGCATGCGCTGAAGAGCTGCGCTTGGGAAGGAGGGGGGATTTCAAAGCAAACCACGCAGTAGTTGCCTGGACACGGAGCCAGTGAAGCTTGCACACGCGGTGTCTAGAAGAGGGTAGCCTTAACTACGTTCTGTGCTCATGGGCTGAACACCAGCTCGTTTTCCTCACCGATTTTGTGGCTGCTTCTGAGGCCTGCAGGAAAAGGGGGACATTTTTCCTTTCCTTCGGCGCCACTTGCCTGAACACCAGTCTCCCCGGCTCTGGAGAGAGAAAGCTCCACAAAACACAAGACGATAGGTGGGCCAGGCAGCAGCTGTCTTGGGTAGGGGTCTTCTAGCTCAGAGAAGCTGCATTATCTCTGGTTTCAAGAGTGTCTGACTCTGGGCTGGAGCGTACAGTACCTGAAGGCTGAGCTAGGAAAATGAGTCAGGCAGGGGCCTCTAAGAGGACCATCAGAGAGCAGCTGGGTCTGCCCTCTGAGCACAGTGGGTCCTTGCCTGCTTGGACTTCTAGCCCTCCCTATAGGCTGGCCTCCATCCCCCATCTGCTCAGCTCCCTCCACCCCCTTGAGTAAGGCACCCCTCTATTGCCCTGACTAGCTGCATGACCTTAAAGAAGGCACTTCCCCTCTCCATAAAATGAAGGACTAATGAATGGCCTGCTTGGCTCTGAGGTTAAGTGACCTCAACACATTGCCTGGCTGGTTCAGGGAAATCAGTGCCCAAGCCAGAGTCCCATATTTAAGCTCCCGGGTTGTTCTTGCCACTTGGCTGGGAAACCTTCTACCAGCTGCCCTAGTCTAGCCCCCTCCCAGGAGCCATGCCCCCAACTCTACCATACCCCTCTGCTCTTGATACTCAGCCCCCTCCCATCTCCCTCTGGATGCATGACACAGGCCTAGAAGCAAAGAGGACACTATGCAGGAGGGGCCCAGTCAGCACAGGGGGCAGGGCAGGAGGGGCAGCAGTGTCATAGGCCAGGAGAGCCCTGGGGGAGGGCCAGAGCCCTGCCTGCCTGAGGTCATGGTGGTCTGACCAGTCCCCTCTCCTGCCAGCTATGGAATGTGAAGCCTGGCCTGGAAGATATTTTGGCTGCACTTTGAGCCATCCCCGCCCCCTGGAACTCAGACCCTGTACACTCCATGCCATAACAATGACGACCACTTCCAATTGTTTCCTAGCTGTGAGGGGGGGGGAAGCACTTTGGGGAAAAGGAGGGGGGAGCCTGGGGGAAATGCTTCTAGTGACAACAGCCCTTTCTAAATCCGGCTAGGGACTGGGTGCAGGTGGGGGTGGGGGCGCCTGCTGCCTGATATATACAGCCCCTGACCAGGTCAAGCTCCACGGCTCTCCCCTGTGCTCTTTCCTTGCTGCTCTCAGGTAGGAGCGCCAAGCAGTAGGCCTTCCTCTGGGATAAGGGGGCCCCAGCTTTAGGAAGGGGCTCCTCTAGGAACAGCAAGCTGCATGCAGGGCTTCATACAGAGTACCAGGTCGGATCATTGAGCACACATGTGCAGGTCTAAACATGAGTGTAGCTGCCTTGGGAGTGGGGGGACTCATGTGCTGGGTGTGTGTGTGAATGTCTATATTTGAGCATATAAGACGAGAATGCATTATGCATTTGATGTGTGTGTGTGTTGTGTACAAGCATGCACAGTCTCAATGCATGGTGAGGAAGAGTGTGTACCTTACTGCCTAATTAAAACACAGTAATATCAAGCGGGAGACATGTTTATGAACATGCCTGAGGATAGCTGGTCCATTTGAGGGGAGAGAGAAGAGGAGGGCAGAAAACAATTACTTAGGACGTACATATGCTTCAAAGCTAGTTCTATGGGGTCTGTAATGGGTGACTCTCCATGTCCATGCACATGGAGGTGCTTGTGTGCACATTCAGGAGTTGAGACTGCTACAGTATGTGTACATCCTGCAAAAGGAGCTCCCAAGCATGTGTGTGGTGTGGCTGATCCAAGTCTTTGTATACTTGAGAATATACAGTGATGGGTATATTTGTTGTGTGCACATTCTTAACATGCATGTCTGTTGCCCAGGCAGAATGGCACAGTGGAAAGGGTGTGTGTGTTGAGGTAGAGGAAGGAAGTGTGTCTGTATCAGGCTTGCTTGTGTGTGAGGATCAGGTATGTACGTTCATCAGAGGACACGTGGAGAGCATTTGGTGGTGTGATGGGTGTGCCTATGAGAGGATGCCCACAAGGATCTCTTCTCTGAGACTTTTACCAAGACTGACAATCAAATGGGAATGAGATGGAAGAGAACTAGCTTTAGTGTCATGAGACATGGGTTAAAGGCTCGGCTCCACCACTAACTAATTGTTAAGTATTCTTGGGCAAACAAGCACCTTAACCTTGATTTCCTCATCTGTAGAATGGGGTGAAGACTGAGTAAGAGAGTGTGCATAAAAGTGCTTTGTAGACTGTAAAGCACTGAACAAATGCAAACATTAGTTGTTTCCCAGGTGGCTCAAAGAAGGCAAGTTTCACTAGATGAGTATAGGCAAGGGTAAGACCATCTCCAGGTGGGAAGAGGATGAGTGGATATCAGGAAACTGTCAGAACTATTGCTCAGGAGACAGGGCAACAGTGTTTGGAAAGCCAGACAGAGGACAGGACCAGAGAAGCTGGCCACCACTCCCCACCTGTTTTCAGGCCTAGGGGAGGGGCAGGTGCTGAGGGGCAGAGCCAGAGAGCAGCAGGGATATGGTCTTGACACAGCCTTTCCTCTTTCCAGGTCCCCTGCAGGCTTGAGCCCCTTTCATCTAGTACACACATTCGAGAAGCCAAGGTAAGGAAAGCAGAAGATGGAATGTGGGGGAATCTGGGAAGATTGGCCATGACAGCCCCAAAGCCAGGGTATGGGACTCTAGTTTCTGCCTTGCGTTGGGAGTATGTCTTGGTAACCAAAAGCCCCTTGCCTGTGACTAGGGGGGAGATGCCAGGGAGGGACAAGGATCAGAGATGGATGGAGTTAGCTTTCTGCTCCCATGAGAAGCCCTGGACACCCTCCCTCCTCTAGGAGAGCCCCAAGCTGAACAAAAGTTAGCCTCCCCTTCTACCAAACAGGTTTGCTAGGCTATTCTCTGGTTGAAGGATAGCTCATGGAACCAGGGACTCACAGTGATAGCCTTTCTCCCCCCGCCCTCGGCCCCCCGACTCGTGAGTACGGTGCTAGGCTCTGGGGCTCCTACTAAAAGAGCCCAGGGAAGGGAGTGGAAGGTGGGCAGACTGGAGGGCAGCCAGCATCTTCTCTCACTCCCACCCACTACAGGCATAGCCATGGTGGATGCGGAGATGGCCGCGTTTGGGGCCGCCGCCCCCTACCTGCGAAAGTCAGAGAAGGAGCGGCTGGAAGCCCAAACCCGACCTTTTGACCTCAAGAAGGATGTCTTCGTGCCCGATGACAAAGAGGAATTCGTCAAGGCCAAAATTGTGTCTCGAGAGGGTGGCAAAGTCACTGCTGAGACTGAGAATGGCAAGGTGGGTGGCAGGGCTGGTGTGAGCTGCCTTCCTGGACCCCCCTGGAGCTGGGGTACACAGAGAGGGTTGCCACCAGGACCCATCCCACACAGGCCTGAGGACAGTCCAATTTCCCCTTTCTTGGGGCAGGGATCCACACCCACCAAACAGCCCTTCTCGTTCTCAACATCCTGTGTGTCTTCTCTATAATCAGGGGTGCTTCTCTCTTGAACACCATTGTCCTAGAACTCACCTGACTCCTTTCTGGGCAGAGGGAGGGCTGACCATAGGGCCTGCATGTGGGCTGTTGCAGACGGTGACCGTGAAGGAGGACCAGGTGATGCAGCAGAATCCGCCCAAATTCGACAAGATCGAGGACATGGCCATGCTGACCTTCCTGCACGAGCCCGCCGTGCTCTACAACCTCAAGGAGCGCTATGCCTCTTGGATGATCTACGTGAGTGTGCCACCCAGGACATCCTCTGAATCTAGGAGCTTTCTGATGCTCACAGGTTTCTGTTCTTTGTGTGCAGCCATTACTGCACTCTATCCGGGTCCCTGCCCCCCTGGTTCTGCTCTAATACCCCCCAGGCTGGGATTTCTCAGATTTAGTGCTTTCATAGATTTTCCTTTCTCTTCTTCCCCTCCTGGGATGGTTCTCTAACTCTGAAACCTGCCATTCCTCCCCTCTTCATCACCGAAAACTCAACCCTCCTTTCCTACCCTAGACCTACTCAGGCCTCTTCTGTGTCACCGTCAATCCCTACAAGTGGCTGCCTGTGTACAATGCAGAGGTGGTGGCCGCCTACCGGGGCAAGAAGAGAAGCGAGGCACCACCCCACATCTTCTCTATCTCTGACAACGCCTATCAGTACATGCTGACAGGTGACAGGCCTCAACTAGAGGGTTTTCTGGGGAGCCCCATGGGAGGGAATGGGCATGTTGGTTTGGGCAACTGGGAGATGCCTAGAGAAAGGGAGGGAGGTGGGGCGGTAGGGTCGGTGGATGCCAGGCAAGAGCATCCTGTATGGCTCTTGACTTTTCCTTCTTACTTTTTTCAACAGATAGAGAAAACCAGTCCATCCTGATCACGTGAGTATACCTCCTACCCTGTTGCCTTCCAGAATCTCCCTGACTCCAGCCCCCATCAGGGACCCCAAATAGTCCCATCAAACACCTGAAGTTCTCTTTTGCCTCCACCTTCATGCCAGCTCTTTTCTCCAGTGATCTTCAGCCTTGCCTTCGCTCCACTGCTTCCTTTCTGCTTCCCACGCCTGTGGTAGTTTTCCTCTCCCCTTCCCTTCACTCGCTGTCCTCCAACTCATGGCTCTCTTATCCATAAGCCCGGTGTCACTGTATCTTCTTCTCCTCCACACTTCTTTTCCATCTTTCCCCATTCTGACACCACCACTGCCCCCTATTCTTTTCCAAAATGGCCCAGGCCCATCTCCTCATGTTGACCTTGCCTGCTAAGACCAGCAAACCTGGCATCTTCCTGTCAGCCTTTCTGGCACTCCCCCTGATGCCATGGGTGTTGGAGTACAGCTGTGTGTTTGGGATGCACATTACCCAGCAGCTCCCTGCTTCAGGGCTCCCACTGTCAAGTAGGACCAGACATTCTCTCCTGACTTGAGGCTTGTTCACCTCAAGCAATGTCTGCTCACTGCCCAATGAGCCCCTGCTTCTCCTGACAGTGGGGAATCCGGGGCAGGGAAGACTGTCAACACCAAGAGGGTCATCCAGTACTTTGCTGTTATTGCTGCCATTGGGGATCGCAGCAAGAAGGATCAGACCCCAGGGAAGGTAAGCCTGTTGTTCTCCATGGGCCTGCACTGCAAAAAGGGAGGGGGAGACCTCTCACTGGCCATCCTTCCTGACCTCTGCAGGGCACTCTGGAGGACCAGATCATCCAGGCCAACCCTGCTCTGGAGGCCTTCGGCAACGCCAAGACTGTCCGGAATGACAACTCCTCCCGCTTTGTGAGTAGTCCCTGACCTTGGGTTTGGACTTGGACTGGCGGAGGTATGGTGTCAAACATGAGCCTTGCCTCCGCTCATCACCACTCTCCTCCATTGCTCTAGGGGAAATTCATTCGAATCCATTTTGGGGCAACTGGAAAGTTGGCATCTGCAGACATAGAGACCTGTGAGTGCCATGAATCTGCTAGGACTTAGTTTGAGTTCACCCTCATTCTAAGTCATTGTGATCCCAACCTGTCTCTCTCTAGGTCTCTGCCTTTCAGTCTCTCTCCCTCTCAGTCTCTGCCTACCTTTCTGTCTCTGTCTCTCTGTGTCTCTAGGTCTATATATTCGTCTCTCTTTGAGACTCCCTCTGGTTTTTCTCCACCTCTGTCTATGCATGTCTGTATGGGAATCTCTCTCTTTGTCTCACCCTTTCCCTCTGTCTTTTTCTTGCTATGTTTGTCATTCATTTTCCTCTATTTCCTTGTACCTAAATCCCAACATTTCTCTTTCTTCTCCCATTACTGTTCACAGACCTTCTGGAAAAATCCAGAGTTATTTTCCAGTTGAAGGCAGAGAGAGATTATCACATTTTCTACCAAATCCTGTCTAACAAAAAGCCTGAGCTGCTGGGTGAGTCAGAGCTACCAACCAAGACCAAATATCTCCATGGCAACCTGGTCCCCTCTGCTTGAGGCTGCTTGCTAGCATGCCCTGGCTTTATGGCACTGCTGGATTCAGTTCTGTGGGATGTGGGACCACATTAAGCCTTGTCATGTGCTTTCCTGCAAGCCCTGTGCTGTGGTAGGCAGCCCCCGTGAGAGCCAGGGGTTTGTGCCTCATTCTTACCACATCTTTTCCTCCCAGACATGCTGCTGATCACCAACAACCCCTATGATTATGCATTCATCTCCCAAGGAGAGACCACAGTGGCCTCCATTGATGACTCTGAGGAGCTCATGGCTACTGATGTAAGTGTGTGAGAACCTGGTTGAGGGGTGAGGGGACAGTCAGTGAGGGGTAAATGAGGCCAGTTCAGTGGCTCAGGAGGAGAGCTGAGACACTGTCTATTCAAAGTGGGATGGCCCTTCCTATGGGCCAGAACAAGCCTTATGGCCATTATGTGTTGGGAAATAGGTGTGATGAGATAGGAATGGCTAGTATTTGGTGTTCAAGCAAACAGAGAGGGCTGAACACCATGAGACAAATAATCAGACAAGATGAGAAGGAAGGCATCACCAAGGGAAGAGGGATGGATCATGCAGTCACCATGGGGCTGGGTCAGGCCATTAGGTGAAGACCAGAGATAGACAGGAATAAACAGTTCCATCAGGGAAGCAAGTATAGGGTCCAGAAGAGAGACAAAAATGGGTAACTAGGCAGCTTCAGAGGACAGCTGTGACCACTGAAAAGATGCACACCATCTTGTACTACTCATCTTGGTGTTGGAGTTCCCCACCAGGTATGGGAGTATCAGAAGCCACAAGGATTCAGGAGAGAAGGTCTCTCTCCAACTGAAGAGGGATCTCATTTACCTACCATACTTCTTTTTCTGGGGTCCATCAATATGGGATCTGCCGACAGAATGCCTTTGATGTGCTGGGCTTTACTCCAGAGGAGAAGAACTCCATGTACAAGCTGACAGGTGCCATTATGCACTTTGGAAACATGAAGTTCAAACAGAAGCAGCGAGAGGAGCAGGCTGAGCCAGACGGCACTGAAGGTAGGAGTCTGGGATGCTGGAGGGCAGCTGTGGAGTCACTGAGGTCCATAACTGTAGAGAGAAGTCATCCCTTTACCAACTTCGCTGCATGCTCTCTCCTTTCAGAGGCTGATAAATCCGCCTACCTCATGGGGCTGAACTCAGCTGATCTGCTCAAGGGGCTGTGCCACCCTCGAGTGAAAGTGGGCAATGAATATGTCACCAAGGGGCAGAATGTCCAGCAGGTGGGTCATCTTTAGAAGATAAATGGGGAGCGTACTGGCATGCTGCAGTGGGGGCTTTGGAATTCACTCTCCCCACTAACTCTGCTCATCTGGGTCTCTCCCTTACCTTCCAGGTGGCATATGCCACCGGGGCACTGGCCAAAGCAGTGTATGAGAAGATGTTCAACTGGATGGTGACACGGATCAATGCCACCCTAGAGACCAAGCAGCCACGCCAGTACTTCATAGGGGTCCTGGACATCGCCGGCTTCGAGATCTTTGATGTGAGTTGGGGGAGCCTGGACATGGGGG
>NC_043708.1:69825409-69836602 GCF_006229205.1 Suricata suricatta
ACCTGCTCCTCCCTTGCCCCCTTCAGTTCAATAGCTTTGAGCAGCTGTGCATCAACTTCACCAACGAGAAGCTGCAGCAGTTCTTCAACCACCACATGTTCGTGCTGGAGCAGGAGGAGTACAAGAAGGAAGGCATTGAGTGGGAGTTCATTGACTTTGGCATGGACCTGCAGGCCTGCATCGACCTCATTGAGAAGGTGCTGCCTCCACCTGCTGCCTGAACTGCCCACTCACACCCTACATGAATGCCCCAAACAAAATGGTAGTCCCTGTCTCCACTGGGGAACATGATCTCGATCCCAGGCCCCAGTTTTCAGACTCCTGTGTTGTCCTGACCACCCAGGACAGGGTGGCACAGGAGAGCCGAGGTCCCAGAGGCTTGAGAATGGACATAGGGAAGACAGGCAGCTCCAGGAAAGCCTCCCATACCAGTGTGTTTAACAGCTCTGGTTTAACATGGTTTGAGCACACGGCATGGAAAAACAATGTACCTGTTTTCAAACCCAATATCTCAGGGATATGGGCAATGAAGTGGTATGTAAAGCACCTATAGTATTCACATTCCCAGACTTTCATAAAAGTCCCTCTGAAATCACAAAATCTTCCACCTTGGGAAAGCTTGAACAACTACAAGTTGGTAAAATAACTTGATATCCTAATACCCAAAAGAGGCATCACCATAAGCAAATATTGACCTTAGAGTAGGATCCATCTGCATCTGCATGAAGCATATTCAGTGATGCTTTCCCTGTTACCCTCAGCCCATGGGCATCATGTCCATCCTGGAAGAGGAGTGCATGTTCCCCAAGGCCACTGACATGACCTTCAAGGCCAAGCTGTATGACAACCACCTGGGCAAGTCCAACAATTTCCAGAAGCCACGCAATATCAAGGGAAAGCAGGAAGCCCACTTCTCCCTGATCCACTATGCCGGCACTGTGGACTACAACATCATAGGCTGGCTGCAGAAGAACAAAGACCCACTCAACGAGACTGTGGTCGGCTTGTACCAGAAGTCCTCCCTCAAGCTGCTCAGTAACCTGTTCGCCAACTATGCAGGGGCTGATGCACGTAAGTAGAGACTGGGACCTTGGGGACTACAGAGCAGGGTTTCTGCCATGGTTCTGAGACAGGTTCATTGCATGTACCTTGACTTTTGTGTCAAATTTGCCCCAAGGCTTACAGGATCAGTGAGATAAAATGGGGGTGGAGAAGCTGAGCCTTTCATAGTGAAGGCCCTCAAGTGGTAGCCAAATGCCTGCGAAGACATAGAGAGTCTATGATTGTCCACCCCCCACCCTGGCCTCCCATATGGCCACTCCAGCCCCTTTTCTTGACTCTCCTTCCACAGCTGTTGATAAGGGCAAAGGCAAAGCCAAGAAAGGCTCATCCTTTCAGACTGTGTCAGCTCTGCACAGGGTGAGTGTGTAAGCCCAGCCCCCACTCAGCTAGTCTCCCCAGCACACACCAGCCCTGCTTCTTCCTGCTTTTCCATCTCCAACTCCCCTGTCTCCTCCTTCCCTTGTGACTCCTTTCCTTCCTTATCTTTCTTTCTCTCCATTCTCTCCCCCTCCAGGGGCTGCCCTCTTCTCTCCTCCTCTCCCATCTCACTCTCTCCCTTTCCCTCTGGCCTCAGGCTCTCCCCTCCTCCATGTCCTCCTCAGCATTCCTTCATTCTCTCCATCTCTCTTTCTCTTCCCTCCTCTTCTCTCCCTTCCCTACTTCCCTCTCTTTCACTTGCATTACTTATCCCTCCTGCTCTTTGGGCCACAGGAAAATCTGAACAAGCTGATGACCAACTTGCGCTCTACACATCCCCACTTTGTGCGTTGCATCATCCCCAATGAGACAAAGTCTCCAGGTAAGCCCCAGAACTTGCCACTGCTGGCCACATGCCCCAGGGACAGAGCCGAGCCTCCTAAGCCATCTCCTAATCCCCCACCATGGTAGTTTCCAAATGACACTCTCCTCCCATCCCCCACAAGATAGCAAACTACTCTGACCCACCTCCATTTCCTTGCATTTGCAGTGTGACTTAGGGGGTCACATAAGGCACTTTCATGGGCATCACCTCATGGCATGCAGCCCCCAGTGAGACATTTAGTGATTGCTTATCCTTTTTTGACTGATTAGGAGTTGGAGGCTCAGGGGCCTGGATTCAAGGCTTGGCTGGCTCTGCTCTGGTCAGCTTAGTGACCTTGGTGAAGTCCCTTAAACTCTCTGGGCTTTACTCCTCTGGGCTTAATTTCTTCTCTAGAAAATGAGATATATCTACTCTGGCTACCATCTATGATAATAAACACAATATAAAATATGTAATGTGAAAGTCTTTTGGTTACTCTTAAGAGTATAGTTAGGAAGGGGTGCTTGGGTGGCTCAGTTGGTTAAGCATCTGACTTTGGCTCAGGTTGTAATCTCGTGGTCTGTGAGTTTGAGACCTTCATCTCCCCTGCTTTCACTCTGTCTCTCTCTCTCTCTCTCTACCTCTCTCAGAAAAATAAAACACGAAAAAGTTGTTTTAATTTAAAAAAAAAAGAGTATAGCTAGGAACAAAATGAAAAAAAAAAACCACTTTTTCATTATTAAGTGAATTGCTAAGGTTATGGGCTAGTGAGTGGCAGAGCCAGAATCAGAGCCCAGAACTTATGGCTTAATCCAGTACTCTCTTTACACCTTCCTCCTACATCTCCTGCTGCAGGGGTGATAGACAACCCCCTGGTCATGCACCAGCTGCGCTGTAATGGCGTGCTGGAGGGCATCCGCATCTGCAGGAAGGGATTCCCCAACCGAATCCTCTACGGGGACTTCCGGCAGAGGTGGGTACTGGGTGTCCCAGAGCTCAGGGAACAGGGGGAACCTGGTGTGGAGAGGAGGCCACAGGGGGTCCTGAATGCTGTGGGCAGAACAGGTTAGTGCAAAATATGGGTGACTCTGGACACCTCCCTCTCTAGGTACCGCATCCTGAATCCAGCAGCCATCCCTGAGGGCCAGTTCATTGACAGCAGGAAAGGGGCAGAGAAGCTGCTGGGCTCCCTGGACATTGACCACAACCAGTACAAGTTCGGCCACACTAAGGTGAGGAAAGGGAGGAGACAAGGTGGTTACATAAAGACCTCTCTCATCCTTTGGCTCCTTACCTCGTACCTCCTTCCGTTTGATCAATTATCTTAGGACCATCTCTGAACGGCATGCTCCCTTCTCCCTGGACCCTCCAGCACCAACCCCTGTCCCAGCTCCAGCTGCCACTGACCTCTTCCCTCCAGTTCTTTCTTAGGGTGTCACCCTCCTTAAGAGAATCCTCTCTTCTTTTCCCTCCTGGCCCACCCACCCCTCAACCACAGGTGTTCTTCAAGGCTGGGCTGCTGGGGCTGCTGGAGGAGATGCGTGACGAGAGGCTGAGCCGCATCATCACCCGCATCCAGGCCCAGTCCCGGGGTGTGCTCTCCAGAATGGAGTACAAGAAGCTGCTGGAACGCAGGTGAGAGCTTCAGACGGAGGCTCCTGGCCAGGGGCAGTGTCAGGAGAAAGCTCACTGAGACTTCAAACAAGCAGACCAGCAGGAGGGCTCCTATGTACCCAGGGTGGGCTTCACGGCAAGAGAAGCATAGAGGAAGGAAAGGCCATTACTTAGGAGTCAGGGCCTTAGGACAGGAAGGAGAGAGGGGACTCTCTCACCACCCTCTTGCTGGGCCCCTGCAGAGACTCCCTGCTGATAATCCAGTGGAACATTCGGGCCTTCATGGGGGTCAAGAACTGGCCCTGGATGAAGCTCTACTTCAAGATCAAGCCACTGCTGAAGAGCGCAGAAACAGAGAAGGAGATGGCCACCATGAAGGAGGAGTTTGCACGCATCAAAGAGGCGCTGGAAAAGTCAGAGGCTCGCCGCAAGGAGCTGGAGGAGAAGATGGTGTCCCTGCTGCAGGAGAAGAACGACCTCCAGCTCCAAGTGCAGGCGGTGAGGCTCCTGGGCCTCTGCTGGCCTGCCTCCCCTGTTCAGCTGACACCTCCCACACACCCAGCACCTCCCCACCTAGGACTCAGCTTCTCCTCTCATAGGCACAGGATTCTGTAATCAATACACCAAAGACTTCCAAGGAGGTCCCTCCAGAGAACAAAAGGGAAGGAGGAAGGAACTACCTTTTAAAAACATTGACTTTCCACCTAGGTTCAGTCTGGATCCACAGCTTAATAATTTTGTGACACTGGGCAAACCACACATTACCTTTGAGTTTCAATGACCTCATCTCTGGACAAGGGTTAAAGCTGCCCATCTCACTAGGCTGTATATATGTAAAGTACATCAGCAAATGCAATTTCTTCCCTTCAGTAGAGTAGACCAGAGGAAGAAGGCCAAGTAAAGAGACTTCTGATTCCCTTCCTCTCTAATTCCATCCCTCAATATTCCCATCATATTGTCCTGAAATTCTTCCCTTCCTCAACCTTCTGAGGTTTTCAGCTGGGATATCCTGGAGCCCCCCACCTACAGTGAAGGCTGAGCCTCTCCCTCCCTTCACCTGTTAGGGCAACGACCCCACCCACTGAGCAGCCTCCCCTCTGTGTCTGTCCTCAGGAACAAGACAACCTGGCTGATGCAGAGGAGCGCTGCGACCAGCTGATCAAGAACAAGATCCAGCTGGAGGCCAAGGTGAAGGAGATGACAGAGAGGCTGGAGGACGAGGAGGAGATGAATGCAGAGCTCACTGCCAAGAAGCGCAAGCTGGAAGATGAGTGCTCTGAGCTCAAAAGGGACATTGATGACCTGGAGCTGACGCTGGCCAAGGTGGAGAAAGAGAAGCATGCAACAGAGAACAAGGTGAGGGCAGCTCCTTCTGGCTCCAGCCCAGGTCTCTTCAGGATTCCTAGACCATAAGGTGGTCCTAGTCCTTGGCATTGGACATCCCCATAGATGTCTCCAGGCTGGTGACCTGTGACCCTAAAGAGGATGGTGGTCTTGGTTGGCAGGTGAAGAACCTGACAGAAGAGATGGCTGGGCTAGATGAGATCATCGCCAAGCTGACCAAGGAAAAGAAGGCTCTGCAAGAGGCCCACCAGCAAGCCCTAGATGACCTTCAGGCCGAGGAGGACAAGGTCAACACCCTGACCAAGGCCAAAGTCAAGCTGGAGCAACAGGTGGACGATGTAAGTAGATTGTCACAGGCCCTAGGTATACCATGTCTGTGTCCATGTGTGTTTGTGTGTGTATATGTTTAGAGGAATGAGATTGGAGAGTGTTCCCTCCCCTGATCACTTTCTAAGAGGGAGCTGGGAAACAGAAAAGGGGAAAGGGATCAATTATGAGTTATGTATCTCATCCTACTGATATGATCAACATTTCTTAGGAGTCCCCATCCCTGGAGTGATGGGCTTCCTTTTTTCAATTTAGGTTCAAGCTTTTATATCTCTGCCTTCAACCATAGGATTTAGAGAGTTATCATATAAAAACATGATACATTCTTTGGGAACTTTGTGAGGCTCCTCAAGAAGGATCTTTGTACCTCTAATATTTTAGGCAGGATCTGGTCCTCAGTGATCATTGTTTTGTAGACAGTTCTTTGTGCATATGTCCATGGGATCATTTATCACCCTCTGGTATCATTATTGAAGTCTCTGTCTCAGCTATAAGACCAAAAGCAACCTTTAGGTAGAACCTGGATTTATTCAGTGTTGTGTCTAAAGTGCCTGGCATAGGACTGTAGGAGCTTATGGGATGCTGAATGAATGAAGGCAGCTTTGGGGTTTCACCATATAGCTATTCATTAAATCATTTATCAAATGGTTACTGAGCATCCCTCTATACCAGGCACTCTCCCAGTCCTCTTGCCCTCTCTGGGGAAGCTTTTCTGAGTCCTGGACATTTCTTAGGATTCCCCATCCCTGGAGTGACTGAGCTTCCAAATCACTAAATCAGGATGATTGGTCTTACGGGGCACACTGGTCCTTCTCTCCACCAGCTGGAGGGGTCCCTGGAGCAGGAGAAGAAGGTGCGCATGGACCTGGAGAGAGCAAAGAGGAAGCTGGAGGGTGACCTGAAGCTGACCCAGGAGAGCATCATGGACCTGGAGAATGACAAGCAGCAGCTGGACGAGAAGCTGAAAAAGTAGTGTGCTCCCCTCCCTGGTGCCCTTCCTCCCCCTCAGCTCAGGGGCCTGTTTTGCCCATGACATTACATGCTGCCCCAAGATGCTCATTCTCAGAGGCCAAAGCCCATGCAGCCTCCATCAGTAGCTGGAGACAGAGGCTTCCAGGAAGAGGGCTCTCCTCCCCCAGACACATGTAGTGGGGTCCCATAGTCCTCCTTGGCAAAAACTTGAACTTGGATCCCTCAAGCCTCTTCTTCCTGTTGAACAGTGAAAAAGGATAGAAAATAACAGCTCTCCCCCTTCTTCACACAAGTTTCTTTGGAGACCAGTTGCTTAACACTGATGAAGGCTCCACACAAAAGCCTCTCAGGAAAGGCTTTTCAGGTCCTTCGTGGAGAACCTGGAGGACCACAGAGAAGCAGGTCAGCTGCCACACTTGAGCAGTTCAGGGTCCCATGAACTTGTGGATCCAATCCTTATTGCAAGTCCTACTAAAATGTATAGATCTACTTTCCAAACTTGGGAAACTGAGCCTGCGGGATATATTTGGACAATCAAGGATCTTATGGTGCTTTAGAGTCAGGATTTTGAAAGGTTCTTAGAATTATCATGAATACATACTCATTGGGCTTACATCTGTCCAGGGATCTTCACACTTCTCTAGACGTGCTGTTTGTTGAATGAACAAATGACTATATGATCGCATAGACTCTCAAACCACCGTCTAAGGATGGTATTTTGAGGCCCACTTTACCAAAGCAGAAACGAAGGCTCAGAAAGGTTAACCAAAGTGTCTAAAGTAATAGTAACAGAATTAAAGCCATCAGAGCGAAAGGGGCCTTTGAAACCATCTCATTCAATGCCCTCATTCTACAGGACCACAAAGGGGAAGTCCCACAGAACCCAAGTCTTGTCACTCCACCTTTGGTGCTCTGCCAATTACATTTCTTGTTGGACTTCAGCCCTTCAGCATGTGTTACATTTTCAGGGGCCCTATATCAGCCCAGACCCTATTTTTTTTTTAGTGAAATCCTGCTCTTTCTATTACCATTTCCAACCACTGGTGGGCCTTCCAGGTGCCCAACCAATCTTCTTACCTTACCTCCCCCCTTCTCCACAGGAAGGACTTTGAACTGAATGCCCTCAATGCGAGGATTGAGGATGAGCAGGCCCTGGGCAGCCAGTTGCAGAAGAAGCTCAAAGAGCTTCAGGTGAGGTGTGGGATGCCTGGGCTGGCTGTCAGCCCCCCCTCCCCAACCCCCTCTCCCAGGATGTCCTCCCCTAGCATTACAAGCACTTGCTATGTGTCCATGAAGGGAGATGCTGAGCTACCACAGCATACCCATGAAGCACTCCTTGGAGAGGCTGAGTGATCCAAGGATGACATAGGAGGAGACCTTGAAAAGGTCACAGGTGTAGGGGACAGAAATCCTGGCTTCTTGTCTCAGCTCTGGCTTAGCTGGCGACTGTGGGGAACTCATTACAGATCTGAGTCTCTGTATCTCCCCTGTTAACAATGGCTTTGGTCCCTTTAGCCCTGAAAGTCTGTGACTTCTGTTCTTACCCTAGAGCAGACACCATTTTGGTCTTTAGATAAACAGAGCTCTCTCATTCTACACTTTTAATAGTTTTGCTCCTAAACTGCTTAAAATATCCCTAGAAGATAAGTCTCTTTGTCCCTCTTAAAGAGTAAGCTTCAACGCTTTTCCTTCCAACAGACAGTGTGTGATGTTCAGGCCTGTAGGAGGGCTAGCTCAGCTGTCCAAAGCATCTTCCCCAAATCCTTTATTTCCACTTCTCTGGGGTAGAACTGAACTGACTTGCTGTTCCAGACAGGCCAGGAGTGGTCTAGAACCCTGGGGTGGGGGCTCTGCTGGAGGACTGCAGGCAGTGGCTCTGAGCTCTCTGTGTCCCGGGTCCAGGCTCGCATTGAGGAGTTGGAGGAGGAACTGGAGGCTGAACGCACCGCCAGGGCCAAGGTGGAGAAGCTGCGCTCAGACCTGTCCAGAGAGCTGGAGGAGATCAGCGAGCGGCTGGAAGAGGCTGGCGGGGCCACATCCGTGCAGATCGAGATGAACAAGAAGCGCGAGGCTGAGTTCCAGAAGATGAGGCGGGATCTGGAGGAGGCCACACTGCAGCACGAGGCCACGGCGGCGGCCCTGCGCAAGAAGCACGCCGACAGCGTGGCCGAGCTGGGTGAGCAGATCGACAACCTGCAGCGTGTGAAGCAGAAGCTGGAGAAGGAGAAGAGTGAGTTCAAGCTGGAGCTGGATGATGTCACCTCCAACATGGAGCAGATCATCAAGGCCAAGGTGCCCGCTCACCCTCCTTTGCACCCAATTCCCTCCATCCACCTCCACTTCCTGTGCATGTCTCCTCTCTTCTCTGATGGTCCAATTTCCCACTTCCCTTCTTCCACCACGTTCTCCCATCCTCTCTCTTCCATGCCCCTCCTCTTCACTTCTATAAATGCACCCCTTACAACCCTTCATCCACCATATCCACTCTCCTTCATTTCTCAGGCTAACCTGGAAAAGATGTGCCGGACCCTGGAAGATCAGATGAATGAGCACCGAAGCAAAGCTGAGGAGACCCAGCGTTCCGTCAACGATCTTACCAGCCAGCGGGCAAAGCTGCAGACCGAGAATGGTAAGCCCTCCTCCATCTCCCCCCACTTCTTAAGCCACCCAGCCTTGGGGAGACACTCACATACATGTACACATACACACACACACACACACACACACACACACACACACCTCCAGAGAATGGGGCCTAATGGTTAGGGGAGGGGTTGGGAAGAGAGAGAGGTGGCTGACCTTCCAGAGTTGAGTATGCCTTGGTTATTCTCCAGGTGAGCTGTCCCGGCAGCTGGATGAAAAGGAGGCACTGATCTCTCAGCTGACCCGAGGCAAGCTCACCTACACCCAGCAGCTAGAGGACCTCAAGAGGCAGCTGGAGGAGGAAGTTAAGGTGAGGCCTAGACTCAGGCCACTTGGTCTAGGCAAGAAGCAAGCAGGTTCCAAGAATGAGGCTTGCTGTTTTTCCATTGTTTCAGTGTAACCATTATCTCCCAATAATAGCCCAGAGCCTACCACATGCTTCCTAAATCTATTGCCCAGGCTGAGGCCCTCTGCCTTTCTGCTGCCATCTCTGGAGGGAGAGGGGCATGGGGTAAAGGGTGCCTGGGTTGGGGAAAGTGAGGTGGTGGAGAAGAGGAAAAACTAGGGAGGAATGACTGCCTTGGCTGGGCACAAGTATGGGATGCAGGAACTGTACAAATAGGTCCTGGGATTAGCAGGGTAGTCTGAAAACTAGGGAAAGAAACTAGGGACGCCTGGGTGGCTCAGTCAGTTAAACATCCGACTTTAGCTCAGGTCATGATCTTGTGATTTGTGGATTTGAGCCCTGCGTCAGGCTCTGTGCTGACAGATCAGAGCCTGGAGCCTGTTTCAGATTCTGTGTCTCCCTTTCTCTCTGCTCCTCCATCACTCGTACTCTGTCTGTCTCTCTCTCAAAAATAAACATTTTAAAAAAATTTAAAGAAAAAGGGTGGGAGAGAATATGACCTTTTAAAAAGGCCAGGGCTTCAATCCTAACCTGCCCCTTAGAGTTCAGTAATCTTGGGGGAGCCACCTAGCCTCTCTGAGCCCCAGTAAACGGGGACGAGGTCGATAATGCCTGCTGCAGTGAGGGGCAAGGAGTGGTGGGCATGACCTATTGTATAAACTGTACAATGCTATATGGACACACTTTGTTATTAGTCCTCAGTAGACTGTTTTGGGTCCACGGGGGATTTAGAGATAGGTGAGGTTCTGGGGAGGATGGAGAAAGTAGGGTGAGCACGTGGGCGCAGACCGGGGTTGTACTCTGGAGAAAGCTGAGCCCGCCTCCCGGTGCCCACCCCTCCCCAGGCAAAGAACGCCCTGGCCCACGCGCTGCAGTCAGCCCGGCATGACTGTGACCTGCTGCGGGAGCAGTACGAGGAGGAGACCGAGGCCAAGGCTGAGTTGCAGCGTGTCCTGTCCAAGGCCAACTCAGAGGTGGCCCAGTGGAGGACCAAATATGAGACAGATGCCATCCAGAGGACTGAGGAGCTTGAAGAAGCCAAGTGAGTCATGGGCAGCCTGCCTCTCGCTGAGGCCACTCGGCAGGCAGGACACAAACCCCGCCCAAACCTGGGAAGACTCTGTACCTCAGGATGGAAGTTTGACCAGGTTTTGACAACACAGGAGAACCCTTTCTGGGGGGCCCCACTTCTTTCTCCTCTCAGGGAAGCTTTTTGCTCGCGTTATGTTTCTCATCCGAATATAAGACGAACAAAAGGTTTGTCTGAGGGCAGAGTGCTTCCACCTGGGGCAATGTACTTGGGTGGGGGGGTGCTGCAGAAGCCCATGCATCCTCCATGTTTGCAGCCTAGAGGCTGGCCCAGGGTCAGAGGAGGCCTCCTGGAAGGTCCTCTTGGGTTCTTTGGGTCTTTACAACCTGCCACCAAGACCTTCTACCTGCCCGGTTCTCAGCCCCCTAGGGCCTAACCTCAGCTTCTCCAACAACGCTTCTGAATTTTCAAGGATTGCTTTCTAGAACACTCATGTTGTCTCCCCTTGTCCAAATCTACACCCTCCATCCACCCCACCCTCTCCCATCTCCCATACCCCAACTGCCCTGGGCAGGAAGAAGCTGGCCCAGAGGCTGCAGGATGCCGAGGAGGCCGTGGAGGCCGTCAATGCCAAGTGCTCGTCCCTGGAGAAGACCAAGCACCGGCTGCAGAATGAGATCGAGGACCTGATGGTGGACGTGGAGCGCTCCAATGCAGCCGCTGCAGCCCTGGACAAGAAGCAGAGGAACTTCGACAAGGTGAGCCTGGGCTGGGGCCCACAGCCAGGGGCTGAGCAGGGAGGTCAGCGTCACCACGAAGACTGGGACCTCCTCCCTGAGAACAGGGGAGGAGGCTGAGCCCAGTCCAGGGGCCTGGGCAGGCCCTGGAGAGGGGCTGGGGCTGGGGGCCATGCAGTGAGCCAGGTCCCCACAGATCCTGGCCGAGTGGAAGCAGAAGTATGAGGAGTCGCAGTCAGAGCTGGAGTCCTCGCAGAAGGAGGCGCGCTCCCTCAGC
>NC_043708.1:69836702-69837918 GCF_006229205.1 Suricata suricatta
GGCCGAGTGGAAGCAGAAGTATGAGGAGTCGCAGTCAGAGCTGGAGTCCTCGCAGAAGGAGGCGCGCTCCCTCAGCACAGAGCTCTTCAAGCTCAAGAATGCCTACGAGGAGTCCCTGGAGCATCTGGAGACCTTCAAGCGGGAGAACAAGAACCTTCAGGGTGCGCTGGGGCCTGAGAGGCCTGGGAGGGGTGGGGAGTAGTGTCCACATGTGGTGCCACCCAGACATATGCCCCACATATTGGACCGCAGCAGTCCCCAGCTGAGTGGCCTCGCCCCTTCCACAGAGGAGATCTCTGACCTGACTGAGCAGCTGGGTTCCAGTGGAAAAACCATCCACGAGCTGGAGAAGGTCCGCAAGCAGCTGGAGGCTGAGAAGCTAGAGCTGCAGTCAGCCCTGGAAGAGGCTGAGGTGTGTGTGTGCCTGGTGGAGCAGGGGAAAAGCTGAGTCTTAGGCTGTGGTCCCTGTTCTCATCTCCGTTTTGTCTGTTTTGGTCACTATTCCATCCTTAGAGCCTAGAATAGTGCCTGGTACATAATAGCCACTCAACAAACATTGTGGAATGAATGAATGAGTGAATGGACAGGTCACTCTGTTCCTTTCACACAAACATTTTACCTATTATATCTTAGACAAGACTTCCCATTTCCACTCCCTTCTCCTTTCCGCCTCTGCCTCTCTCTTCAGTATTTTTTTACATTCTGTGCCTGATTGCCTGTTTCCTTGGCAACATCCTTCCTTTCATTTTCCTCTTTGTCTTCATAGCTCGCTCTCCTCTGTGAAGGTCTGAACCACCTTCTCTTAGGCCTGTTTTTTTTCTTTTGAATTATTTTCTTCTTCCTCCTTCTGCTTCTTTGACTGAACCAATTAATATCACTCTTGAACTCATTTTGTATCCATGATTCATGGACGGCCCCTGCCTATGGCCCTGTGCCCTGACTGTCTCGGACCCTCTCTCCCTACCCTCTCCCAGGCCTCCCTGGAACATGAGGAGGGCAAGATCCTCCGGGCCCAGCTGGAGTTCAACCAGATCAAGGCAGAGATCGAGCGGAAGCTGGCAGAGAAGGACGAGGAGATGGAGCAGGCCAAGCGCAACCACCTGCGGGTGGTGGACTCGCTGCAGACCTCCCTGGATGCAGAGACGCGCAGCCGCAATGAGGCCCTGCGGGTGAAGAAGAAGATGGAGGGCGACCTCAATGAGATGGAGATCCAGCT
>NC_043708.1:69838018-69852382 GCF_006229205.1 Suricata suricatta
AGGAGCTGAAGAAGGAGCAGGACACCAGCGCCCACTTGGAGCGCATGAAGAAGAACATGGAGCAGACCATCAAGGACCTGCAGCACCGGCTGGACGAGGCCGAGCAGATCGCCCTCAAGGGCGGCAAGAAGCAGCTGCAGAAGCTGGAGGCCCGGGTGCGGGAGCTGGAGAATGAGCTGGAAGCTGAACAGAAGCGCAATGCGGAGTCGGTCAAGGGCATGAGGAAGAGTGAGCGCCGCATCAAGGAGCTGACCTACCAGGTGCGGGCGAGGGGGCTGCTCTGAGGCTAGACCCCTCTGCATTGTGACCTGAAGCCAGAGGGACGTCACCAAGAGGAATGAGGTGTTCTCTCTTAGCTTCCACTAGGGCAAAGAGTGGGAGTGCAGCCCCTGGATGCCCAGTTTCCACTCTGTCTAGCCCTCTTCTACCCAGACTGTCCCCTGGCTAGAGGTCAGCCTCCGAGCCCCTGGCCTAGGAGCTCTACCTCCAACCTTCACCCTCCACCTGTCCCCTGGGGACAACACCCAGGTCTCCAGACAGAGCTCACCCAACACAGATTACCAGAAAGCAAATATGTTGCCAAGCTCTGGTTGGGTGTCATGACCACCAAAATACATCAAAGTCATTGCACAAACTTCAGAACTTTTTGTTTACCTATAGAGATATAGACTTTAGCTTTCTGTCATGTTTTCTAGAATCAGACACCTCATTAGATTTTGTTTCTGCTCTAATCCAAAAAGTTACCATCTCTCTATACATACATATCCTTAACTTAGATCGAGAGTCTATGTCATTTCCCTGCAGCCCAGGAAATCCCACCTTGCCTGCAGTCCCAGAGTTACTGCCAGTGTGTGCTGGGTTCTAGAGAAGGACAGTTTGTTTTCCATGGGTTCCCAGGACCCCTAATGGCCTGGTCCTCAGAACAGTGCACACACATGATTTTGTCCACAATTTCAGGAGTCCCATCAGCTCCCTAGACCCTTTCCTAGTATAAACCATTAAAATATATATTAATGATTTATATGGTAAAAAAAATTATAAGGAGGGTACAAGTGTTTCTTGAGGATCAGAATGTAAAATCAGATGAGGATGTTATATTCAGGGTAAAGATCACAGTGGGGGGGGGGTGTGCTGCCTCTAATGACTGTGCCATCTTCACTCCTAACTGCCCTGACTCCCAGACGGAGGAGGACAGGAAGAACCTCCTGCGGCTACAGGACCTGGTGGACAAGCTGCAGCTGAAGGTCAAGGCCTACAAGCGCCAGGCCGAGGAGGCGGTGAGTGGCCCTGCTGGGGACTGTGCCTGGAGAAGGGACACTAGGGAGCTGGTCCTCCAGGTTGGGAGGCTGAAAAAACCTCTGGCCTCCTCTCACCTCATTCTCCCCCACCCCAAACCCCCCCCAGGAGGAGCAGGCCAACACCAACCTGTCCAAGTTCCGCAAGGTGCAGCACGAGCTGGATGAGGCAGAGGAGCGGGCGGACATCGCCGAGTCCCAGGTCAACAAACTGCGGGCCAAGAGCCGTGACATCGGCGCCAAGGTGGGTCCATCCGCTGGGCCCCACTAGTCACCCCATGTCAGCATGCCCACCAACATCAGTGTCCTCCAGACAGAGCACCCTCACTCCAGGGACACCTCCTTTTTATTTATCCCCCACAACTGAACCATGAAACCCTAGAGGGTGAGGTAATGCCATTCTCTGTGATTCTAAGATTCTTCCAGCTCCAATTGTCAACAATTTTGTGAATCCCAGCCCTAAGGTGGTCAGGAACCCAAGAGGATGCCAATTTGTATACACCCACCATGGCTATGTCTCAATTCCCCCCAACTCTTGGTATCCTCTTGTTTTCCACCTAGTTTGAGCTTACAGCCTTGTAACTGAGCCCTAAAATGGATATCCCAGAGGACTCCCTTGTCCTCACCCAGGCTTATTCCCCCTGGCTGATCTCAGAGCCCAGCCCTCCAGCCCTTGCCCCTCATACCAAACCTTAGGACATATCCCTCACTACCATGGGGGCCTCCCTCTGGCTCAGAGCAGTCCCCCACCCCATCAGGTGCCCTCTCCCCTCTGTTTTCTGTGCCCATCCCTGACCACATTCCCAGAGCTAACTTGGACTTTGTTGCCTTTCACAAGGGCTTGAATGAGGAATAGCTTTGCCACGTCTTCTTGATCTGTCCATTCCTGAGGAGCTGATGAAGCCCCCAGTTCCGGAGTCTATATAGCAGCCCCTTTGGATGAAACTGAATAAAGCTATTTTCTTTGAAGCCAATATCCTGCCTTCAGACTCTTCTTCACTGCCTGCCAGCCATGGGGACATGAACAGGGGGTGGGACCTGGAGTGGGGAGATGGCAATCCAGGAGAGGAGGGGCCCAAGAAGGCCTTCCTGGAGAGCTGTGAGGCTCTGAGTATCCTTG
The DNA here is from genome assembly GCF_006229205.1 of Suricata suricatta. Taxonomy (NCBI): domain Eukaryota; kingdom Metazoa; phylum Chordata; class Mammalia; order Carnivora; family Herpestidae; genus Suricata; species Suricata suricatta. The sequence continues at coordinate 69,840,434 of NC_043708.1, forward strand.
GTGCACCACTAGCCTAGACGCTCCCCTTCACCTCCTCCTAGGCAGGTGACACCTCTCCTCCCAGCCCCCCTCCCTGGCCCAGAGACCATCAGGGTTAAGGGAAATAAAGGAAAACCTTTAAGTCTTGCCTAGAGCATGCAGAACCCATCTGCTATGGATCTATATCCCAGATCTGACTGACACTACCCCCACCACCAATGACAGCACTAGGGCTGGGCCTCCAAGAGGAGGTTTAGTGTGTAGGGGTACCCTCTGAGGTATGGGGTAATGACCCCCAAGTCCCAGTCTAGGCCAGGTCTCTGAGAGGGCACAAGGACTTGTTGCTGTATCCATCATCCTTGCAGACACAGCCATCATTGTCTCTAAGCAACACATGGCCAGGGCCCCCTCCTTACCACAGCCAGAACTGTACCCTCAGCCCACAGCCCACTCTCCTCTCCTCCTCTTACCCTCCTCATATCTCCCTCTCTCCGTGGTGCTTCTTTTTTCTCCTTCACTTCTTCCTGCTGTAACTTCCCTTACCAAAACCCTTTTCACCTTGCTTGCTGGAAGATGGGGGATCTTTGGCCCATTCATGGCCAGCCATCTAGAAGGCAGGCAGGCAGGCAGGCAGATAAGGGACTGTGGAGAAGAGAGTCCCAAGTGAGCAGGACTCTGGAAAGGGGTAGGTGGGTGGCTGGACGGCTGAGAAGTGGAAAAAGGAGCAATCCTCCCCCCAATTCGACAAGCCTAGCTGCCTGGAACCACTGCCAAACCTGGACTGCTTAGAGAAGGCCTGGCCCTGTGGGCCACAGCAGCTTGCAAGGAATGGGACAGTCAGCCACCCACTGGGAACCCCAGAAGACCTGGCTAGCCCTGGATTGAATTTCCTGCACCCTACCACACAGCCACCCCAGCCAGGCTCCTGATCACCCCTACTCCAAGCAGCCAGAAAGAAGACCTACCCCAGGAGGAATCAGAGAATAGGACAGGGAAGTGGGGAGAAGGAAGATAGGGAAGGAAAAAGGAAAGAACTGAGGAGGGTGGCAGCAGAGAGAGGGGGAGAACTCAAGAAGTCTAGAGGGCAGGAGACAAGGGGAACCAACAAAGAAAAAATACAAGTAGCAAGGAGGCCTTCATGGGTTTCCACCCTTCTCCTTTGGCCCCCTCCATTCGCCCACCCTAGGACCACTTGGGAAGCAATGAAGAGATTGGCAGAGAAAAGGGAGAGGCAGGGACACCCTGAAACATAAGCTCCCAGAGCAGAGAAGAGAGGCTGGGAACACAGTGGAGACGACGCAGCAGCGGACAGTAGCAGAGCCTGGCAGCCTGCAGGAGGAGGAGGCTGATGGGAGAGAGAGCAGAAGGGCAGGTTGGACCTTGAAGACAGATGCTGCAATAACTGAGGGGCATGACACTGAGCAGAGGAAGAAATTCATGTCACCTTCAGATGTGAGGCAAATCAGCAAGGCCAGGAATAGTGACTTTAGAGAGGGGTGGAAAAAGACCCTGGAGTGAGACGTGGAGGCAGAGAAGAGACAGGCAGAGGGTGAGTGGAGGTCAGGCTGAGAGGAAGCAAAGACTCTTGGAAATGTAGACACATTAGACTCCAAGGTGGGCAGAAACCTGGCACCAGGGAGAATGAAAGGCCAGGCCCGACTTTGAGACAGGGAATCAGGCAGAGGGAAAGGGAGGTCAGACAGAGACAGAGATCCAAGGAGCCAGGCACAGGTAGGTGACCTGGTATCCCTTACCTGTGGCAGGATCTTCCATCCCATGCCCTTGCACTCCAGGACTTCCAGCACAATGAAGAGCTCTGTAGGAGGCAGATGAGGGAAGATGGAGTACAGGGATGGATTTGAGGGCCTGGGGCTAGGTGGGGACCAACTGGGAAGGAAGAAGGAGAGCAAATGGACCAGACAGGGGGGCAGAGCCCTGGAATCAACTTAACCCTTCCCTCTTCCTCTTTCCATTGGAGACAGTGGGCACTGCCAGCCTACCCCTCACCCACCACTCCACCTCTACTGAGTCTGGTCTGCTCAGGACACTGGGTTCCCTGAGGACAAAGCCTAGTCTTTGTCAGCTGGACCTGACCCAGTCTGACCTGGTGTTCTTAGTCCCTTATCACATCCCCAGGGCAATGGGAACCAGGCAGTGATGCACTGGGCTAACCTCCACCTTGCATACTGGGGCCTCAAGTGACCTAGAGCTGGGAACAGGTGGCCTGCATCCCTTGGGGGTAATATTTTGGTGTATGTACCTGCAAGAGATACGGATGCGGAGTTGACTCAGGTCACCCCCAAGGACACTAGGTATAGAGTACAAGTCCTATGGAGATGGATGTATATTCCTGACTCTAATAATGGGGCAGTGAGGGTCCTAGGGAGTTGCAGACCTTTCGGGAGAAGCCACACATTTAATGGAAACTTCTCCTACCCGGAAAAACTGACCCTCATCTGTCCTACCCACCTCCACACTCTAGAGCTATATTGAGAAGTGACAGTGGATGGGCGGGGGGGGGGGGGGGAGCTGGGAGAATGTTCCTGCATGTGAGGGTGTGGGGGAAAGCCAGAGCAGGGGAAGTCTGGCTTTGTTTCCTGAACACAATGTCCACTTAATCATAACAGGCATGGCCTGCTGAAGATCCAACACCTACTGCGTCTGAGAGGGGACATCATTGGAGGCCAGGGTGGGGGCCCTAGAGGGCCTGAGGCACTTGGGACACCCACAAATAAGACCAATGTGAATATGAGCCCCAGGACAGTTGAGAGGGAACACCAGAGTTCTTCCTGGGGAGAGGGGGACAGACTGCAGAGCCCCCCACCCCCACCCCCTGGAATGTAGAGCCTGGGGCCCAGCTGGTGTAAATCCCTGGGCCTGCCAGGCGCCCCAGCCAGCCTCAGCAGCACCTGCACCCTCTGGCAGCCCAGAGAGGCGGAAGGGAGCAGCCCCCCACCCCCACCCCTCCTCCCTCAGGCACCCGGATTAATGCCTCCTGACTCTCCCCACCCCCTCCCTGCCCCACACCAGGAGCAGAGGGTGGTAGTGGAGGGTAAAACTTCTGAGTGTGAATCTGGGCCTGCAAATGTGTGTATTAGTGTGCATAATAGCAAATAGGAAAATCTGCAAGCATAAGCGTGTAAAGTGTGAAAAATCTGCATGTGTGTGGCTAAGAATACACATGAGTGTGTGGTGGTCAAGTTGATGTGTGAGAGTACTGGACTGTAGACCCGAGTGCAGATCTGCTGTGGTGATGTGGGAGAAATCCTTCTCCTTTGAGAAGCATCAGGGGAGGGGCCGGGAGGCTCCAGATGTGTCCCCAAAGCAGTACAGCCTCAAGTCCCCAGGAGGACACCTACCTGGAGACTTGAGGAACAGAAGGAAAACAGGTACTGCATCTGTGCAGAGAGAGGGCAGCACAGACATTTGTTTCCTGTTAAAAGGAAACTGAGTCATGGAGCTGGGCAGCAGATTTTTTTTCTTGGGCATCGTGGCTCCAGCTCCCAGCCCCTAGCACTGTGGGACTGCAGGTTGGAGAGGGTGGGGAGATGCTTCCAGACTGGGACTGTGTGAGGACAGGGTGGAATGGGTAGGAGGGAGGGGAGCCCAGGGTTGGGGGCTGGGGACAAGCATCCAGCCTGCAGGAGAAGGTGACTCTTGCCCAGTGTGCTCAACTCACCCTTCAGGTTAAAAATAGCCAAGGAAAAGGCCTGGTGGGCAGGGGCGGTTGTGTGAGAAGGTCCTGTCTTCCTGCTATCTGCCCATCAGTTCTTTGGAGGAAAGGAATGTGCCCAAGGACTAAAAAAAGGTCCTGAAGCCAGAGGGGCTAGGGTGACAGACCTTTCATGGGCAAATCTAGAGGCCCTGCTGTCCTGTCACCTCCAGAGCCAAGGGATCAAGAGAGGAGGAGCTGGAAGGCGAGAGAGGTGGGAGGGAGGGTCCCTCCGGAAGGACTCCCAATTTGGGCAAGGGGTGGGGGCAGTGGGATATAAAGGAGATGGCTCCTGAGGACAGACAGACACACCTCTGAACCAGGTAAGAGGCTCTTTTGGGACTTCGTGGTCAGCCTCCAGAGCCCCCCCTTGAGGGACCCTTCCTCCTCAGGGAGTGGGGTGCAGGTTGGTCAGAGGCCCAAGGGTTCTTCTAGAATGGCCTCGCTCCAACCCCAGGGAGTTCCCACGGACAGAGGGGAGGTTCCAAGGGAAAAGCCCAAAACCTTTTTTCTCCTCTGATCTGCATTTCTTTCCCTGCTTCTGTTATCTCCTACTTTCTGTGTCTTCCATGCTCTGTCTCCATCCTGATCCCTCCTTGGATGGCTTTCTGCTCTTTGTCTTGTTTTATTTTGTCTCTTGGTCTTTGTCAATTCTTGTCACTATGATCCTTCTTTATCTGTCTCCCTTGTCTTTCCTTCCTGGCTGCATGTGTTCTCATCTCCTTATCTCTCTTTGTTTCCAACTCTGATTCTTCCTTCACCCCTGGCACTTTTACTAACACTGTGTCCTTTCTTTCCTGCCTCGCTGCCTCTTCTATCTCCCTAATTCCCACTTTGGTCTGTCCTGCTCTCTGGGTCGAGCCTCCTGGCTCATTTCTCCCTTTTGGCCTACCTCCATTATTCTTCACTCTCTTTGTCTGGTCTTCCCTCTGCCTGGCTTGCCTCTGTGGCTCCACTCATCCTTCAGAGTCTTCAGGATTCTCTGTGAAGAGATAACCAGGTGAGAACCTCTCAATTTTCTCTTGGGAAACAGGTTGCTGGACCAGGGCCCCCTGTCCCTCCTCCAAGAAGCTCAGCATCTCCCCTTAGCAAACTCTTTAGAGATTGTCCTCCAGCATCATGTCAGAGGGCAAGGGACCCAGGCGAGGACCTTCTCAGTGGTGGGGGAGAGCCATAAGGTGATGAGGAGGTGTGGCAAGGAGTGGGAGTGTGGAGGGCAGTGTCACCCATTAAGGCTTGGGCCCTCTGGTCTCAGGCACAAAGGAGCACCAAAATGACTGATGCCCAGATGGCTGATTTTGGGGCGGCAGCCCAGTACCTCCGCAAATCAGAGAAGGAGCGCCTGGAGGCCCAGACCCGGCCCTTTGACATCCGCACTGAGTGCTTCGTGCCCGACGACAAGGAGGAGTTTGTGAAGGCTAAGATCGTGTCCCGGGAAGGGGGCAAGGTCACTGCTGAGACAGAGAATGGCAAGGTGTGTGGGGCAGAGCACCAGGGCAAAAGAGAAAAGGTTTGGTGGAGGACGGGGGATGTGTGCAAGGGGTGGAGCCACTTGCAGTGGGAGCTGAGGGGCTCTGGAAAAGAGCCAAAGCCTGCAAGGGTGTAGGACGTGCCCCCAGAGAAGCCCAACATTTGAGTGAGAACTCTGACCTTTCTCAGATGGAACTGAGCAGGTGTAACAGGTCAGCACCCCCAGGGATGCACACCCTTTGCCAGAGAGGTTGCTGGGGTGGGGGTAGGGGAACCTCCACTGGTTTCCACCTCAGAGGGGTCCTGTAGATAAAGAAGACACAGGCACAGCACCAAGTAAAGCTCTCTCTTGAATGTGTATCCCTCCCCTCTGTGCCTTAGTTTCCTCCACAGACCATCTCCCCCAAACCACAACCTCACCCAAACCAAGGGCAAACTCTTAGGCCCAGATGAACACAAAAAGCAGGGACTTTTTTTTTTTTTAATGTTTGTTTGTTTGTTTGTTATTTTAAAATATAATTTATTGTCAAATTGGCTAACATACAGTGTGCACAGTGTGCTCTTGGTTTTGGGGGTAGATTCTGTGGTTCATCAAAAAAGTAGGAAATCTAGAGCTGAACGCTCAGTCCCAGAGCTGGTGACTAACACTCAGATGTCCACAGTCTCTGCTTCCTCAGGCCAGCTGTGAGAATTACCATGGTCATCAGTAGCAGCTCAGAACCATTTGCCTTCAGACATGCTGACTGAATGTGGTGTCCCAATGAGATGTGCAATGACAGCCCACAAACTGTGGGGGGCTTTGACTCTTCCCAGTCTTGCCACTGGCTATCTACCCTGCCAGTAAACCATTTAATTATTCTATTCACAGCTTCCTTCACTGTAAAAACAAACAAACAAGCAAGAAATAAAAAATAAAAAAACAATGCTAGAATGCTTACCTGCAGGATCTAACGACATTAGAGCATGGCAAACTGGTGCCAATCAAACCACACTGACAGTGACCAATGGGGGGTGTAGGGAAGGTGGCTGAGATGTTTTCTAGCAGGGCAAGGTTTACCCTGAGCAACGGACACCCTTAAGCATGGCCCCCAGAGTCAGGGTAAGGTATGTACGCAGACCGGAGAGCTGCTAGCTCTGCAAAGTTTGCCCCTAGATGGTTGAAGCATGGATGGAAAGGTGCTGCTCAGGGGCACAAGCTCTGGGGTACTGGCAAGACACAGGGACTCTAGGACAGTACCTATGATGGGAGGGCGAGTGAGGAGTACATTATGTGGGGAAAGAGTTGCGGGGGAGCTATGGGTTAGGGCTTGGGCACTGGTCAGAGAAGAGCCCGGGGATCGAGGCCAGGCCCATGTCCTGGGGAGCAGGTAAGTGAGTGAGGCTGGCACAGACTGTCAAGGGTCCTGATAGGAGTGTGGTCATCCCTGTCCATGCACCCTCTCCAGACAGTGACCGTGAAGGAGGACCAGGTGTTACAGCAGAACCCACCCAAGTTTGACAAGATCGAGGACATGGCCATGCTGACCTTTCTGCACGAGCCTGCTGTGCTCTTCAACCTCAAGGAGCGCTATGCAGCCTGGATGATCTATGTGAGTGCCCGTGACAGGAAGCCAGCCCTGGATGGAGGCCAAAGGAGGCCAGGGCAACTCTCTCAGGATAGGGGTCAGAACTTGCCCAAGGGACCCAGCTCCCCTCTGCCCCCTTCCTACCCCTGGTCAGCTGCAGGAAGAGAGGAACTAGCTGGGATAACCAAGAGACTCCCCTGCCTGTCACCATCTGCCCCAAGATTTCCACTTTAGCCCCTCATGCCTGCCCTCTCTCCTGCTCCAGACCTACTCCGGCCTCTTCTGTGTCACCGTCAATCCCTACAAGTGGCTGCCTGTGTACAATGCAGAGGTGGTGGCCGCCTACCGGGGCAAGAAGAGAAGCGAGGCACCACCCCACATCTTCTCTATCTCTGACAACGCCTATCAGTACATGCTGACAGGTGAGTCTAGCAACCCTGACCTGTACCCCCTCAGCCCTGTACCCATGGACCTGACTCTGTTGCTTCTCCTCTTTTCTCTTCCAGATCGGGAGAACCAGTCCATCCTCATCACGTAAGCAAATGCTATCTACCCACACGGGAACTTGGGGAGGACCCAGGCTGATTCCTGGGGGTGTAGAGGGGAGGAAAGTTTCAAGGTTGCAATTGTCATAAGTGTGGGGACCTGGGCTTTCAGAGGGGTGCTTGAGTGACCTACAATGATACACAAATTCTGCAGGACCCTGGGCCCTGGTGGAGGAGGTTAGAGAGCCAGGATTCTGAGGAAGGAGGGTGCAGTGCTGAATTCTGAATGGAGCACAGGGGGAATCTTGGGTTCTTATGGGTCCCTGTTGCCTCCAGTGGAGAATCTGGTGCAGGGAAGACTGTGAACACAAAACGTGTCATCCAGTACTTTGCCAGCATCGCAGCCATAGGTGACCGTGGCAAGAAGGACAATGCCAATGCAAACAAGGTATGAGGTGGGTGACAGGCTCAGCAGAGGGGACCTGGGGGCAGGCTGACTCAGGGGACTCCCAGGCTTGCCCTGGGGAATGGTGGGGACAGCACCACTGAGCCCAGTGCTCAAGACCTTCCTGGCAGGAGACACACATTCTGATGTCCAAATATGGCCCTTTGGAACCACACACCCACCACCATTCCCCGGGACCAGAGCAGCCCCCTGCCCTCCCCATTGCTAGACATAGACAGAAGACAGACTCTTAAGGATTTGCTGCCTTCACAGGGCACCTTGGAGGACCAGATCATCCAGGCCAACCCTGCCCTGGAGGCCTTTGGCAATGCCAAGACGGTCCGGAACGACAACTCCTCCCGCTTCGTGAGTGCCCTTTATTACTGCCAACTGGTCTCATCTGGCCTTGACAAGAAAAGGGGGGCACTGTTTTGCTAATAGTCACTACACCCAGTTGATCATCCTGTGTTTGGCTTTTGCTTATCAGCAAATGTGCATGTGTGTGGACACACACACACACACACACCAAACCCTTCTGACTTAGTCTGGCTCCCTAAGCTCTGAGAACTCAAGAAAAAAGACCCAGAGTCACAATTGCTTTTTCATAGCCAAGTAATGGAGCTGATTTTTGTCACATTCTAGATTTTCCTAATGACTGTTTCCAAAGCTCTTCCACATCCCCAGCAAGTCTCCATGCCTAAGTCCCAGCTCCCTTATCTGTGAAACAGAGGTAGTGGGACACCTGGGGGCTCAGTTGGTTGAGCCTCTGACTTCAGCTCAGGTCATGATCTCATGGATAAATGAGTTTGAGCCCTACATTGGGCTCTCTGCTGTCAGCACAGAGCCCACTTGGGATCCTCTGTCCCCCCTCTCTGCCCCTCCCTCCTCAAAAATAAATAAACATTAAAAAAAAAAGAAAGGTAGTAATTTTACCTTCATTCCTATGTTGTTGTTTCTGCTCAAAGATATTTGGTAATAGGGGAATAGGGAGCCTTTGTTTTCCTGATCCTGAACTGGGACACCAAATAAGGCACAACTTTTCCAGATCTATTCAGGGCTTTCTGGGTTGTCTTGGGGTCCAAGATCTCCATTCTGTCCCTTCTGGCCAGTTCCCTCACCGTTTGTCCCATCCACCCCCAGGGGAAATTCATCAGGATCCACTTTGGAGCCACAGGAAAGTTGGCTTCTGCAGACATAGAGACCTGTGAGTATGACAGGGAGCCCTGCCCAGCCCTCTGTGTCCTCTACCTCTGCTTTCTTTCCCAGCTAGCTGGGCAACCCTATCTTAACACTCCCTCTCTATCTCTTTGCCTCTTCTCCTGTTTGCTGTAAGAGCCTTTCTCCCCTAATCTGCACCATTTTGCTGGATTGACTCTCTCTCCCTGTCCTTACCTGCCTTCCTCACCACTCTGCACTTCAGATCTCCTGGAGAAGTCTCGGGTGATCTTCCAGCTGAAGGCTGAGAGAAACTACCACATCTTCTACCAGATCCTGTCCAACAAGAAGCCAGAGCTGCTGGGTGAGCCCACTTGATGCCCCAATATTCACACTGCCCTCCCCAAACAGGGCGGATACCCTCCTCCTCCTCACCTGCTCCTGTTCACCTTCTACCTCCTTGGGTCTGCTCAATGGCTTTCTCTTCCTTCCCCTGCCTGAGTCTCCTCTTTCTTCCCTTCACACTTTTTCTTTGTCATATTTCTTCTCCTCCTCCTGGTTGGTTTTCTCCTTCTCCTCCTTGTGTCTGTCCTTTTCCCAGGTGTCATTCTCCCACTGTCTTCCCTTCCGGGTCTCTTGTCTGCCTTTTCATGTCTTTTGGATTCTCTGCATGGTCCTTGCTGACTCTCCTCCTCTCTCCCTGCTCCTGGTCCTCTCCTCTACTGCCTCTGCCCCACCCCAACGGTGCCCCTCTCCCAACCCCTCTCTGCCCATCCCACCCTCTCCCATCCCCTTGTCCCCTGACCTACTCCTTGCCTGGACAGACATGCTGCTGGTCACCAACAACCCCTACGACTACGCCTTCGTGTCTCAGGGAGAGGTGTCCGTGGCCTCCATCGATGACTCCGAGGAGCTCCTGGCCACGGATGTGAGTAAGGAGGCAGCATGAGAGCTCCTGAGGTCTCCTGTACTACTAGATTGAACCACCCTCTTTGCCTCTCTTGCTCTTTCCCAGAGTGCCTTTGACGTGTTGGGCTTCACTCCTGAGGAGAAAGCCGGCGTCTACAAGCTGACGGGTGCCATCATGCACTACGGAAACATGAAGTTCAAGCAGAAGCAGCGGGAGGAGCAGGCCGAGCCAGATGGCACTGAAGGTGGGGGTAGGGGCATGTGCTGAAAAGGCCTGAGGTACTGGGCGTTCACTTGTCATGAGGAGCAGGGTCTCCCAAGTTGCATCCAAAAGTGGTGCCTTTCAACAATTCTTAAAAAGCTGACAACCAAATTTATTAAGGTTATTAGGATGATGATAGAGAAAGTTGGAGAAAATCAGAAGTACAAGAAGCATGTGGTAAGAGGGCAGTACCTTTTCCCAGAAGCAGGCTCTGCTCTCACCCTCACCCCATCCAGCCTTACCTGCAGGCTTTCTCCTTGTTAGAGCCTAGCCAGAGGCCATTCACTGTCCCCAGACAGACCTGCTCCCTAGAGACCTGAGGCTTATAGGGTAGATGGATGGGGTGAGAGCCAGGGAGGGGCAAAGATGTGGGAGAGGTGGGCAGACAGGGAGGTCCCCCAGAATCCTGCCAACTCTTCAATCCCAGCTATGAGTTGGGGATGTTTCCTCCTGGGCCAAAGACTCACCCAAGCTTAGGAAAGGAGTCTGAGCTCTGTGCATCCTGATCATTAATTCAGAATGCATGTGGAGGGTCCCTAGCTCTTGGGTGAGCCCTGTTCAAACTCTGTGCCATGTTCTGTTTGGGAGGCAAGGACCAGGGGTGGAAATACAGTTTGACATTGACATGTCATGTACGTTGCTGGGCCTCAGTTTCCTCCTTAGTGAAATGGAACAACAGTCTCTCCTAGCTCAATCCGGGCTGTGGTAAGAATCCCTGGAGAAGGAGATGAGAAGGTGTATAGGGCTAGACAAATGCCTAAGAACATTCCTCTCAGCCTATCTTCAAGGACCTCTTCTCTGTGTCTATCCATATCAAAGTGCCAAGCCTGGGTTTCATGATAGCATGTCACCAGCTACCACAAAACTCTTGAAATTAAATCAAATAAATTTCTAAATAGAGATTGTATGTTGGATGGCACATTTGGAGAGCTGGGGATACATAACATGTTGTTAGGAAGTTTGATTTCCAAACTGGTCATGTTGGTCAACACATGGATTGGGGGCACCTGGGTGGCTCAGTTGGTTAAGCACATGACTTTGGCTCAGGTCATGATGTCATAGTGTGTGAGTTCGAGCCCTGCATTGGGTGAGCAAAAGTACTTCATGTTCCATGCTGACAGTGCAGAGCCTGTGTGGGATTCTCTTTCTCTCTCTCTCTCTCTCTCTCTCTCTCTCTCTCTCTCTCTCTCTGCCCCTCATTCACTCGCACCCCCCCTCAAAATAAATAAATAAATACAAATTTTTTTTAAACCCACATGGATTAAGAGTAGAATGGGCCCAATCCTGGGCCAGACCATAGAATGGGAGCAAAGGAGACAGGGAGCAACACATATCTCCTCTGTCAATCACAGTCCCAGCCCTGGAAACACGAGGGGGCAGTGAGGGCAAGGATGAGCTCACTGCAGTGCTGGTGAAGCGCCTGGGCCAGGGACACCCAGGAGATCCAAAGACAGAGGCTGGAGGAACTACTAGGTGGTGGGAGGTTCTGACAGAAGGAGAGGCCTGACTCTGCATGCTGGCTGGGTGCCCCTGGCAAGCCTTGTGCCATTCCAGGCCTGGATTTGCAATTCTTTAGTGAGAGAGGTTGGGCTCAATGCTTCAGAAAGGCTCTAGGGCAGGGAAAGGAGGTCTGTTGAAAGTGCTTGCTTAGTTATTTCCTTCTCCACCAGATGCCGACAAGTCTGCCTACCTCATGGGGCTGAACTCAGCTGACCTGCTTAAGGGACTGTGCCACCCACGGGTGAAAGTGGGCAATGAGTATGTCACCAAGGGGCAGAGCGTCCAGCAGGTGTACTATTCCATCGGGGCACTGGCCAAAGCAGTGTATGAGAAGATGTTCAACTGGATGGTGACACGGATCAATGCCACCCTAGAGACCAAGCAGCCACGCCAGTACTTCATAGGGGTCCTGGACATCGCCGGCTTCGAGATCTTTGATGTGAGTTGGGGGAGCCTGGACATGGGGG
>NC_043708.1:69852482-69864372 GCF_006229205.1 Suricata suricatta
ACCTGCTCCTCCCTTGCCCCCTTCAGTTCAATAGCTTTGAGCAGCTGTGCATCAACTTCACCAACGAGAAGCTGCAGCAGTTCTTCAACCACCACATGTTCGTGCTGGAGCAGGAGGAGTACAAGAAGGAAGGCATTGAGTGGGAGTTCATTGACTTTGGCATGGACCTGCAGGCCTGCATCGACCTCATTGAGAAGGTACTGCCTCCACCCTGACACCTGTGTGTGTCCCCTTCCCCCTGTCATCCCAGAGTGGCAGTGCTGTCCCTTCTACAACCAAGATACTGGAGTCCCCAGAATCCCAAGCCTCTATCAGACCCAGCTTCCACCACTGTAGAGTCATGGGCATACAGAGGATGAACTCTTTTCCTCTCTCCCCAGGACCTAGGAACTTGTCCTGCATGGTAGTCACCTTTTACAATCTTAAAAGGGAGATGTAGTGAGGAGAGGACTCTTGGCCCCTCTGACATCCCATGAGAAGCATCATTCATGGAAAGATCCCAGGCTAAAACTAGAGACATTTGGCTTCCCCGCCTCTTCCTGATAGCAGAGAATAAGGCTGCTGTTAGCCCCTCTTATCTATAGGCTCAGAAGAGAGAAGGATAGAGCTGGTGTGAGACTCCCAGTGCTGACTTGTTCTCAGTGTGCCTTTGCATTTTGCTGCCCTCACCCAGCCAGTCATTGCCCTTCAGAAAATGCAAAGTTACCAGAAGCTTTGGATGGTTATCCAGGGTGCCAGTCTTCCAGAAACCACAGAATTGCCTGAAATTATATGGAAGAGAGGGGGCAGGGGAGAAAATGACTTTTTCCATGGAGGCATCTTTAGTTCAATCAAATTCTCATTACAATTCCTGCTCCAAGAAAAGTCAAGAATCATTGTCCTTTCTGAAGAGCAGGATGTTGTGCAGAACCTGGATCCCCCTAACCATCCCTTGAAGAACTGTTACCCATCACATAGACAGGGGTCTGGCCCACGCCTTAGACTGGCACCTCTGACAAACACCTGTTCCTTGGGCAAGGAGCCTTACAAGAAGAAGGGACTTGCTGCAAGGTCTTGGGGCCCTGACAGGACCATTGGGAGCACAGGGTCCTTTGATAGGTCCACTGGGTCAGAAAGAGGTTATGTAGGCCAGAATATAATTGTATTTATGTTCATTCCAAGAATATTAGGTTCTTATACTGGGACAAGAGGTACTAGCACAGACTCTGTAGCCTGCCAGCTATACTGGGCTGTCATCTTTCCTTTGGCAGGGTGTGGGACTCTGGAAACCTGGGAGTACATGCAGTGATGCTCTCTCTACCTCCTCCCCTACTCTCAGCCTATGGGCATCATGTCCATCCTGGAAGAGGAGTGCATGTTCCCCAAGGCCACTGACATGACCTTCAAGGCCAAGCTGTATGACAACCACCTAGGCAAGTCCAACAACTTCCAGAAGCCACGCAATGTCAAGGGAAAGCAGGAAGCCCACTTCTCCCTGATCCACTATGCCGGCACTGTGGACTACAACATCTTGGGCTGGCTGGAGAAGAACAAAGACCCGCTCAATGAGACAGTGGTGGGCTTGTACCAGAAGTCCTCCCTCAAGCTTATGGCCACACTCTTCTCCTCATATGCTTCTGCTGATGTTGGTAAGAGGGCAACCCCTGCACTCAGCCAGAGTAATTCTGAAGTTGTGAGGGGCCAGGGTCTCGCTGCTTCAAAGCATGTGACTGTAGAAGCAGAAGGGAGCCTGCTTTCCAGCCACAGGATGGGAGTCAGGAGATCCCACAGGCATCCATCTGTACCTGATCTGTGAAAGTGCTGTGTACATGTCATGTGTCTCCTCAAGACTGTGAGCAACTGGAGGTCAGTGAGGGTGGCACACGTATCACTGCACCAGGCCCAGCATAGAGTTGTGTCTGTAGGAGGATCACTGAACATCTGGTAGAACAAGTGAGTGTCCCATTCAGAGAAGGAAGAGGAAGGGTGTGGATTGGAATGAGGAGGATGAATTACAACAAGGAAGGTAGCTCATGGAAAGATGTAAGCATGAAGGGCAGGGTTAGAAGGTAGGAGAAGGGCACTGATATTATTTCAGCACATACTATGTAGCAAGCCAACTTATCTAATCTTTGTCACATCTTTTAGAGGCAGTTACCATTCTCCTCCTGGAAAACCTGAGACATAGAGAATCACTTTGTGAAGTCACATGGCTAGTGAGGGGCAGAGCCCTGCCCCTGCCCAAGGGTTCCTTCACTTTCAGACTCTGGCTCCTCATCCCTTTTCTTGTTATTAGGGGACAGCAATAAAGGCAAAGGAGGGAAGAAAAAAGGCTCATCATTTCAGACAGTGTCGGCCCTCCACCGGGTAAGAAGGATGCAGAGATACCAAGAGGCCCATGCTGGGCAGGCCCAGCCCTTTTGCTGTCACCCTAACCTGATGCTCTGAGTTTGGGAAGGAAAGAAGCTAGAGTGATGTGGTCATTTGGGGGATGGAAATTCTACACAAGCCTGGACTCACATCATAAATTATGTGTCAACTCTCAGTCCCTTGGAGAGTTCTGGAGACAGAATGTCAGCAGCTCAGGGACCAAAAAGATGGTTCTTGTGACTCCTGATTCCCCACTCTCATCTACCCCCAGGAGAATCTGAATAAGCTTATGACCAACCTGAGGACCACCCACCCTCATTTTGTGCGTTGCATCATCCCCAATGAACGGAAGGCTCCAGGTGAGCCATGTGTAAGGGTTTAATCTGGGGAGGGGACTTGGCATCCACTTGCCTTGAGGTTGACCCTTTCTCCTTCTCTCCTGCTGCAGGGGTGATGGATAACCCCCTGGTCATGCACCAGCTGCGCTGTAATGGCGTGCTGGAGGGCATCCGCATCTGCAGGAAGGGATTCCCCAACCGCATCCTCTACGGGGACTTCCGGCAGAGGTGGGTACTGGGTGTCCCAGAGCTCAGGGAACAGGGTAGCCTGGGCAGACCTGGTGGGGAGGGGAGTACAAAGGTGGCCCTGAATGCTGTGGGCAGAACAGGTCAGCACAGAACATCAGTGACTCTGGGCATCTCCTTCTACAGGTATCGCATCCTTAACCCAACAGCCATCCCTGAGGGCCAGTTCATTGACAGCAGGAAAGGGGCAGAGAAGCTACTGGGCTCCCTGGACATTGACCACAACCAGTACAAGTTCGGCCACACTAAGGTGGGTCTAAACCTCACAGGGTGGAGTTGCAGGACACACAGCCATGCTAAGCGGAGCAGCTAAAAGTTTAAAAAGCAGGCCTCTGATTCCTGGCTTCCTGAATCAACCCAAGGGCTAGAACCCAGGCTTCCTTTCTGTCTTGTTTTTCATATGTTACTATGAGGTCTAGGATAGATGGGTGATGGGTCCCCCAGGAGCTCAGGTAGCACCTCCCACCCTTTTCCTCCATCCTACCTGCCTTTCTGAGGCTGTGGCCCTATTGTTCTCAGGTGTTCTTCAAGGCAGGACTCCTGGGTCTGCTGGAGGAGATGAGGGATGAGAGGCTGAGCCGCATCATCACCCGCATCCAAGCACAAGCCCGGGGCCAGCTCATGCGCATTGAGTTCAAGAAGATTGTGGAACGCAGGTGAAGCAAGGGAAAGGGGAAGACTCTCTTAGATGTAAGAGGGAAACAAGCAGCTCTAACTAGTGTGGGTCAGAACACCTGAGTTCAAATTCTGGCTTCAGCACTTAGCTGGCTTGAGCAAGTGATTTTACCACTCTGGGTCTCATTTTGAATTCTTTAAAAAAAAAAAAAGAAAAAGAAAATTCCTCATAAGCAAATGCAAATTAAGCTCCAATGAGATACCATTTAAAAACACTAGATTGACAAAAATCAAGAAGTCTGTCAATTAGTGCACCCTCTCTGAAAAACAATTTATTATCTTTTTAGAAAATGTTTTAATGTTTTATTTATTTTTGATACAGAGAGAGACAGAGCATGAGAGGGGGAGGGGCAGAGAGAGAAGGAGACACAGAACCAGAAGCAGGCTCCAGAGCCTGAGGCAGGGCTCGAACCCACAAACGTGAGTTCTGACCTGAGCTGAAGTCAGAGGCTTAGCCGACTGAGCCACCCAGGCGCCCCCAATATATTATCTTAAAGATAGACTATTGTGGGGCACCTGGGTGGCTCAGCTGGTTAAGCATCTGACTCGTGATTTCAGCTCAGCTTATGATCTCAGTTTCATGGGTTCAAGCCCCACATTGGTCTCTGTGCTAACCATGCAGAGTCTGCCTGGGATCCTCCCTCTCTCTCTGCACTTTCCCCACCCCCCGCTCACTCTCTCTCTGTCTATCTCAAAATAAATAAACTTTTAAAAAAATTTAAAAAACATAAAGATGGACAATTGTAGGGGCACATGGCTGGCTTGGTTGGTAGAGCATGCGACTCTTGATCTTGGGGTTGTGAGTTTGAGCCCCACTTGAGTATAGAGATCACTTAAAAAAAAAGATGGATGATTACGTACCTTCCAATTCCACTCCTAAGTACATTCCCACAGAAACTCTTGCACATGTACAAGTTGAGACAAAAAAAAAAAAATAGAATATAGCACCATTGACCAACAGCAAAGATCTGGAAAACAACTCGAATTTTAATCCCCAGGAGAATGGGTAAATAGTAGTATAGTTGTTCTGTAGAATATTATAAAGCAATGAAATGAGGGACATACAACCACATGGTACAATGTATATGAGCCTCTAAAGCATATTGAGTGAGCAAAAGCAAGTCACAGAAGGATACATAGTGTAATGAATGTAATGCAATTTTTATAAAACTCAGAGATAACAAAGAACAGTGACAGATTGTTTAAAGACACATACACGTAGAATTAAAGAATGTTTTGAAAAAGTAAGGAAATGAAAAATACAAGATTTAGAATAGTGGCTGCTTCTGGTGGGGAGACCAAGAAAGAGGATGGGGAGAAGCACTGGTAGAGTCAACACTGGTATTGGCTGTAGTTGTTGTTTGAACAATTGATAGGTTCATGATTAGTGATTTTATTTCATGCTTCATAATTTACATATATGCTACAGATACTCTTACCCATAACATATACGTTTTAACCTATTTGCAGTTATGGGATTAAAAAACACTGAACTTAGTAGACATTCTGAGTGTCATAGCTTTCATTATTACTAGTGCCCCAGCAGGGAAGATATAAACTGTCCTCTTGTTGAATTATTCAATTAATAAATATTTATTGAGCAACTCCATGATCACTGAGGTAATGTTGGGCTGGGGGTTCCTATCAAGGCAACAAGACAGGGCTCCAGGCCTCAGGTGTCTATGAACTTGCTTAGATGGGCTGGGAGACAAGTGCTGTTGGTTCCATGTTTGGGAAGTGCTCTTTCAGAGTGCTCCTTCCTACCTTGATATTTCCTTCCCAGGGATGCTCTGCTGGTAATCCAGTGGAACATTCGGGCCTTCATGGGGGTCAAGAACTGGCCCTGGATGAAGCTCTACTTCAAGATCAAGCCACTGCTGAAGAGCGCAGAGACAGAGAAGGAGATGGCCACCATGAAGGAAGAGTTTGGGCGCGTCAAAGAGGCGCTGGAAAAATCAGAGGGCCGCCGCAAGGAACTGGAGGAGAAGATGGTGTCCCTGCTGCAGGAGAAGAATGACCTCCAGCTCCAAGTGCAGGCGGTAAAGCCACATAATTATCTTTCCATCCTTCCCCCTTTCCTCTCCTGGATTATAGCCCATATCATCCTCAGGGACTCAGATCCCTGCATCTCTTCTCTCTTTAATCACCAGTTCTGCTCTCCTTCCTCTTCTCCCAGGAACAAGATAACCTCAATGATGCAGAGGAGCGCTGCGACCAGCTGATCAAGAACAAGATCCAGCTGGAGGCCAAGGTGAAGGAGATGACAGAGAGGCTGGAGGACGAGGAGGAGATGAATGCAGAGCTCACTGCCAAGAAGCGCAAGCTGGAAGATGAGTGCTCTGAGCTCAAGAAGGACATTGATGACCTGGAGCTGACACTGGCCAAAGTGGAGAAGGAGAAGCATGCAACAGAGAACAAGGTGAGGGCAGCTCCTTCTGGCTCCAGCCCAGGTCTCTTCAGGATTCCCAGACCACAGTAGGGTCCTAGTCCTTGGTATTGGACATCCCTATAAATGTCTCCAGGCTGGTGACCTGTGACCCTAAAGAGGATGGGGGTCTTCACAGGTGAAGAACCTGACAGAAGAGATGGCTGGGCTAGATGAGATCATCGCCAAGCTGACCAAGGAAAAGAAGGCTCTGCAAGAGGCCCACCAGCAAGCCCTAGATGACCTTCAGGCTGAGGAGGACAAGGTCAACACACTGACTAAGTCTAAGGTCAAGCTGGAGCAGCAGGTGGATGATGTGAGTCCTAAGAACCAAGTTCTGTCTCTCTCAGGTCAGGATTTTGCAAGCAACATTAGTGGCCAAGGGGTTCCTGGTTCTTAGAGCTAACTTCTGTGAACCCTGGGGCCTCTTTGTCCTCTGTAATTCCTCACTAGACCGGGACTCAGAATTTTTTGTGCTTGCAGGGATTTCTCTGCTAGTTTGACCTCCAATCCTACTGGACTCTGAGTTTAGAAGGAAGCAGAAGAGCATGCATTGTGGATGTCATGTTTTCTATACCTTGTTTATTTTCTTCTCTCCACCAGCTGGAGGGGTCCCTGGAGCAGGAGAAGAAGGTGCGCATGGACTTGGAGCGAGCAAAGCGGAAGCTGGAGGGTGACCTGAAGCTGACCCAGGAGAGCATCATGGACCTGGAGAATGACAAGCAGCAGCTTGAAGAAAAGCTCAAGAAGTAGGAGCCTGAGGTGGCCCAGAGGGGCAAATGGAGATGTCTGGCCTGAGGGTTAGAGCACAGGATGCCACAACTCCACTGACCATGACTGTCCCAGGCAATGTGAATGAGGAGGTCAAACAGCCTTTCCACATTCACCCTCTGTGCCAGTGGGGAGGGGATGGTCCTAGCATGCCAGGAAAGAGAAGAGAATGGGCACAGAGGATGGAAGACAACTTGTCACCCCTCCCTTCTCCTCCAGGAAGGAATTTGACATTAATCAGCAGAACAGTAAGATTGAGGAAGAGCAGGCACTGGCCCTTCAGCTGCAGAAGAAACTAAAGGAAAATCAGGTGAAGTTCTTCCTGGGGCAACAAAATGGGGAGCTCAGTGGTGAGGCAGCAGAAACTGCAGGAGCTGCATAGGGTTCCAGACAGTATCTAGAACTCCAGGCAGCCCTGGAGACACCCCCAACCCTGACTTGGCACTTGGGAACACCAGCCTTCCCCTATTAGAGCAATGAGTCTTATTTCAGCAGGGCTATTTTGGGAGGCAAACAAAAAAGGGGCTCTCTTGATGAGCTATGCCCTGCTGTATGGGTTTTTTGCTCCAGCACATATGACAGGGTTCAAGCCTCCTCTTGCTCTTCTTCTGGTACTTCTCCCCTCTACATGAGGCAAACCTGGAGAAGGGGTCCTTCCTATAGAGTGCTCTGATCATACTCTTCCCAGGTACTGACCCCATGGTATTCAGTCAATTCCTACAACCCTGAGTAAGTCACTTTCCCTTGTTGAGTCTCAGATTCTCTTCTCACCTGTGAAATGAAATAGCCTCTGCATTACAAAAGACCAGAGGAAATATATTTATAAAACCACTTTGGCAGTCAGCCTGCCACTAGCAAGAAAGTGTTCTATTGTTCTCTCCATGGCCCTCTCACCCCTCTGCAGGAGAAGGTTAACAGCCATGGTCTCCCTTACTTTTAGTGCACCCTGAATTTTAACGCACTTTTAGTCCTGTGTTTGTCAGAAGAGTTCTGGAAGCAAGGAAGGCAGGTACTACCATCCCATTTTATAACTACAGAAGCTGCATGGCCAAGTCCAAACATAGTGGCCACAAAGACAATAGGCACTCAACTATTACAGCTAGGACCTTATCCTCTGATTTTCTGGTCAGACTGTTGCTATTGGAGAGCATTGATCTCCTTTCAGCATTTGGGGCCCATGGTCCAGGATACAAGTGATGCATAAACACAATTCCACTCATTTGGGGAGGTGCTCAGGGACTGACCTGCTTCAGTGATAATTTGCCCTCCTATTTTCTTGTGTGCCCTTCTTGGTTTTAGCCAGAATATTAGGACATTCCCCAAATCCTTCTATTTGGGTCTAGGCAAACTCTTTGGCTCTAGAACCCAGAACAACAGTGCTGTTATCCTTACCACGTCTTGGCAAAGGGCTGGGACTCTTCTTTCTTCCTGCCCAAGCTCTTACACACAGTCCCACCTTCCTCATCTTGAGAGCAGAGGCATGGTGGCCCTCTCTTTCCTGCTCCCAGGACCTGCCCGCGCACATTCTGTTAACACTGTCCACAACCACAGATGCAAGGATCCCACTGATTGACACTCCCCTTTGCTCCTGGCTGGTCAGGGGACAGATCAAAATGAAAGATAGGACATTCTCCCAATTTAGTCAAGGCAAAGGCAAAGGCCAGAAAAATGAGGTAGGTGCATGATGATGAAAAGGGCAACCTGCTAGAACTCACCTGGAAGGGAACAAGAATGGAACCGACCCTAGACATAAATAAGGCAAGGCCTGAGAGTGAGGAATATGGTTGACTGGACTTTGTGGTTAACCTGGAAAATTACAAACATTAAAAAAAATTTTAATGTTTATTTTTGTGAGAGATAGAGTATAAGTGGGGGAGAGGCAGAGAGAAGGAGGCACAGAATCTGAAGCAGGCTCCAGGCTCCAGAACTGTCAGCACAGAGCCTGATGTGGGGCTCAAATTCATGAACTGTGAGATCATGACCTGATCTGAGGTCAGACACTTAACTGACTGAGCCACCCAGGTGCCCAGATTACAAATATTTTGATTGTTTTAATGCATATTATTGCAACTGTTATAAGATACAACCACCAGCTTTCCTTCCCTATGTTTAGTAGAGCAGAGCCTAGTGAATCTGTGGCATCTTTGAGATTTAGGATCTCATAGGAGCTCTGAATCCCCATCTGAACACAGATTCTCAGGATTTAGGACTGCAGATTCTCAGACTGAATCTAAATGTGTCCAGAAAGTGCCTTGAAAATTCAGGTTCAACCAAATTGATATTGGTAGTCTGTGCATCACAGAATGTCTAGCAGCACCCCTGGCCTTTACCCACTAGATGGCAAGTCACAACAAGCAAAAATGTCTACACACATTGCCAACTATGCCCCATGGCACAAAACTTTCCCTATTTAAGAACCATTGCTCTGGAGGGACCTGTGTGTTCTGGGTCCTGGGGTGGGGTCTTCAGGTGGTGGCTCTGAGCTCTCTGTGTCCCGGGTCCAGGCTCGCATTGAGGAGTTGGAGGAGGAACTGGAGGCTGAACGCACCGCCAGGGCCAAGGTGGAGAAGCTGCGCTCAGACCTGTCCAGAGAGCTGGAGGAGATCAGCGAGCGGCTGGAAGAGGCTGGCGGGGCCACATCCGTGCAGATCGAGATGAACAAGAAGCGCGAGGCTGAGTTCCAGAAGATGAGGCGGGATCTGGAGGAGGCCACACTGCAGCACGAGGCCACGGCGGCGGCCCTGCGCAAGAAGCACGCCGACAGCGTGGCCGAGCTGGGTGAGCAGATCGACAACCTGCAGCGTGTGAAGCAGAAGCTGGAGAAGGAGAAGAGTGAGTTCAAGCTGGAGCTGGATGATGTCACCTCCAACATGGAGCAGATCATCAAGGCCAAGGTAGGCTGCCCACTCACCCTCCTCGCACCCCTCTCCATCTCAGTGGCCTTTCTTCCACTGTCTCTGCCCTGTCTTCTTCTTGTCATCCCTTCATCACCCTTTGGTTTCTGTCCTTCTCTCTCCCTCACCCTCCCTCTGCCATGGCACCTCAACATCCCTCCTTTATTGCATGCACCCTCTTCAGACTACAACCTTCAGCAATTCTCCACTTCACCCCTTGTTCCCTGTGCTCTCCCCACCTTGGCCCTCCCATCCTTTCTCTGGTCCACTCAGCCCCTTTCCATGACAAGTTGTCCCTTACTGCCTGAAGGCAAACCTAGAGAAGGTGTCCCGGACACTGGAGGACCAGGTCAATGAGAACCGTGCAAAGCTGGAAGAAACCCAACGCTCCTTCAATGACCTCACCACCCAGCGAGCCAAGCTGCAGACTGAAAATGGTGGGTGCCCCTAACTGGCCCTGCACCTACCCCAGGGTCAGGTACCAGTTGCCCTTTCCATAGCCCACTAACTCCCTCTTGTTCTCACCTCCAGGTGAGCTGTCCCGACAGCTGGATGAGAAGGAGGCACTGATCTCTCAGCTGACCCGAGGAAAGCTCTCCTACACCCAGCAGCTGGAGGACCTCAAAAGGCAGTTGGAGGAGGAGGGCAAGGTGAGGCACAGCTACAGGCAGTGGGATAGGCTTGATGGCAGCCCTGGACAAGAGTCTGGAGGGGCCCAGAGATTGGAGAGAAAACTCTGTGGTGGAAAGAGGCCTAATTAGCTTCCTGAACATTCCAGCTAAGCCACACCTCAACATCATCGAATGCCTCTTTATTTATATGTAAGGGGTTGGGGTGGGCAAACTGGGAGTCTACTCCAAGATGCTGAGATTCCACGCCAGCCCTCACTCTAAATAAGGTTGGGCTCGTTTGAAGTTCATGGGTTTGAAAAGGATCTGGGGAATGATGGTGGTGGGGCATTCCCTCCCACCTTCCTGGGAGATGAGCTCTCCTCCTCCCGGTGCCCGCCCCTCCCCAGGCAAAGAACGCCCTGGCCCACGCACTGCAGTCAGCCCGGCATGACTGTGACCTGCTGCGGGAGCAGTACGAGGAGGAGATGGAGGCCAAGGCTGAGTTGCAACGTGTCTTGTCCAAAGCCAACTCAGAGGTGGCCCAGTGGAGGACCAAGTATGAAACAGATGCCATCCAGAGGACTGAGGAGCTCGAAGAGGCCAAGTGAGTCTGGTGTAGTCTGTCACCCAATTCTAAGAAAAGAAGGAATAAGAGGACCTGGGGTGAAGACAGGCAGAGTGGGCATGAGAAGGAGGTTTGAGGAGGGTGAGAGAAGCATGGTGGGCCACAGAGGTGCTTGAAAGGGAGCCTGGATCCTGTGCTCTGAGTGAACCCGGCTGGCCCTGACTCACTTCCTGTGACGCATGAGCTTTTGGCTCGGGTTATACCTAATGCTCACGTATAAGACGAGCAAAAAGCTTGTTGGTCAGAGGAGCTTCCATCGATCAACCTGGTATGGGGAAGGGTGGTGGCTGCCACCCAGATGCTACTGCACATAGGGAGGACCTTCTACTCCAGGCATTTACAGACTTAGGTTGCTCAAGGCTGGTACCCAGGGCCTGAAAGACTGTTCAGGGTCCCAAGGCTCTGTGGGAGAGAACTGGCTCACCTTGGTCTGAGGAGGAGGTAGTTCCAAGGTACTGTTGTGCCCAGGTAGAGTCATATAAATACACACACACACACACAAACTGCCCCGGGCAGGAAGAAGCTGGCCCAGAGGCTGCAGGATGCCGAGGAGGCCGTGGAGGCCGTCAATGCCAAGTGCTCGTCCCTGGAGAAGACCAAGCACCGGCTGCAGAATGAGATCGAGGACCTGATGGTGGACGTGGAGCGCTCCAATGCAGCCGCTGCAGCCCTGGACAAGAAGCAGAGGAACTTCGACAAGGTGAGCCTGGGCTGGGGCCCACAGCCAGGGGCTGAGCAGGGAGGTCAGCGTCACCATGAAGACTGGGACCTCCTCCCTGAGAACAGGGGAGGAGGCTGAGCCCAGTCCAGGGGCCTGGGCAGGCCCTGGAGAGGGGCTGGGGCTGGGGGCCATGCAGTGAGCCAGGTCCCCACAGATCCTGGCCGAGTGGAAGCAGAAGTATGAGGAGTCGCAGTCAGAGCTGGAGTCCTCGCAGAAGGAGGCGCGCTCCCTCAGC
>NC_043708.1:69864472-69909479 GCF_006229205.1 Suricata suricatta
GCCCTCAAGGGCGGCAAGAAGCAGCTGCAGAAGCTGGAGGCCCGGGTGCGGGAGCTGGAGAATGAGCTGGAAGCTGAACAGAAGCGCAACGTGGAGTCAGTCAAGGGCATGAGGAAGAGTGAGCGCCGCATCAAGGAGCTGACCTACCAGGTGCGGGCGAGGGGGCTGCTCTGGGGGGCAGTCGACAATAGATGTGAAAGTGCTTCCCCAGTCTCACCTCCTAGCCCACATGCACATCCACTTTCTGGGAATGCCACCCAACCCACCTGGAACCCATTTCTTGACAAATTATCTTTAGGTTAATCTTCTTTCAAATTCACTGGAGTCAGTTTGGCTTGAGTCCATGATTTTTCCTAGTGAGTAGAGAATGCGCCTCTACTTCCTGAGTCTTAACCGGCAATTTCCTCAGGATTGAAAAAAATTAACGTTTTTATTCATTTTTTGAGAGACAGAGACAGAGTCCAAGCAGGGAAGGGGCAGAGAGCAAGGAAGAAACAGAATCCAAAGTAGGCTTCAGGCTCTGAACTGTCAGCACAGAGCCCAGTGTGGGGCTTGAACTCATGAACCTCGAGATCATGACCTGAACTGAAGTCAGCCACTTAACTGACTGAGCCACCCAGGCACCCCTCAGGATTTTTTAACGACCCAAAGTGCCACCCTGAAGGCTTTAGCACATCCTAAGGAACCTTTCTACTGGCCTGAAAGGGAGGGACATAGTATAGGACTTTAGGGATAAAAGTCAGAGATGGGAAAAGACTCAGATCTTCCAAGGAGCTTCTGGAGCAACAGATAGAAGACCTCAGATAGGGGCGCCTGGGTGGCTCAGTCGGTTAAGCCTCTGACTTCGGCTCAGGTCAGATCTCACACTCGTGGGTTCGAGCCCCGCGTCAGGCTCTGTGCTGACAGCTAGCTCAGAGCCTGGAGCCTGCTTCTGGTTCTGTGTCTCCTTCTCTCTCTGCCCCTCCCCCTCTCATGCTCTGTCTCTCTCTGTATCAAAAATAAATAAAACATTTAAAAAAATTAAAAAAAAAAAGAAGACCTCAGATAAAGAGGATCCCAAAATGTTCTAAGACCTGCATCTGCATAGCTCAGAGCTTTTGCCCTTGACCTGTTATTTCCACAGTGTGGCTGGGAAGGAAGGACAGAGAAAGTGGGTATCAGTACATTTGACAGTTGGATATAAGAGGCACAAAGAGGGGACACAGCTATAGAACTGCAGATGCACTGCATACCTAAGTGCAAGTGACATCTTAGCACATGCAATGATGTGGAGACAGGAATGATCAGGTGACAGTGATCCTGTACAGTGCCCAAATCTGGCCCAGTACAATATATATATGATAGGTCAGAATGGTCTGGACTACGATAGTACCCCCTTTGTTCTGGGCTCCTCATTAGTCTTCTCAGATCACTCTAAAACCACTGGCCAAGAGCATCTATGGTACTCCAGGCTGGAGCTGAAACAGCCCCGATGTCTCCATATTATCAGATGAAGGAATTCTATTTGGTTCTGGGCCTCCTTCCCCATTTCCAGCTTTAGGGCTACAGTGCTCTTTGCCCTTTAGATCCAGACTGATGACCTTGCTGTGGCCTTTTGACCTACAAGTAATGGCAGAGGTGGAATCCCCCACCCCCTTGTTGACCTGGCCCATGGGAGGGAGGGGCAGCTAAGGCATAGGGAGGAAAGTGACAGATTGAGGGAGGAAACAATGATTGCACTTGCCCCTCCTCTCTCAATCGGTTTCTCCCATCCATCCACCCCCAGACGGAGGAGGACAAGAAGAACCTGCTGCGGCTGCAGGACCTGGTGGACAAGCTGCAGCTGAAGGTCAAGGCCTACAAGCGCCAGGCAGAGGAGGCAGTGAGTTCATGGTTTTCTCCACTCTCTGTCAACACACCTCCCATGTGTGAGAATTGACTGGTGTCCGCCTCAGCATGGGGACTCAACGTTTCACGTGCCCTGTCTGCTCAGAGCTATGTCAGGCACTCTGAGGAAACAAAGGCAATGCTTATTTGCCCCAGGACCTACCTACAACCTGCTTATAATCCATACATCAGTAGGCCCAAGAGAAGGCAGTGCCACTGCTAAGCACGCCAGGAGGCCTGATAGTGCTGAAGGTTGGAAGATGGCTGTGGAATTGGGCTCAAGGAAGGACCTGACCATAGCATAGTGGGGAAGACTCTGGGTGGACAGCAAAGTGTGCAAATAAGGTGTTGATGCGCACATGTGTGCAGGAACCCCACAGTTGGGAGCATCTATCAGAGATCTGGTTGGGCAGGTGCAGTGAGGTCAGGTTCTGAAAGGGACCAGACCAGTGAGCATCTAATTCACCTTGGGCAGTGGGTGGCCATGAACGATTCTGAATACTGGATAAGTTAAGGAGAATGCCAAGCCAGGAGCAGGATACCCTTGGCAAGGCTGGTGCAGGAACACAGTTGAGGGGTGAGAGCACCAAGCCACTAGCTCGGGGACAGGGAGTCCTTCAGACTGGGATGCTGGACATTTCCACTCCCTGATGCCTCTCACTTCATTCTCCCCCACCCCAAAACCCCCCCAGGAGGAGCAGGCCAACACCAACCTGTCCAAGTTCCGCAAGGTGCAGCATGAGCTGGATGAGGCAGAGGAGCGGGCGGACATCGCCGAGTCCCAGGTCAACAAGCTGCGGGCCAAGAGCCGTGACATCGGCGCCAAGGTGGGTCCCTCCTCCAGGCCCCACTAGTCACCCCATGTCAGCACACCCACCAACATCAGTGCCCCTTAGAGTGGGCACTCCTTATCTTATAGTGTGACAAACCTGGGGGTCCCACAGCTCCCATATCTGAGACTCCCCTTCCTACTCAGCATAGCCCATACAGACTGGCACCTCTGAAGAAAGCCCAGTTCCACCCCCTAAACTACAAAGACCCATAAATGAGAACCAAGATCCCTGAGGCCAGAACCTCTCCCCCAAAGGGTATCTCTTTTAGGACCCTAAAAGCCCTAGAGATTCTCCCCCACAAACTTCCTTCCTCTTGCCAGCTGCCCCCTCACACCTTTTATTCCTTTCTCAGCAAAAACTGCATGATGAGGAGTGACACCACCTGGGGAACCTCACTCTTGCCAACCTGTAATAAACATGAGTGCCAGACTCTGCCTGCACCCTGTACTTCCTGTCGCCAGCCAAGAGCTCTTAAAGCTCCTGAGAGGAGGGAGGCCATGTCCCTGTGTCAGAGCTTTGGGAGTCAGGGTATCCCACAATTACAGAGGAGGAAGCCAAGGCCCAGAGAAGTGAGGTATCCTCCCTGAGTCCCAGTTCTACTCAAACATATGAGGGAGGAGAGGGGGAAACGTCAGAAGGAGAGAAAACAAAGGCACCCGAACAAGAGCTAATTCTATGTGCTAGGAGACAAAATTTTAGTGTCAAAGCTGAAACTACCCTCCACCCACCCCAGCTCTGAGGCTGCAGGGGTTACAGGTGTCCTGGGATACCCATTCCCTCCTAACTGAATTTCCCACTGACACTAGGAGAGTAACTGACTCTTATGAGTATAACCCACAGGGAGCCCCCCTCCCTATCATCCCCAGGCACAGTCAGCTGGGGCTCAGGTCTGACCTCAGCCTCTGTGGTCAGCCCGTCATCATGAGGGGATCCTGAGACACTGGGGCCAGCTGATGCTGAACCTGAATCAACAGGCACTGTAGAGATTGAGGCTGGGGCATTTTTTTTTTTCTGAGCTATAGGGAGTTTAGTACAGTATTCAGATCACCTGTGTAGATGGGAGTTAGGCAAGCTGGGTTCCACTCCCAGCTCTGTCACAAGAGGTCACGTCCTGTGACTAGTCTTGTTTTCTCTTATGTGAAATGAGGTCATTGGACCAGCTGTTATCTAAGGGCTCTTCCAGAGCCAGCATTTTGGGAAGTTCTGCCCTCATCTGGTGCCATACGCTGGCTGACCTCACTCCTGTGGCCTGCGGGCCAAGTCCTCCCCACACCACAAGGGGGAGCTCCACACACGCCCCAGGCAAGCACCTGGTCCCAAACTCACCAACAAATCTGTGTGTGCAGGTGTGGCAGGTGTGCACTTCCATGGGGAAGGCCTGTGCCTTCTCAGACACAGGACTCAGGGTGCCCAGCCACCAGGCACACCACAAAGGCCTGGCACACAGAGAATGTGGAGAGGAAGTTTTGTGTTGAAGGAAGTTTTCAGCACCTTCAGTGCAGCCACCCTTCTCATTGCTCAGACCTGGTTGCAGAAGAGGGACCATGACCTGCTCCAGGCAGCATTTCTATGAATACTCCCTGGCTTTCCTAACCTGCCTGATTTCTGGGGAAGAAAAAGACTCACCAGTAGGATTCGAATCTTTTAATTTGGGAATGACCAGCTTCCTCTTGCCCTCCCTCCCCAAAACACCTTCTTCCTGTTGGAGCTTCATCAGAGCACTGAACCCCACAGACAAGTCTCTGGTGACTTCTCAGGCCAGACTCCATCTCTGTAGGCCTGGCTGGGAGGTTGTGGGCTCAGGGCTAGTGAGACCAAAGGAAATGTGCACTGTTCCCTTGGGCAGGGCCTGGGAAACAGGTAGCTCAGGGTCACTGCTGGTCATCTGTGAATATGGAGGCAGGCAGGAAGGGCATATCAGGATGGGGTAGCTGGGGCAAAGTGTGGAGCGGGAATCTTCTCTCCCCGGAGCACAGACACTTACCCTGGGTGGTCCTGGGTGCCATCTCAGTCCGGTAGATCTTGAAGGCATCATAGGCAAAGACAGAAACCAGGATGATGCCAAAAACCTGTGGGAGTAGGATCAGGGATGGCACAATAAAGGCCAATGGTCACCATCCATTAGGGAGAAGGAGGTGAGTGGTATGGGGAAAGTATGAGCCAGAGCCCCAGGCACTGGCTTGGGCTTGTGGGGAGGCACAGAGACTGTGCAAACACAAGCCAGAGGTCCTTGGGGCTTGTGGAGCTCTGTGGGGCTGGACTCACAAAAGCAGCAATAGCAGCTCCATCCCGGGAGGTCACAGCCGCAAAGGAGACCACCAGGAAGATGATGATGGCACTGACACAGCGGAGGAAGTCCTGGGGGCAGGGGGCGGGGGCGGTCAGGGGTGCAGGGTCAGAGGGAAGTTAGAGAGTAAGGGAACATTACCCTGAGGTTTTCCAGGCTGGTCAGCAGCTTGACCCTCAGGCACTATGAATCCCTACATGGAGATATCCCTGGACACAATATAAAGCACTTAAGAAACAGAGAGAGACAGAGATCACACTGCTAACAAGAGAAGGAATGCAGGTAAATGGAAAGTGACCAGGACGAGAAGTCAGGCCCTGGCTGGGGCATGCCAGCTAGGAGGGCCAGGGCAGGGCTGGGGCTGGACCTGGACCTTTGGTGAGTGGAAAAGCAGCTCTAAGTTATCTGTATCTTTGTTGTCAGTGACAACAGTGAAATCAGGGTTGGGGCTGGGTCCCTTACTGACCCAGGAAAAGGAGAGAGGCTGGGAGGGAAAAAGAAAATTTAGCATTCAGAGAAGAAAGGGACCAGAATGGGGTAAGGGAGGCAGGGTCCCTCACCAGACAGGGCCAGTTCAGCCGATCGAAGCGCTGGTAGTACTGGGTGGCGTAGAGGAAGAGGAAGGCAAGCGTGATGAAGAACTCGAGCAGGGCTGCAGCCATGTAGGCAGAGATGGAGGCGGTGAAGCAGATGAAGATGATGAAGGTCAGGGCCTGCAGGACCAAGTATGTGAAGCTTGCCAGGAAGGGGACACAGGCATGGCCAGATTTTTGGCTTCCTTTCCTCAGGAACTCCCCCAGGCTAGCCCCCACCACTCATCATTGGAGGTCTCCCCATCCCTGGTAGCAGGAGCCACACTCTAGGGCATTTGCCCATCGAGGGCAGTCTCCAGCTTCCCACCTGCCCCTCCCCTGGATCCTGGCAACCCCAGCAGCGTGGCCCAGCTGCACCACCCCCAGGGGCACCATTCTATGGAACCCACAAAAGAGGTGTCCTGCTGAAGCACAGGGTACAGGGTGAACTCCAGCCTCTGGAGTCATGCCCACAGCAGCCCTGCACCCCCGGAGGGACCCCCTATGCCATAATACTTTGCCTGCTGCCAGATGTCAGAAACTCCTCTAAACAGGACCAAAACAAGGTCTTTGGTTCTACACCCAGAGACAAAGTTTAAAAGGCAGATGGACTTTAAGGGTCCTTTGGCTTTGGCGATATAGGATGACATATATGCAATGGACTTAAGTTAACACTAATGTCTTGCTAAGTGACAAGGGAAGATCCTTTCCTAAGAATAGATGTTCATGGGGAGCCGACAACAGATAAAGTGGGATGGCAGGAAGTCTGCCCTTTATGTCCTAACTTCAGTCCTTCCAGTTGCACCTGAACCTGCTGTAACTGCCTTCAGATGGAGAGGCAGCAAGAAGGCAGGGTAGGAGGTGAGGGCAGGGCAGCTGGGGGCAGCAGATGTCCAGAAACCCTGGGAAAGGAGCCAGCTAAGAAGTGGGCCCAGTGGAGGCCCTGGGATGAGGAGAGGGAGTAGTGGGATCATACTGGGAGAGATAGAGGCGCCAAGTTGGGGAGGTGGCTGTTACCAGCTCGGTTTCCAGCAAGATGCCTTTGAGGGAGGAGAGGAAGGTCTTGTCCACCGCGAAGCCCTGGAGCACTGCAGCTGCCCCCTCTTCGGGGGGCCGGTCCCGGTGATCCCGAGCACTGAGCATCTCCGTAGGGCCCCTCTGGCACAGCCCCCACTGCCACCAGCCCAGGAAGGGAACTGGGAAGACGAGAAACCTGGAGAGATGGGGAAGAAAACAGGAGCAGGGAGGCACTTGGAGAAACCTGAAAGAGAAGTGGGCAGGCTGGCTGTGGGGCCGCAGGGGAGGCTTGCCCAGATGGGCCTTCTCCCAGCTGCCTAGGGTGCCCCTGTTGGGGCCAGCAATGGCCCCCCAGGCAGCACATGGGGAGGAGAAGGGCGGGGCGGGGAGGAGTGGTCAGCCCTCCCCTTACCGGATCCCAACCCCTCCCATAGAAGGGGAGAAGGGAGGAGTGGGGAAAGGAGGAGGTCCACAAAGAAACTGGGAGGAGCCAGGTGGTGAGCAGAGAAACGGGCTACACTAGGAACCCCCCCAAGGACCTGGCCCGAAGAAGTTTGCATCCCCCTCCTCTTACTCCTCTCTTCCTGGCTATCCTTTCTCCCTTTTCCTTTTAGAGAGGGTGGGAGCTGGAGCCCAGCCCAGGCAGCAACCCCCCACCCCCCATCAGGCTGTAGCAGCCAAGACTGAGGACAAAGGCAGATTGTTGGGGGGACAAGGGGGTGCTGTGTGCCTGCTGCAGTGCCTCAATGGGCCTCTGTCTCTCCAGCATGCCAGGAGGGCAGGCTGACCCCCACCCTAGTGTTCAGGGGTAGGCCAGAGAGCCAGAGAAGGGGAGGGATGGGAGGTCACAGCAGAAACTCTGGAAGGCAGAAGAACAGGGCAGTAGGTAAGGGCTGATGGTGGGGAAGAGAAGGAACCAGGCTGGGGAGCTTGGTGCTCAGGCACCAGGGACGCCAAGACAATTTAGGCAGTTTTAAATACAGATTATTTATTTGGATAAGTCTCTTCATGCTCAATAGCAGCCTCTTCCTCAGAGCCTAGTAACTGTACCAAGGTATGTGCAAAGGAGATGCTCACTGAGTGTTGGATGGATGAATGGATGGACGGATGGATGGACAGATGAACGAACAAATGAAATGAGGGGCTCTCCATTGACAAAGGGGAAAGTAGCAAGAAAGTGATTGTGCTGTGCCACGGCAGCTGGGGATGGGAGAAAAGGAAGAGATGGGGATGCTCCAGAAATGGGCAGGGCCTTAATGACCTTTCCCGAGAGGAAATGCAGGACTCCCTCTTCTAGCAGCCATAAGCAGCTCTCTTGCTTCACCCTGCATTTCCCATCCACTCGAAACATGAAATGTGCAGATCCCCCCAAAGTCCTCCACCCTGTCCCATGATTCTGCTGCTTCGGTAGTGCTTTGAAGGGGGTGAGCATTTGGGTTCCTGGCTCACCATGGCAGGTGGTCACACACCCAGTTCCAGTGTTCCAACCAGGAACGAGCCATGGGTGCATGACTAGGCCATCACTCGGGGCCGCACACACACACAAGCCAGGGAGACGCGGTAGAGCCTTTGTTCCAGGCAGTAGCCATCTCGGGCACCCTGCTCTCCAGGGCACGGCCGCCGGTAGAAGACAGTCTGGTTGTGGTAGAGCAACTCCGAGTTGCCCAGGGGGTCCATGTGGGAGCCAGTCTGTAGGCTGACACAGTGTGG
Source organism: Suricata suricatta (assembly GCF_006229205.1). NCBI lineage: Eukaryota > Metazoa > Chordata > Mammalia > Carnivora > Herpestidae > Suricata > Suricata suricatta. Next base: position 69,872,758 of record NC_043708.1, read on the forward strand.
ACACAGGCAACGGGCGTGGTAGAGGTCCTGGGGGAGCCGGTTCAAGTCCCTGTCCAACCTGCAGGGGTAGCACTCATCAGACTCTGGAGGGAGACTGGTCAGGCATATAGGGGACGGGCCAGAAGCAGGGAGGGCCCTGTACCGAAATGTGGTGGTGAGGCAGGCCTGGCTTTTTGTCCCAGCTCTTGCACCCACTTGCTGAGTTTGTTTTCCCCCACTGTAACTGAGGGTCAGGGGAGGAAGAATTGTGTCCTGGTCCTGGGAGCCCTTGCAGAGGCAGGGGAAGGCAAGCAGCCTCCACCACACAGGCTCTGCTTCCATCTGATATTCACACCAGCCTCAGGCATGAGGTTTCTTTTGTAATTGTCATTATACTTTTAGGGTTTTTTTTAATTATAAAGTAAAAACTGCTCTTACTTCCAAGTATAAAAAAACTGTAAAGTTCACTGTCTCCCTACCAGTCCCACTCCCCAGAGGGAGCCAGTCAACCATTTCCTGCACATCCTTCCAGACACTTTTCATGCATATATTATAAACACACATAAGCGTGCGTGGTAAGACTTATTTACTTATTCTGACAGGATTTTATGGCCAAAACAAGACTTTGAAAGTAGATACTCCAAAGGTTTGAGACTCCCAAAGGCTGGCAGGAAACAGCCATTGGGTGATAAGACCATTCTCATACAGACAAGCCTTCCTGAGCTGAGGCTCAGCTGGCACAGCATTTCCCAGAGTTGGTTCCCTCATAACTACCCTGCAAGAAAAGGGGCCTCTAGCCAAATGAGTTTGGGAAATACTGAACTTATGTCTTCTTTTCCATGGACTTCTCGCAACCTTTAATACGCTGAGCACATTATGAATCTCTGAGGGGCAAAGGCTTGAGCAGCTTTTCCCACATTTAACTGTCATTAATTTCTGAGGAGAAGCTTGTGGGATGAGTGTCACAAAGAACACTCCGGGAAAGATCAGGCATGTGGTCATCAGAAGTTCGTGGCCTCCAAACAAGGGGTCTGGACCCCAGTCAGGTCAGTCATTGGGCACCCAACCTCCCCAAAGGGGCTCCCACTTCTTTTGGATTTAGCTCAGGACCCAGCCAGACTTCTAAGACCACTTCAAAGCATGGTGACCTGTAGTGTTCTCCCTGAATCTAGTCTCAATCAGAGCTGACCTTCTCCCTCCCCCCTGAACTTGTCCACCCATCCCCAAAGCCAAGGCCAAGCCAGAGTTACATTTATGGAAAATGGGAACACAGACACCCCAAGAAGATACAAGATACATATCCCTTAGTCCCTAATTTTAATATTTTGCTTCATTGTCCTGATTTTAGTGCTTCCTAATATTTTTTACATTGTGGTACAAATAGAAAATTTTAATATATGTGTGGCATACCAAATGAAAGAATAAGACTGCCCATAATCAAAGGCTCAACCGACTGAGTGGCTCAGGCAGTTGCTGATCTGGTGCTTGATTTTGGCTCAGGTCATGATCCCAGGGTTGTGGGCTCAAGCCTCAAGTAGGACTCTGCACCCAGTGTGGAGGCTGCTTAAGACTCTCTCTCTCTCCCTCCCTCTGCCCCTCTCTCCCACATGTGTTCTCTCGAAAAGAGAAAAGAAGAGAAGGGAAGGGACAAGGAAAGGAAAGGGAAGGGGAGGGGAGAGGAGGGAGGGGAGGGGGGAAGGGGAGGGAAGGGAAGGGAAGGGAAGGGAAGGGAAGGGAAGGGAAGGGAAGGGAAGGGAAGGAAAGGGAAGGGAAGGGAAGGAAAGGAAAAGAAAGGAGAAAAAACTGAGCTTTGAAATCTTGAGTAATTGGGTCAAAGTCACATAATAAGAGTCAGAGCTAGAACCCAGAATAGGTCTTGTCTAACACTCAAAGCTTTATGAAGTCTCTGAGATAAAAAGGGGCAGGCAGGCTGGAACTGTGTGGAACTCCCCTGGCCCCTCACATATACTCTGACAGGCACACATGCAGGAACTTGGGAGGGGGCTTCAGACTCACTCATATCTCCAAGGGGAGATAGACCTGCTGTTGAGGGGTCCATCTTCACTGGCCCTGCAGGATTCTGGGTTCTGGATGAGGCTAGTGGTCTCTGGCGGGGTCATGAGCACAGTGTTCTGCATCAGCCATTCATGAGTGGGTTCCTGGCCTTTGCTGGGGCAGCAGCTGGACCATTGGATGCAGTCTTTCTTGATCCGAATACTGAGGGTGTGGGTTCCCATGGCCATTACCAAGAACACGACCACCTATAGGAAAAGGCCAATAAGAGACCTGCTCTCAGCTAATCTGGGTACTCCTTCCCCAGCTGTTCCCAGCTGAGATACTGGTTTCCAGCTCCACCTGATCCCCAGGCCCAAACCCAGAGTCTGGCCTCTCTCCGCCCTCAGCAATGTCTCAGCACCTGCCAGGCCCCCTCACACTCACCTGGTTCATGCTGGATGCTGCTCGCCCAGCCAAGGTACTGCACTGGCTGACAGGTGGGGCCTTGTGGAAGCAGGCTGACTAGAGCAGCTTAGGTGTCCTGGTTTTATTTTCAGCAAACCTGTTTTGTTTATTCAAATTTATTTCCACAACCTTTTGGAGGGAGTGACCTGACATTAAAAAACAAAACAAAATAAAAAAACCCTGAAAGGGTTTTCAAAGGGCTGATCAAATGCCATCTGCATAGAAGTTATAATTCACAACACACGTTGGTAGCCTATTTGGGACACTTTGTTCTTTGCACCTTTCCTGGCATGGGGTCAAAGTAATGGTATTCTGCTATTCTGGGTGTTGAGAACTGGCATTATGGGAATTTCCCTGGTTGGCTTGTTACCCCAAATTAGGGATCATCTGGTCTGTCTTCAGGAGGCCTCAGTTCCATGCTCCGCCTCCCCCCACCCCCCACCCAGGCCCTTATCTCCACCATTCCTTTTCTTCGCAAACAGCCTCCTGATCACTCACCTCAGTGAAACTTTCCCTCTGTCTTTATTGTCCCTCAACCCTTCTGTTCTCTGATGCCTTCTTCACTTTGATGACCCCAACTTCTAGGACCCTCATCATCTAAGATGTCTTCCTTGTTGTCCATTACCCACTCCCTAGCTTCCCCCCGCCCTTTCCAGTAGCTGCCCCATGCCCCATCCCACCCTTCCCTGATCTCCTCTGGGCCAGGGATACAGATCTAACCTCATAGGACTGCCAGGAATACCCTGTCCCCATCAGTTTGTTGGCTGGATGCTCGGGTCTGATGGCAGAAGATGTAAGTGGTTGCTTCTATTGCACAAATAAGAAAGTGAGGCCAGGAAAAGAAAGGGCTAGGTTGTTAACAGCCTCACTAAGACCCAACAGGAAGTCCCAGCTCCAGAATATATCTGTCCCTACCTCCACTCACAGGGCATTGGGGACAAGGGCCATAGCAGGGGTAGCTGTCCGTCTTAGACCATGCCACCTCAGCCCTGCCACCAGTTCCCTGGGCCACTAAGGGAACATGTGTGCTCAGAAATGCTTTAACTAGGCCTGATCGCAAAGACATGGGTCCAACAGGGGTCATCCTTCCTGGGAGGGGCTGAGAGTCAGCCACCTATTTCCCTCCAGGCCTTTTCTCTCCATCCTTGCCCATGGACTGCCCTCATTCCCCACACCCACAACCCCCCCAACCCCAACACACTCATACACAGACATGGTCTCTAGAATGATGTTTTCTGATTTGCATGTGCTTTCCCTTAGAAAATACTCCTCTAGTAACCAGGGACTCAGAAAATAAACAAAGGGAACCAGGAATAACTTAAACTATAGAATGAGGAGGAATCCTTCAAATGTTATAGGGCAAAGCAGCCCCAAAGCAGAGGAGTGATGAGGGCAGGGGGCAGTCTGGAGAATTGGGAGAAGCTGTTCTGGTGGTTTTGGGGAAGCCTGGAATTAGGGGTGAGGCAGGGACTTATGGGAAATAGGTGGTGGCTGGGAGAGCAGGAGCTTAGGGAAAGCACTGAGGCCAGGAACACATCACCCTGCTCCCATTGCCCCACCGTCTGCCCTATGCTCGCTGACACTCTCTCATTTCTGCCTGCCACTGGCCTCAGCTCCTGTGTGTCATGTGCCAGAATGGTGCCAAGCCTTGTACATGCATCAGCTCATTTTATCCTTATGAAGAGACTGTGAGATGAAAACTATTATCCCCATATTACAGATGAGAAAGCTAAGACTCAACCAAATTTAGTAACCTACCCAAGCTTGCACAGTTAGGGAGCGGCAGAGCTGGCTTTCCACTCCAGCCCTGAACAACTCCAAACCTAATCTCCTGGCATGAAGATGACACACTGTGCTGACGCCCAGGAAGTGCAAATGGATGAGAAGCCTCCACAGTATGCACTTTCCAACTTACTCAGGCTTGGGCCATGACAGGTCTCATTTGAACCTGCCAGAGGCCATGGGACGTTCCTGCCCACTCAGGCACTCAGCCCTGCTGGCTGGGATCCACTGCTCTAGCTCCTTATTCTCCAGAATTTGGTCTGGCACATGGCCACCAGGGTGGCCTTGGGTGTTCCTGAGAAACCCCTAACCCCAGAAAAGGCTCTGAGGGTGCACTGCCCTCCCACGAGAGCTGGATTCCTCTGGATGTCCCCAAAACCAATCACAGACACAGAGCCTGACATTGGCCCGGATCTTCCCATCTTGGCCCTATCCAGGATGGGGTGCTCCAAAGAGCTAAAAGTGATCCCAGCTACTTGTTTCACTTATTGATGCTGCAAAAGATCCACACTGCCCTTCAGGAGAGGACTTTGGGGTATCCCCCTGCCTCTGAACCAGGATGTCCTCTGAAGAAACTCCTAAAAGGCAGAGGGGGTCCCCCTCCAAGCACACAGTCGCCCTTTTGGTTGGCCTTTCCCCCACTAGGATGATTGGTTCTGACCTGAGAACCTGTGCTCTGAGTCACACATACCCCACCCCCTCCGGTTTGCTCAGCCTCTGCCCTTATCTCAGTAGCAGCTCTGTGAGACTCCTTAGGGTGATCCATTGCCATGAGAAACATTTTCCAGAGGGTTTTCCCTCCCGGGGTAACTAGTTTTGGAATCCCTGAGTCACTTCAGCTTCCAGGGAATCCTTGGGGGTGTGGGGAGATAGGGGTGGCAATGGGAAGAATGCTGGAGGCAGAAACAAAGAAAAGTTCACCCCGCACCTGTCCTCACCTGCTTGGGCCCAACTGGCAGCCAGGAGGGGCTGGCTGAGTCCCTAGGAAGAGGGAGCAGCACCCAGAAGGAAAGGGCAGAAGAGATGTGATGGAACATATCCCTACCTTTGACCAGGAAAGACTCTGGGGGCTTTCAGAAAGCTAGAATGGGGCTGTCCTTTCGCAGAAAGACATCCCAGTCTTCACATGCTGCCTTGAAGCTCTGACTCTGCCTCTGCTCATTTCTTGACATGAGGCCCTTTCTGGACCTTTATCCTCATTTGTAGAAGGATTTGTGGTTTTTGTTTTTGAGGGGATAACCTGGTTGACCACACAAGTGCCAACCAGCTCAGTTGCTCTGGACCCCAGCTCCTGAAACAATGCCAAAGCCACAGGACTCAGCAGAGTCTGCTGAGGCTCATCTGCACGCATCTGATGTGAGGTAGGCATACTGGTCGTTAAAATGCTGAAATACTTCAGCCCCTGCTGGTAAATGTATGCTGCCCTCAGCCCAGGGGGCCCCTTCTGAGTCACAACCTGCCTGTGACCCAGCAACTGAAGGCCTGCCCCAGATGGGGGTCTCCAGAATACTGCATTAGTAAGTGATTAGGGGTACTGGCTGCTACCTATTTATAGTCCCCTTTAGTACAAAGATGCTTCAGCTTAGGAGCCTGCCTTCAAAGAGAACCTCGTCTGGCCTGGGCAACACGTGGAGGATCGGTGTGAACCAGTCAAAGAGCTCAGCAACTCCCTCCCCCAGCCCAGCAGTGGTGCCTGCCGATGAGGGCCCTGGACTTACTCAGATTTGTCCTACAGTCATGGCTCCTCTGTTCATTCAGTCACTCACCAGCTATTTATGAGCACCTACTATATGCCAGCCATTATTCTAAATGCTGCCAGGAGCGCAGAGGACGACAAGCCAGATAAGTGCTCTGCCTCGTGAAGCTTACATTTTAGGAGGAGACGGATGATAAACAAGGAAACAAGATAATTTCTGATAATAATTAGTGCTATGAAGAAAATGAAAGTGTTATGAGATGGGGGCTGAAGGGGTGGGAGGAGGGGGCTGCTTTAACTTGGAAAGCCAGGGAAATCCTTTCTGAGGATGCAAAATTTGACATGATGATGGAACACATATGGGGGAAGAGTCGTCTAGGCAGAGGCAGCAGGACATGCAGTCCTAGAGGTGGGAAAGAGCTTGGCATATTTGAGAAACAGAAAGGACAGTGTGGATGGAAAATAAAGGATAAGGGGGAGGGTGGTGTGACATAAGGTAAAGAGCTAGGCAGGGGCCAGATCACATAAGGTCTTCCAGGTTGTGGTAGAGCATTTGGACTTTATTCTAAGGTCAGGGGAAAGGTATTGACTGGATTCGAGCATGATCTATATGATGTTTCTCAAGGGCACTCAGTGTTTCTTTGACCTTCTGCTGCCCCAATAGGGCTGCCATCAAATAACAAGAATAATAGTTGCTTTTATCCAACATTTACACAGCATAGTACTAATTATTATCAGAAATTATCTTGGTCCAGAATTTCTTTTTATTTTTTTTAATGTTTATTTTTATTTTTGAGAACAGGAAAAAGGCAAAGAGAGAGAGAAAGAGGAGGAAGACAGAGAATGCCAAGCAGGCTCCATGCTGCCAGCACAGAGCCCAATGCAGAACTTGATCCCACGAACTCTGAGACCATGACCTAAGCTGAAATTAAGAGTTGGATGCTTAACCAACTGAGCCACCCAGGCACTAGGAATTTCTTAATCCTCACAACAAGCCTGATGCTATTGGTTCCATTATTATCCCCATTTTACAGACAGGGAACCAAAGGCTCCAAGAGGTCATGCCAAGGTCACAAACTAGTGTTGAAACCAGGGGTAGAATCCAGGCAATCTGGGGTGCTCTGAGCTCCAAAGAGAGGAGAACTGGAAGAATTCTTCAGCACCTGAGTTTTGAGCAGCAAGAAGAGTAAAAACAGATCAAGGAAGTCATGGTGTGGGATGGAAGAGACCGGGGGTAGGCCCTGCTGGGAAGGGAAGAGAAGCTGGGGCCCAGAAAACCAGGGGGAGTGGTTCCTTCCTTTCTGCCCATTGAATATGGCCAGGGCAAGCTCTGAAGCTGAGGGCGCAGCAGCTGGTAGCCTGTCGCCTACTCAGGGTCTAACTGCCCAGCCAGGGTTTTCTCCGGCCTTACCTGGACCCCAGAGCTCTCCCTGAACAAGGTAGAATCGCCTTTAGCTTCTGCAAAGGAGAAGGCAAAGACAGACAAGGACAAGGAAAGGCTCCTCCTGGCCTCAACAAAGAAACACTTCCAGTTTTCATCAAAGTACAAGTGGAGGGGCTCAAGGAGCCAAGATGAAGAAAAGTCACGGAGGGAAATCTTTGCCCTAGGCATTTTACATATATTTACTCTTCACCAGACACTATTACAGATGAGGATCTGAGATTGAAAGATGTTATATAACTTGGCCAAGATCACATAGCTAATAAAACAGGATTCATTCTTGAGCCTCACTGGCTCTATTCCATGCCTGGACACTCCAGAAGCATATTCTTATTTTCCTGCAGGTTTTTACTCTGCTCCCTCTCATCTACATTTATTTCCCCAGGCAGTGAGCTAGGCAATGAGCTTCAATGCCCACCTCCCAAACCACCATTCTGCCTGGTCCTAGCCCTTCTTTTCTGCCTAGTCTATTCTGACCTCCATCTATTTCTCCTTGTGCCTGTCTGAGCATTCATCTTTGGGAATTGGATTTCCTGCCCACTTCCATCTTGGGTCCCAATTTGCCTTGGCAGTCCTCTGGGTAGAGCATACCCAATCACTCCCCTGCAGCTAAATGTCCCTGTTCCAGGCAGCCAGGCCCCCAGGACTGGGATCTGGAGGAGACTGGACAGGGGCTGGAGCTGGGATGGAGAGCTCTTCCTTCAAATGCATCTGGAAATTTATAAGTCCCTCTACTGCCCTAACGGCATCTAAGTCTGTTTGGAGTTCCCAGGCCCACCTTTGGGTCTGCACACACCTCTGAGCAAAGCCCAGAACCAATACTGTACTGTCCATCTCCATGTTAACCCTGGAATCTCTTTCATAAATCCCACAGGGCTCTTCACAGGTGTCCTGGTGACAGGGAAGAAGACCCAGGCCAGGTATCCCTCTCTCCTCCTAGGAAATATCTACATGTGTGGGCCTGTGGAATGTGGGGACAGAAGGAAGGAGCCTCAGGTTCACAAAGGGCCTTGAATTAGACTTCCGATGTTATCTACAAAGGAAGTTATACATAGAGTCATTGTCTTTTTATGTGTTTGAAGTGTTAATTTGTTAAATGTAAACACTGAAAATCTACTACAGCTTTTTAATCCTGTTTGGCATCTCCCTTTTTAAATACTAAAAATCTCCAAAATGGAAGAAGGAAGGCTCCTTTCCAGCCTAAGATGCCTTGAGGAATAGGAAGAAACAGGAGATGGGGGTAGCTGGAGGGAACAGCACACACTAAGGAGTAGTAATAGGTCAGGAGACGTGGGAATCGAAGAACCCTGTCCTTGCAGCTGATTCCAGCTCCTTGGAAAAATATCTGCCCTTTTGTGCCCACAGTCCCCACTCCTGCTCCGCGTGGCAGCACAGTGAGCCAGAGTGAGGGTGAGGGACAGGCCCAGACTGGCAGAGAAGTCTAAGAGCGGCACAACTCGCCTTTCTGCAGCTCTGAGACCAGGCTCATGTTCGCTCGCCAGAGCCAGAATCCATGTACAGCCGCAGACCCCGTCTTGTCCACCGGAAGAACGGCCGACCACCCCTGTGGAGGTAACGCCGAGACAAGAGACGCTCCGCTGAGGACCCCGGAAAGGAAGAAGGAGAGCGCTCCCTCCCAAGGGAAAGACAGATGTGGGGCTCATGAAAGGGAGGCAGACCGAGGCGCGGGGCGGACTGGGCAGAACGGGGGCGTGGCGGGGCGAGGGAAGCTCCCAGGAGAAAGCGGACCAGACCACCGGGAGGTCCGCCGCGACGGAGAAGGGAAGAGGCGCTGCGTAGAGGGCCCAGGAGGGGGCGTGCAGTTTGGCCGGAGGGTCCCGAGCTGAAACTCAACACCCGCCTTTGGAGGGATCGTCCTCCTTTCTCCTCCGCCCCTTCCCTTCCCCTCCCTTTTCCCCTCCCTCCTTTCTTTTAATCCCCAGGACTGAGTCCCGCGCCGGAGCGGAGAGGGCCCGAGGGGAGGAGGAAGGAACTACCCTGAGAGGGAGCCGGGAGCCCGGGAAGCGGAAGGAAGGGGAGCCGCGCGCGGGGCCTGAGCCCGCAGGCCACGCGCGACCCCCGCAGTCCCCTCAGTGTTCTCCCTACCCTCTCCAGACGAGTCCACAGGACCCTGGCCCCTGCTCCTCCTTCGCTTTCTCTTTGCTGCTTCTTTTGCTTTGTGGCCTTTCTCTCTGTCCCCAGAGACACCTGGGAGCTGGCAAGGGCTCCGGGGCGCGCCGAGGAGCCCTGCCGGGGGTGCGCGTGAGCGGGCCGAGGTGTGGCGGCGCGCGGGTGGGCTCCGAGACGGCGCGTGGAAAGACGTCCCGCCCCTTCGGGCCGAGCCCGCGTGCGGTTTGCGAGGTTCCGTCGCGGCGCCCCCAGCCCCCAGCCCCCGGGCGTGCTGAGAGAGTGTGCGTTAGTGTGAAGCCGTCTCGCCGCCGAGGGTGCGAGTGTTTGGGCCGAACGCAGCCACTCGGGCAACGCAGTCCAACGGCCACGCTTTCGGAGGCCTTCGGGGCCAGCCTGACCTTCTTTCACCTACTTGAGCGAGTTTTAAGAGAGGCGAACGTCTCCGCGCTCGCTCGCCCCACCCCCTAGCAGCCGGGCCGCCGCAGGGCCCCGGGCCGCCCCGACGACAGCCCTGGGAGCACCGCTCTTCGCCGCGGCCCCTGGGTGGGGAGGGTTGGCCTCTGAACTCGCTCGTCCTGCCCAACCGCTTCTGCGGCTTCTCCCAGCCCTCGGGGCCGTCGTGAGCGGCCTAGCGAGGCGTCGAGCGTGGCCCCAGCTCCCGCCTCCTCGCCTGCCCCAGCCCTGGGAGGGAGCTTTCGGCCCATGCAGACCCGGGGTCCCTCCGCGGCCTAGGGCAGGCAACTCCGGGGGCCTGGCCAACCCCGTGGCCCCCGGGACAACGCGGAGCGCGCGCCCTTGGATGAGGTCCCGCAGCGACGCCCCGGCCCGCCCCGCTCCTCCTCCTGCCCGGCCAAGCTGCCTCCCATTTGGGGAGTTTTGTGGGCTTGCTTTCTCCTCCAACCTCCGCGGAGGCCACGACTCAGGCGCCGCAGCCGGCGGCTGCCTCCATGGTGCGGGGCGGCCGCTGCTGAAGTCAGCGAAACCGAGCCTGGCCTGGAGAAGGCCGCGCAGGAGGCCAAGGCCATGGCCATAGCCACGTCGGTGAGTCCACCAGGGGAAAGAAGCTGCGGACTATTGGCCTCCACGGTCTGCCCTGCACTCCTGTCACTTTTATATCTGCCTTCTCTTTGTCTCTTCCCGGGCCCTTTCTCCCCCTGGAGGCCTCCCCTCTACTCCAACCCACTTTTGTTTCCCTTTCTCCCTCTCACTCCTCATCCCCAGCTCCTTCTGGGTCTGGGTCCCCCCTTTTCCCCTCCTTCTCCCCATTCTCTACTTTTCTCTCTAGAGGCTGCCCCTGGATGGAGGGAAGGGGGCAAGCCTAGCCCGAGTCCTTTCTGCTGTTTTATGGGCGGGAACAGATGGCCACGGTGGTTGGCAGGGGCTTGTGATTGGGAGGCAAGTAAAAGGTTGGGAGGGGGCTGAACGGAGGTGGCTCCAGGAAAGTGGGAGAGGCCTGAGAGCCCTTTCTCTTGAAGAAGGGTGGAGGAAAGGGGAAAATTGAGCCAAAGACAGAGATCTGTTACAGAGAGTGGGGAAAATAGAGGGAGGAGGAGAGGTGATGTCAGCCAGCCTCTGGCCACTTTCCGGGGACTTGGGGACAAAGGGAGGAGACAGCTGGCATGATGAGACAGTGGGAGGAGGCCTCCTAGAGAGTGTGTGGCCCACTGCCACTCCACCCACCCACTCCACCCCCAATCCCCAGTTAAGACAGCTACTCCCTCACAAGTCAGCTGGGCCCCTGAGGCGGGGGTAGAGCAGAGGTGGCCACACCCATCATCAATCAGTCTATCAGCAACTCTGGCCTGGGTTCCCGAAATTGTAAGGCCCAGAGGTCTGGCCCCATGGGATGAAGTTCAGACCTTAGCACCAGGAGGAGCTCTCCACAGTCCCGCCTCTGCTTCCTGTCCTGCACGCCTTATAGTCTTAATTCCAAGCAACCCTGTCCCTTTCCACCATTCCCTAGATGCTGTGATTCCCCAGGGAAAGCGAATCTGCTTCCTGCCTTCAGGCCCCCTCTGGATGGGTGCTCTGGAAAGGAGATCTGTGAAGCTGGAAAGGAACATGGCTTCTGACATTCTCCTATACCCCTCAGGAACGAGTTCAATTCTCACCCTTTCTCAGACCAAACTCCTTTTAGCTCCTCAATTCGTGTGGTGGTGAGAAGACCTTAGCTCAGAGCCTGGAGATGGGGAGGTCCTAAAAATAGTGGGGGTAGTCTGACATAAAGATGCTGGCATAGGAGCTGGTCAGCTCCTCAGCTTGGTGGTGCCAGGAGGTAGATTTTTCTTTTTACCTAGAGCTAGGAGGTGGCATTTATGCTAATCAAACTCCAAATAACAGCTAATATCTATTGAGCATTTACTGGCCCTATGCTGGCCCTAAGCTTTGTTCTGGTTTGTCCTGATTGTTGATGCATTAGCTCATCCAGTCCTCATAACAACCTTGGGAGGATAGTGCTAGTTTTATCTGAAAATGGATGTGTGTGTGTGTGTGTGTGTGTGTGTGTAAGTTTATTTATTTTGAGAGAATACACACACACACACACACACACACACACACACACACACACACACACGAAAAGGGGAGGGGCAGAGAGAGAAAGAGATCTGAAGCAGGCTCTTCGCTGTCACTGCAGAGCCCGACTCAGAATTCGATCACATGAATCACGAGATCATGACCTGAGCAGAAATCAAGGGACAGATGTTTAACCAATTGAGCCAGCTATGTGCCCCTGAAAATGGATATTTGGATATGGAAATGGAATTGCACAAAGGAGGAAACTGAGGCTGGGGAAAGTTAGACAACCTGCCCAGAGTCACCCAGCTAGAAAAGGACAGAACCAGGACTCAAACCCAATTCTGTCAGCCTCAGAACTGTGCTTTTAACCCAATGTCTAATCCAAAGTACTAATTTCTAATTTACACTTAGAAAGAAAAGTGTGGGGCTAACCAGGAATTTGTGTCATCTGGTTGTCATGTTTTCTTTCTGTGGGACAATATCCCTTTTTTTTTTCCTTAAGTTTATTTTTGAGAGAGTACATGTGCACACAAGCTGGGGAGGGGCAGAGAGAGGGGGACACTGGATCTGAAGCAGGCTCTGTGCTGACAGCAGAGAGCCTGACACAGGGCCTGAACCGCAAGACCATGACTTGAGTTGAAGTCAGATGCTTAACTGACTGAGCCACCCAGGCTCCCCAGACAATATCCTTTAGCAGCCAGAATATAATTGGAAGATGGTTTGAGGACTTTGGAACCAGGCAAGAGGAAAAAAGTCAGTTTGTTGTTAAAATCACCAAGCCAATGAAGTGCTGAACAACCTCTCACCCAAGGGACATGTCAATCAAGAGAAACATGCACTCATGCTGGCTGAGCAGGGCCTCTTTGTCCAGGGCCTGGTGGCCAAATGCAGTCTGCCAGAGATCTTTAGCTTGAGATGTTTACTTAATTAGGCCACACGAGTTACCCATTAGGTAGTTATACCTAACTACTAACTACTTGCTCTCCACCACCACTGCCCAGGATCCTGCCAGCAGGCGCAATCACTTAGCAAACATAACCAAACCAGAATATATTTTGATATTGTGAGTGGTGTAAGTTTGATTCTACCAAAGAACAACATGGAAACAGAGCCCTGTGAGGGGTGGCTAGCAAAGGGAAATTGGGAATAATGAAGATTTCATAATGTGTTTGAGTCATGTTTGAGTCATGGACTCTATTTAACCAAGAGGTTAAGTTACTAATATAAGAAGAAAAAAGTAGAATCTCATGTTTGTGATTATGGAGAGGTAGTAGGGGGTGATTGAGGGTGAGGGCTCTGGAGTCAGATAGCCTGGGGTTCAAGTCACCTGCACCAGTGGCACCAGCTCTGTGTTGTAGGCAAAGTCCTACCCTCTCTGTCCCAGTTTCCTTTCCAGTGGGGATAATGATGGCTCCTTCCTCATAAGCTTGTTTTTAATTTTTTTTAATGTTTATTTTTATATTTGGGAGAGAGAGTGAGAGGGACAGAGAGAGAGGGAGACACAGAATCCAAAACAGGCTCCAGGCTCTGAGCTGTCAGCCCAGAGCCTGATGCAAGGCTCAAACTCACAAACCATGAGATCATGACCTGAGCCAAAGTCAGCTGCTTAACTGACTGAGCCACCCAGGCGCCCCATAAGCTTGGGTTTTTGTTGTTGTTGTTTTAAAGTTTATTTTTTAAGCTATTTTGAGAGAGTGGGGGAAGGACAGAGAGAGGGAGAGAGAAAGGATCCCAGGCAGGCTCCACATTATTAGCAGAGAGCCCAATGCAGGGCTTGATCTCATGAACCATGAGATCTTGACCTGAGCCAAAATTAAGAGTTGGACGCTTAACCAACTGAGCCACCCAGGCACCCTACTCATAAGGTTGTTTTGAGGATTAAATGAGATGAGATGAATAGTGTAAAAACTTGCACATGTCTGGATACATGATATGCACTTGATATCTGTGACTTACCACCTTAGAATGTGACTCTTGGGGGGGAAAAAGCTTAGATGTCCCAGCCAGACAGGACTAGAAACAGGCTGATAAATACTTGCTCTTGGTTGGTCTACCAGCCCTGTTTACACACGCACATGCGCGCGTGTGCGCGCGCACGCACACACACACACACACACACACACCACACATATCAGAGTGTATATACTTTTCTCCTCTCCATGGTAACCTCAGCTTCCTCTGATAGAGCCTTATTTGCTCAGACTGAGAACAAAACCGTTGCTTCAGTTTCTGTTTTCTTCCTTTTTATGCCTAGGCACTGTCTGGGCTGCATTTCTCTCAGTCTCCTTCAGATTGATGGGTCTCTGCTGCCACTTAATCTAACCTTATGCTTGTGGGGGATGCTGACTAGGAAACAGGAAAGGTGAAGGAGATTCTATGGGAGACCTTAGCAGGCCTTTCTCACGTACACGAAGCTTTGGGGGAAATTCAAACAACATATATTCACTGGGGGCTGATTACAGGTGGAGCCCTATTGCAGGGGCTAGGAATATAGCAGTCCCTGTTCCCCAGGGCTTACAGGGTAAGGGAAATAGATGATAAGAAATGAAATAGATAAATAGTGTAAAATATTATGAAGGAAACAATGGTGGAGGTGACACAGAATGGGGTGGGGAGAAGAGCGAAGAAAAGACCTCTTCGAGAAGGAGTCACTTAAGCAGAACTAAAGAATAAAGAAGAGCCAGTCAGATGCCAAGTCAGGGCAAGAGCATTCTGGGCGAAGGAAACCCCAAGTGCAAAGGCCCTGAGAGGTGAGAATGAATTTCTTTAGTTCAAGGAATAGAAAGGAAGAGGAAAAATGCAGGGGATGGAGCTGGAGACCAGGCAGGACCAGTTAGGAAGAGCTGAGTCAGGAGGTCAGATTTTTAGCTTGAGAGAAACAGGAAGCTCCCTCATTGAGCAAGGGATATCATGACCTGATATATGTGTGAAACCCCTCTCCCCACTCCCACCTCACCCACCAGGCCCAGCTGGCCCGGGCACTCTACGACAACACCGCTGAGTCCCCCCAGGAGCTGTCCTTCCGCCGAGGGGATGTTCTACGGGTACTGCAGAGGGAGGGTGCTGGTGGGCTGGACGGCTGGTGCCTCTGCTCCCTGCATGGCCAGCAGGGCATTGTGCCCGCCAACAGAGTGAAGCTCCTTCCTGCTGGCCCGGAACCCCAGCCCAGCCTCACCCAGGTGCTCCCAGCCCAGCCTGGCTCACCACATCCAGCCCCAGAGCACAGCAATGACGACCAGGAGGTGAGAGCTAGAGCCCTTCCAACCCCAGTTGAGCCCAGTTCCCCGCCACTGGTGCCTGCTGCGAGGTGGGGCAGGGTGATCCCTGAGACCACAGCTCTTTACTGAGCATGTGCTGTGTGAAACCTGCCTGCCAACCCTTCCTGGGCTCCATTTCCCCATTGGTACAGGGCAGGGGCTGGGAGGGATCTAAGCAGATACATTATCTGCTTCCCTGGTCCTGACCCACCCATCTGCTTTGATCCCCCAGGTATATGTGGTGCCACCCCCAGCTCGGCCCTGTTCTAACTTAGGACCTCCAACTGGCCCCTGCCCTCCCTCCCCTGATCCCATCTACAAGGTCCCCAGAGGGAATGGGACCCAACCAGCTGCCCCTGGAGATGTGTTGGAGGTGAGGACTAGAAGTCGATGTATGTTGGGCAGGGAACACAGGGCTCTCTGTGGGAGTCCACTGCTGAGTCTGAGAGTAACCGCTGGCTCTGTTGCCTCTCCAGGTCTATGACGTGCCCCCCACTGCCCTCCGAGTTCCCTCCAGTGGCCCCTATGACTCCCCTGCCTCCTTTACCCGCCCTCTGGCCCAGCTTACCTCACAGGCCCCTGAAGAGGATGAAGCTCCCTATGATGTGCCTTTGGCCCCAAAGCCACCGTCAGAGCTGGAGCCAGATCTGGAGTGGGAGGGGGGCCGGGAGCCAGAGCCCCCCCTCTATGCTGCCCCCTCCAACCTGAAACGGGCATCGGCCCTGCTCAACCTGTATGAAGCGCCAGAGGAACTGCTAGCAGATGGGGAAGGTGAAGGCACCGATGAGGGCATCTATGATGTGCCCCTGCTCGGGCCAGAGGCACCCCCTTCTCCAGAGACCCCAGGAGCCTCAGCCTCCAATGACCTGGACACCTTGGGCCTGCTTCTGGCCAGAAGTCCCCCACTCCCACACAGGCCCCGTTTGCCCTCAGCTGAGAGCCTGTCCCGCCGCCCTCTGCCTGCCCTGCCTGTTCCTGAGGCCCCCAGCCCTTCCCCAGCTCCCTCCCCTGCTCCAGGCCGAAAGGGCAGCATCCAGGACCGGCCTCTGCCCCCACCCCCGCCCTGCCTGCCTGCTTATGGGGGCCCCAAGGTTGAGGGGGATCCAGAAGGTGGGGAGGTAGACGAAGATCCAGCAGGACACCACAATGAGTATGAGGGCATCCCGATGGCCGAGGAGTATGACTATGTCCACCTGAAGGTGAGCTCACCTCCCAACAGCCCCACCAGCATGCCCCAAGAGAACCAAGGGGAGGAGAAGGCCTGGGGCCCAGAGGGACCCTCCCTTTCTTCTTCCTTTCTTCACTGGCCCTGCACCTTTTGACCTGGATCCCCAGTACTTACCCCCACCACTTGTGCCAGTGCCACATTCCTTCTAAACCCAGCCTGGGGTCCCTGAGCCATCTGACCTGCCACCAGAGCTTCTCCGAAGCCTGGAGTCAAGGTTGACTGCAATCTCTGATGGCAGAAGAAACCTCGGAAGGAAGACGGAGGGGGAAGGGGCAGGAACATGGAGAGGCCACCTGCCCTGCTCCCCCACCACTGCACTGAGACCCCGATCCCTCCTGCAGGGCATGGATAAAGCTCAGGGATCTAGGCCCCTGGACAAAGCCTTCCCAGGGGATCCTGAACTGCTGGAGAGGGGGCCACAGGAGCAGCAGGTAACCCTGTGGGGCAGTGATAGAGAAGTGGGACCAGAAGGAGGGACCAACAAGGGAGAGAGATTAGGATGGGGATAAGAGCTCGGTGAGCCAGGGCTGGGGTAGAAAGGAGTCAGCCTTTAGCAGGAAGGAGCTAGGACCTGGAAAAGGGTGTGAGGAATTCAGAAAGAGGGGAAAGAATGTGTTGGAGAGGAATCAGAAAACTGAGCAGCCAGGGAAGCAGAGAGTGTTCTGGGCTGGGGGTCAGAGCTGGGCCAGATAACTTCTGAGGCTCCTTTCAACTGTGAATGAATTCCGGCTCTACCAGTTTGCAGCCAGGGGCGCTGAAGTCCCCAGATAATCTCTCTAGGCCTCAAGGAAGTGAGGTGGTCTCCTCGACTGTGTAGACTGGTCCTAATCATAGTAGCTACTGTTTACCAGGTATTTACCAAGTGCAGACCCTGTGCACATTGCATGTGTCAGCACTAATCACAGCCATAGTTAGTACTCAAATAGTGCTCACAGTGTGCAGTGTTCTGTCCTAAGCCCTTCCTAGATGCCACTTCATTAACTGTACCACAGGCTTGAGAGGCAGAGACTAGAACTGCAGGGTCCAGTATGGTAGCCACTAGCCACATGCGGCTGTTAGGCACTTGAAATGTAGCGAGTCTGAATCAAAAGGTGCTGTAACTATAAAACACACACCAGATTCTGCAGACTTAGTATGAAAGAAATCTAAGTAATTTATATATTGATTATATGTTGAAATTACAACCCTTTTTATATCTGGAGTTAGAACATTCCAGTTTGTTTTGTTTTCTTAATGTGGCTACTAGAAAAATTTTAATTACACATGTGGTTCACTTTATGTTGACCTTGGACAGTACGGTACCAGATTCTCCATTTTAGATGATAAGGAAACAAGTTCACTTTGAATCTAGATTTATCTGACATCACCTCTGGGCACTTTCCTGCCACTGGCTGTGAGAACTTAAGTTTTCTGATGAGCAGAGTGAAGAGCTCAGGTAGAAAGGAAGGAATGAGGAACAGAGGGAGGGAAGGAGGGAGGAAACGATTGCAAAAGTAGCACTACTGAGAGCGTCCTGCCAACCGCTCCTCTTGCCCTCAGGAGGCCCCGTCCACAGGGGAACTGCTGGACCTGCCCACCGGAGATCTACAGCTCTTGCACTTCTACTCGGGGCAGTGCCAGAGCCACTACTCGGCGCTGCAGGCAGCCGTGGCGGCCCTAATGTCCAGCACCCAGGCCAACCAGCCTCCACCCCTCTTCGTGCCCCATGGCAAGCGGGTGGTGGTGGCCGCTCACCGCCTGGTGTTTGTTGGGGACACCCTCGGCCGGCTGGCAGCCTCCACGCCTCTGCGAGCACAGGTCGGGGCTGCAGGTACAGCACTGGGTCAGGCACTGCGGGCCACTGTGCTAGCTGTCAAGGGGGCCGCCCTGGGCTACCCGTCCCGCCTAGCGGCCCAAGAGATGACACAGCGTGTGGCAGAGCTGGCAGGGCAGGCCCTGCAGTTCACCACTCTGCTCTCCAGCCTGGCCCCCTGACAGTCCTGCTCTGCCCCCTCTCCTGTCTGCCAGAGCCCTGTTTGGGGCCTTGGGTGGCAGCAGGGGTCTGTTTTAGGGACCAGGAGAGGTAGGGACCTCTCCCCTTCCATCATCTCAGTGTCTCACAAAGGTGTCCCTCCCCCCGCCCCCACATCTTTTTGTACGAGCCATTTTGTATAAGTTATTTATATTTAATATTATTCCCTGCTTTGTCAAGGGCAGGCATCAGGCCCCATAGGGAAGGGAGGAACTGGATTCTCCCCCAGTCTGGGGTGGAGGTTCTTGGTCACTGCACTGCCACCCACCTCTGAAAGCTTGGCCCCACAGAGAATCAGGTGACTGAAACCTGGAGCCACCCAGAGCCCCTTTCTTGTCCTGGTTCTTGGCTCTAGAACATCAGCACCTTATTGTTAGCTGAGAGTGATGGCGGGGTATGGACCACCCAGAATGTGGAGGTCTGGGAGAGGCCTGCGGGCTCCTCCCCACAGCAGGCAAGACAGAGCTGGGCCTTGGGCCTTGTGGTCTAGCTCTCTGACTCTGCTTCTTGGGCCCCTGGGGAAGGGGCGGGCCTGGCACCCCTCAGCCAATCCTATGGAACACACATTGTGGGTGGGATGTCTTTAGGTTTGGGGGAGATTTTTGCTGTTTTTTCCAACAATTATTCATTTGGTGGGTTTCACCTCCCATGATGTGCCCAGCACAGTTCTGAAAGTACATTGTGGGGGCAGGATGGATATAACTGAGTCAGTTAAAATAAGTAAATAATAAAAAAAAAAGAATACCTGCCACAGATTTGACAGTTGTTGGTAATGGAAATGAACAGGGTTATGTGAAGGACTAACTGGATGTGGAGAGGCTGTTGAAGGAGACTTCAGATGGGATGGCTGGGAATAGTAGCTGAGCTGAGGCCCCAGGGATGAGAGAACTGAGAAGAGTCTGAGAACTAGCATTCCCAGAAGGCAGACACTGTTACCGACTGGGGGCCTGTCCACCAAGACTTCATTATCAGATGATGTCATTAGAGACTTGCACGTGTGGAGAGGATGGCCTCACAGCCTTGAAAGCGGCCATGCAAAGACATCATCCCACTGAAGACCTGTCCTCAGCGTGGCACCACAGGACAGCTCTGGCCAACCGGAAAGTGCTGCTGGCTGGCCTGAGTGCCCTCTGCTTTAGATTAACCCAAGAAGGTCTTGCCCCTTAAACCTTCCTTCTGAGGCCCCCTGCTCACTTCCCTTCTAGACATACCTTCTTTTAGAGGAGCTGAATGGCAGGTGAATGCAATTGGTCCATAGTCCTCATGCTTTGGTGACATTGATGAGACATGGCTTAGATGGGGGATCCTCCAGCCATTTACCACAAGGAAGAAATCCAAGCCACAGACCCACTGCCTCAGTCATGCTTTTCCCAGATGACACCTTAGCAGTGGCTAGATTGGAGGCACCCCAACTTCAATCATAGTTCGAGTCTCATGGCACCCTCTATGCATTTCCCTTCTCTGTATTGGGTTCCTTCTTTCTCATTTCACCCTTAAAACTCATTTCTAGATTCCGGGGTCACCAAAATGCACCCCTATGTGTTGAAGACTTATAACAGGTCTATCCTCCATCATCCCCCAGAAAGAATGTCAAGAGATCAACCTGGAAATCAAGTCAGAGGTTTCAGTGCAAGTCCCAGATCTGCCATGTAGCTCTTCTTCTGTAGGTAAATCCTGTCAGTCCCTCTGAGTCCTGGGCTTATCTTTAATATGAGGGTGATCATAATGGTCTCACAGGGTCATTGTGAGGCCATAACAAGATAATGCAGATGAAGGGCCCAGAGCCATATAAAGTTAAGGGATTGTAATTCCAGGACAAATGTCCAACAAGGAATGTTGGCTGTGACAGCACCAAAGTAAATCCTAAAGAGATACTGAAATGAGTTGGGGGTTGGGGAGCCATAGGAAGCTGCTTAATGTATTAGAAGACTTCCCATATCTGGAAAATTTCTTAATAGAGGAGACAAATTGGAAGCAGTCCAGTGGAGAGAAGAAGCAATGGATTTCCTGGCTGAGACTAACAGGATACTCCTTTATAGCCCTTACCTTAGTTGAAGAATAAAGTGCCTATTAGGTATTAAATCTCTTAGAGAAGAATACCTCTAACTCGAATGTACCTATACATGGGGATCTGGTTAAAATGGAGATTATGATTTAAGGACTTGGGTTCTGGATTTCTAACAAGCTCCTGGATGACCTAGGAGCTCTAGTCTGTAAGTCACACTTTTGAGTAGCAATTCTAGGAGGAGTTTGGGAAGGCTTCTCTGAGGCAAATATGCTTGAGCTAATAGCTAAAGGATGAGGAGAACGTGACTAGGAGAGAAGCCTTCAAGCCATAAAGATTAACTTGTGCAAGGGACCTGTGGCATTGGAAAAAAAAAAAAAAAAAAACAAAGCCAGTGTGATGAGTGCAGTTTGGGGAAAGAAGGGAGGTGGAGCACCAGCGAGCATGGAACCAGTCCTGCAGGAATATATATGAGGCTTCTGGAACATTAGTATTTACCTCCTCAGTGAGGAGAAGCCACTAAAGGCTGTTAAGCAGGAAAGGGAAATGAACAGATCTGCATTTTGAAAAAAAATCGCTCCATCTGCACTATAAATACACTATAAGGGAAGGGGGCAGAAACAAAGTGGGTGCAGAACACCATTTAGGAGGCTCAAGCAGTCTGTGCAACAGGTAGCTTGACTAATGGTGGTAAAGAAGCAGAGTGTCTGAGAACTATGCAGGAAGCAAATGGACAGGGATTTGTAAGAGATTTGACATGAGGGTTAGGAGGAGACCTTGTAAGGGCTGTCACCTTGAGCATCTGGTCACAGTTGAATGGGGAGGGTACCATTCACTAGGGAAAGAAGCATTAGAATACAACTACATTATGGGAGGGGGCCTGGGGGGGGGAGCATGAGTTTGGTCTTGGATGTATTGAGTTTGAGGTCCTTGTGAGTCATCCAAGGTTAAGAGGATGAATAAGAGGTGGCTACATAGGCCTGGTGCTCAGAAGAGAGGTGTGAGCTGGAGGTGTAGATCTGGGGATTGGGTTTATATTGTTTATATCAGGGGTGAATAAGGCTGAGGCTGTGGGCATGGGTGAGATCCCAAGGTAGAAAGAACAGTAAAATGAGAGGGGGGCCCAGGACCAAGCCTCAGGTTCACAGACACGGAGTGATGGTGAAGAAAAGGAGGAGGAGGCTGCCATGGAGAAAAGAGGAGCATGAGAAATAAAACCAGGAGAGTATGAGACTTAGCAGCCAAAAAAGAAAATGTTTAGAGGTGGTCAACAGTGCCAAGTGATGTTGAGGATGAGGAAGACTCTGCCAGGATAAGGGTGGTGAAACCTGGAGATGTGGTCTTGTAGAGGACTGCAGCCAGGGCTGAGTACAGGGCCCAGCCCAGCCCTGCAGGTGCATACCCTGTCCTGTAGTTGCCAGTATACACGGCTGTTTCTCCAGTAAGGTACTCCAAGGTGTGTCTTGCCCATTCTGTTAACTCCCAAAGCCTAGCACAAGGCCAGGCACATAATAGATGCTCAACAAATGTTACTGATGAATGAGAGGATGGATGGATGGATGGATGGATGGATGGATGGATGGATGGATGGATGGATGAGGAGGAAGAAATGGAAGCAAATGAGGAATCTCTGCCAACTGCCTGGACTAGCTACTATCCTTCAGCTTTCTTTCCTTTTTACCGCAATGGCCCGCAGACCCAGGGAACAGAGACAGAGCCCCTGGGCCCTGGCCCCCCTTCCTCTCTCTGACGAAGAGTCTGGACCGAAGATTCTGCTGACGTGGGAAGGGGAGGAGAGTCTGGAGGAAGGGGAGGGGAAAGCAGCGCAGAGATCGCAGAGACGAAGGAGGCGCCCGCGGCTGCAGAGCTGTAGAACGGGGTCTCTCCAGCCTCTGTATCCGGGCATTGGTGCCCCCCTGGGCCAGAGGACAGCGCATCCTTTTGGTGTGGGCCGGCAGGGCCCCTGCGGTCGGCAAGCTGGCTCCCCGGGTGGCCACCGGGACCCCCGAGCCCAATGGCGGGGGCGGCAGCAAAATCGACAGCACTGTAGAGATCACCCCCAGCCCCAACGGAGTAAGTGCCCCTGGGGACTACGCCATCATACCCCCCCCCCCCCCCCCCCCGGCACCGCGCCAAAAGCCGGCCATTTTCCAACTGCGCACTCCCCACCTCAGACCACCTTCCTCGCGCCACCTCTCCTGCCTTGCTCTGCGGCTTTCTACGCTTCACCCTTCTCCCCTCACCCCCCAGCAGGTCGGGACCCTCGGAGATGCGGTACCCACGGAGCAGCTGCAGGGTGAGCGGGAGCGCGAGCGGGAGCGGGAGGGGGAGGGCGACGCGGGCGGCGACGGAATGGGCAGCAGCCTGTCGCTGGCCGTGCCCCCCGGCCCCCTCAGCTTTGAAGCGCTGCTCGCCCAGGTGGGGGCGCTGGGCGGCGGCCAGCAGCTGCAGCTCGGCCTCTGCTGCCTGCCCGTGCTTTTTGTGGCGCTGGGCATGGCCTCAGACCCCATCTTCACCCTGGCGCCCCCACTGCACTGCCATTACGGGGGCTTTGCCCCCAACGCCTCTGGCTGGGAGCAGCCCCCCAACGCCAGCGGCGTCAGCGTCACCAGCGCGGCCCTAGCAGCTAGCGCCGCCAGTCGTGTCGCCACCAGTACGGACCCCTCGTGCAGCGGCTTTGCCCCGCCGGACTTCAACCATTGTCTCAAGGACTGGGACTATAATGGTCTGCCGGTGCTCACCACCAACGCCATTGGCCAGGTGAGGCAGCCTGCAGGGCCGCGGGTCTGGGGGCGGGCTGAGAACAAGGAGCACAGGGCCTCATGCCCGCTGTATCCCTCTCACATCCCCAGTGGGATCTAGTGTGTGACCTGGGCTGGCAGGTGATCCTGGAGCAGATCCTCTTCATCTTGGGCTTTGCCTCCGGCTACCTATTCCTGGGCTACCCAGCGGACAGGTGAGGGTTGCCTTGGGGACAGGACAAATAGAGAGGAGGGGATGCTAGGGTGGCTAGCCCAGGCAACTGGCCTTTGCAAGAGGCGGAAGAGGAATTCTGGACTCTACAGTCTTCTGGACTTCTTCTGTTCAATAATATGCAGTCCCATCCCTGTCTCAGCTTCACTCCCCATCAAGAAATATTCCTTCTATACCTCTTCTGTGCAAGAGGATAACACCACCCATTCCCCATCCCCATATCCTTGGATCAATAGCTAATCTCCAAAGATGAAAGCCCCATCCCCACTGACCAAAAACCCTGTCTCCACAGATCAAAAGTCCTAGCTTCTCCTCTATTGTCCTTGTCATCACCAACCACCTCCCTCTCCATCTTCATAGACTCATCCCCACTAAAGCCCCGTCCACATGATGGATTCCATCTCAATGGCCTTATTCCTACAGATCATTACATTAACTCCTAAATACCAATAGCCACATTCCCACTGACCTGTACAGTTCAATTCTATAAACAAATGACTCCACCCTTATGGGTCAGTTGTCCAAACCCCATAGATCAATGACTACAATAGCACACCCTCCCCCAGAGATTAATAGTCCCATCCGTATGGGTCGTCAGTGCTCTTAGATCCTCTCAAGTCAAAAGCCCAATTTGCAGGAATCAGTGGCCTTATCTCAAAAGTCAACAACCTATCCCCACCAACCAATAGTTTTCCCCAGTGATCAAAACTCCCAATTCCTTTGATTCTAGACACCATCACCACTGAGCATGTGTTCCATCTCCACTGATTATCCACATAGATTATTAGACTCATCTCCACCCATACACAGTCCCATCCAAATGGATTAATAGCTCAACTTCCATGGATCAAAGGCAACTCAACAGTCAATAATCCCCAAAATCAATACCTATCCTACCGCCTAATAGTCACATACCCAAAGATCAACAGGCCATTCTTATGCATCAGTGGTCTCATTCCCATAGACCAATAGCATCATTCCTATGGAATAAAACCCTTATCCCCAAAGACCAAGAATTTAGTTTCCTAAATTCAGTACCATTAGGCTCATTAACCCATGGAAAAATGGTCCCATTGTACTGGGTCAGTAGTTTCACTCTCAGAGATCAGTCCCCCTTCCCAATGACCAGTGACCCCTATCTTCATCCCCATAGATCGGTGGTCTTATCCCCAAAGACAATAGCCTAGCCTCTCAAAGATCAGTAGTCCTGTCCTCCACTGACTCATACTCAGTGATCATCATCACTGACCAATAGTCTCAGCTTCTCTGGTCTGTGACTCCCTGCTTACTGATTATCCCCATGAATTCATATCCCCATAGATTCATCCCTACTGACCAATAGCCCATCCACCCAAGGACTAATATTTCCAGCTTATCCCCAAAGATAGTTTATCCAGTCTTCAAAGATTAATGATCATCCCCATTGATATTTTTCCCATGTATTAATAAATAATTCCATTCTCGTGGATCAGTGGATCTTCTGGGAAATGACCCTATCCTCACTGACCATCTTTATGGATTAACTGACCCATGAAACAACCAAATGAACAGTGGCGAGTGGCCGTATCCCCCCAAGCCAATTATTCAGTCCCTTAAAAGCAATAGCTACATCTTCACTAATACTATTTCCATGCATAAGTAGCCAATGGCCTTACCGTCATAGATCTATAGTCCCAACCCCATGTATGATGGAGATGAAGGAGATCTCCTCTGACTAGTATGAGCAACACAAGCTTTATACCCACTGACCTGACCAATATGAGCAAGACAAGCTCCAGCCTCACTGAACAATAACTCTATCCCCAAGGATCAATGGTTAGAAGTCCCATAAGTAATATCCTATCCCCTCTAATGGTTGGTCTTACTTCCATGCTCTCATCTCTGACCAGTAGCCCCATCCAAGAGTCAATAGTCCCACCCCTGCAAAACTGTAACTACATCTCAGTGGCCAGTAGCCAGACATCATTACCCATGGTCCCCATCCCTTTCCATCTTCTCTAGCCTCAGTACTTTTTACCCCAATTCTCTTACCTCCAGCTTTGAAGTGGGCAGCTGGGCTCCACACAGCAACTCCTCTCCCAGGGAGTCTAGGTGACCAGAGGTCCTCCCCACTTTCCAGGTTTGGCCGTCGAGGGATTGTGCTGCTGACCTTGGGACTGGTGGGCCCCTGTGGAGTGGGAGGGGCTGCTGCAGGCTCCTCCACAGGTGTCATGGCTCTCCGATTCCTCCTGGGCTTTCTGCTTGCCGGAGTTGACCTTGGTGTCTACTTGATGCGTGAGTGGCAATTTCCCAGACATCCTTCCCTTGGGGCTCATGCCTTCCTGTCTGCATTCCCAGGCTGTTCCCACTGTCCCCTAGGGTCTCCTCAGTCCCTTTTCAGTCCCCAATTTCAGCTATCCAGGATCTCAGCTGTCTTTCTGCCCCAGCCTTTGAAGGATCCAGGAACTTTGCTTCTCTCCACACCCCAACCTGCCAGCGCTCCCATCTTTAAGGCCTTCCTTGCCTTGACTTACTGCTGTCAGGGAATGGAGCCTTATTTAAAAATGAAATCCTAACTAGCTGTATGTCCTTGAACAAGGATTGGATATGAAGGTCAAATAAGAGGTCTGATGTGAAAGAGCCTATAAACTGGGAATACTCAACCCACCAGGGCCTCCCAAGTTTGAGGAGAGGAGAGAGGACTGAACAGTCTCTCCACTCTTTGCCATTCAGAGGTTAGTCTGTGGGAGGTGATGGTTACAGCCTCTACTCTGGGTCTGACTTTACTCTCTGTCCTCTCTCCCTTTCTCCTTCTCTCTCCCATACCTCCTTCCTCCCTGGCATCTCCTCCCTGTTTCTGTTGTGTCTCTAGGCCTCGAGCTGTGCGACCCAACCCAGAGGCTTCGGGTGGCACTGGCAGGAGAGTTGGTGGGGGTGGGGGGACACTTCCTGTTCCTGGGCCTGGCCCTTGTCTCAAAGGACTGGCGATTTCTGCAGCGAATGATCACCGCTCCCTGCATCCTCTTCCTGTTTTATGGGTTAGTATCATCCTCCACCTGTTGTCTGGCCATTTCCACCTCTACCTCCAACCTGGCTCTAGCCCAGAGACCCTTCCTCTTCTCCACTGCCCCTTGTCCAGGCCTGCCCCAGCCCTGGCCCTTCAGAGGTGGGAGTTTCCCACCCCTGCATCAGGAGACAGAAGACCTCAGAGTGCACCTCCCTCCTCCCCCCCATCCCCCCTAGCTGGCCTGGATTGTTTCTGGAATCTGCGAGGTGGCTAATAGTGAAGCGACAGATTGAGGAGGCGCAGTCCGTGCTAAGGATCCTGGCTGAGCGGAACCGGCCCCATGGACAGATGCTGGGAGAAGAGGCCCAGGAGGCCCTGCAGGGTAAGGGACAGGGGTCCCTACAGGTGATACTTCACATGCACACATGACAGTGCCCTCTCCATGATTATAGCTGTGCCACCTCTCAGGGTCCCTACCACACATGTGGAGGACCCTGGGGTTCAGCTCTTTCTTCTAACAAACAGCTCCTTTTTCTTTCCCAAAGACCTGGAGAACACCTGCCCTCTCCCTGCAACATCTTCCTTTTCCTTCGCCTCCCTCCTCAACTACCGCAACATCTGGAAAAATCTGCTTATCCTGGGCTTCACCAAGTGAGCCTGGGTGTCTGAGTCAAGGGCCAGGCCAGTGGCTGGAATGGGGGATGGCTGGGTGGGGAAGGCCTGAGGACCCTGCAGAGGGCAGCCAATGCGGTGGAAGGATGTGGATGGGCAGTCAGACACTGCTCTTTGCTTTATCCCCCTTCCCACAGCTTTATTGCCCATGCCATTCGCTACTGCTACCAGCCTGTTGGAGGAGGAGGGAGCCCATCGGACTTCTACCTGTGCTCTCTGCTAGCCAGCGGCACAGCAGCCCTGGCCTGCGTCTTCCTGGGGGTTACCGTGGACCGATTTGGCCGCCGGGGCATCCTGCTACTCTCAATGACCGTCACTGGCATTGCGTCCCTGGTCCTGCTGGGCCTGTGGGATTGTGAGCATCTTCCCTTCCCCACAGTGGCCTGAGCAAAGGAACCCCAGCAGAGGTGCCTCAGACAGGCTCAGCCACTGCTTCTGACATAGGCCTCCCCAAGTCCAGACCAGACCCTGCTCAGATCTTCCACATCCTCCCCACCAGGCCACACAACCTTCTCTGTCCTCCCGATTGATTAGTGGATGCCCAGAAGCCCACCTGCCTAGAGCCATGGGGTCAGAAAGCCAAGGGGATGATGCCAGGGACTAGGCCAAACATGATCTCCTAATCTCCGTTCACATTCTCTGTCTCGGCCCTCCAGATCTGAATGAGGCTGCCATCACCACCTTCTCTGTCCTTGGCCTCTTCTCCTCCCAAGCTGCTGGCATCCTCAGCACCCTCCTTGCTGCTGAAGTCATCCCTACCACTGTCCGGTGAGAGCAGTGCTACTCCTGCTGAGGAAGGGCCTGAGGGAGGGAGGGAAGGCTGCTGGAGAAGGGTTGGGATGAGGCCTAAGGTTAGAAACTGAGTGCCTCCTTTATCTCTCCCAGGGGCCGAGGGCTGGGCCTGATCATGGCACTGGGAGCTCTTGGAGGGCTGAGTGGCCCAGCCCAGCGCCTCCACATGGGCCATGGAGCCTTCCTGCAGCATGTGGTGCTGGCGGCCTGTGCCCTCCTCTGCATCCTCAGCATCATGCTTCTGCCAGAGACCAAGCGCAAGCTCCTGCCTGAGGTGCTCCGTGATGGGGAGCTGTGCCGCCGGCCTTCCCTGCTGCGGCAGCCACCCCCTAACCGCTGTGACCACGTCCCACTGCTTGCCACCCCCAACCCTGCCCTCTGAGAGGCCTCTGAGCGCCCTGGCAGGAGGCTGGCTCATATAGAAAGGTGGCATAAGGCCCTGGCAAACAGATTGGGAGGACTGAGTGAGGAAGGCAGGGCTGCCCAGAAGGCTCAGAGGCACCTCAGGCCAGCCATCAAGGAGAGCTCAGAGGGCTGTCCCCACCCCCATCTCCTCCCTGCTGCTTTGTGTTCACTTCCTTGGCAAGAGTCAGGGGACAGGGAGCAAGCTCCACAGTGTAACCACTAGGTCTGGGCTCCATCTTGTGCCCAAAGACATCCTCCCAGACCTCACTTTCTTGCTCTATCATTCTGTTTCAATAAAGACATTTTGAATAAATGAGCATACCATAGCCTGGACTTCCCTCCCTTCTGTTGTCCGTCTCTTGGGGGAAGGTTTCTCTTAGTGGAACCAAAATCAGCAACTATCTCCCTCCCACTCTCCCTGTGCCTTGCACCCCCATCCCCCTCATGTTACTTTACAGACAGCCACTACCCTTTACTGATGGCTTGCTATGCAGCTAAAGGCTGGGCTAGGTACTTTACAAACTTCACTTAATCATTTAGTCCCTTCCAACACTGCAAGGCAGGTGTTTGGATCAATTAAAAGTTTTATTGTTGTTGCAAGCCATGAAAACTGGCCATCATGAACTTAATTGGACAAAAATAGGAATTTATTAGAGGGATTTGGTGGGGCAGGTTGACAGGGAGCTCACAGAAGAAGAAGAACTAGTCATAAAAGGCCAGGAACCAGACAGGCTCCCTGGTCCAGGAAGTAGGACCTCACCTGGATGAATGACCGCCAGTGGGATTCCATCTTTGGGTCATTCTACTCAAGATTCATTTCCAGAGAGCAAATGATTGGCTAGCTTGAGTTGATAGGCCTACACCACCACCCATATTACTGACAACTGGGAAGATGGAAAGCAGCAACTCTGTACTGTTAGCAGAAGTAGGACAGGGTGTTCTGTAGGTAAAAACAATAGATGCCTACTATAGTATTCTTCTTTTACAGATCAGAAAACTGATGCTCAGAGAGACTCATATCCTGGTCAAGGTTACAAAGCTAATGAGTGACAGAGCTGGGGCATAATTAGATCCTGGAGCTGGAGCTCATCATTGATGCACACTATGGCCACCTTCCCAACTCCTTCCAATCTTTAGGCATTACCCTCGGAAGCAAGGAGTGAGTCTCAAGGCACCTCAGGAGTAGGTGACTAGGTTTTCCACATCAATGCCAGGACCTGCTTCTCATACTAGCCCGGGGCTGACCACTTTGGGCAAATCTCTTAACCTCTAGCTTCCTTCAAGTGTTGCTATGGGATTAAACAAGATAATGTATTTATACATGCGTCTAAATTTACCACTAGATGGTAAGCTCCTTGAGGCAGGAACTTTGTCTTTCTCAATTTTAAAACACAAAAGCCTGACATATGATAGAAAAGTTACTAACTTTTCATTCTTCCAGCAAATGTTTCCTGTGCCCAACTTACAGATCAGTTACCATCCTGGATATTTAGGGCATAGGCCATCCTTCAAGGACCTTAAAATCCATCTAATACTAGGAATAGTAATGAGGAGAGAGACCAGAGGTTTGGGGCCCCAAACAGCTGCATCCTGAAGCAGGTGAGACTTCACTCAGAGGCAGGAAGCCTTCAGGCAAGGGCTTAGGAGAAAAGTACAGTGCTTTCAACCCAAAGGATATAGGGGGAACTAAGGCCTCTGATATCCTGAATATCCCTATATCAAATGGGAGGTGGTCCTGGAGAGAAGGAATCTTGGAGAAACTGAAGTCTTGAGGCTAGCCTCTTCCAGAGAAAGGAGACCCACTCTCCACAGGTGCCTGCAGCACCAGGGTCCTATCTCCTTCCCCTCTGCCAATCCAAGCCTGAGGCCCAAAGCTCTGTGAACCAAGCCATGCTGATGGGGTCTCCATACTAATTGCATTACTGGAGAACCCATAAGAACCCTTCTCATTTAGTCTCCACAGCTCTCTGAAACTAGTGTTATTTTTATACTATTTAACTACTGAGGACATGGAAATGAGAGAAATGGAGGACCTGCCATTAAATGGCAGAGCCAGGACTCAAAACTCGGCTTCTGGCTGCTCCTTCAACTTCACTAGTTTCTTCACAGTTTTGTACTCTGTACTCCACATTCTGTAGAACAATGTCTGTGAACAATGTAACTAATTCCAATGTTCACTTTTTAGCTTTGGGTAGCCAACGATAAATGAGATCTCATACTACTGTCTCCAGCAATTTGATGAAAACCAACACGATGGTAGATAAGAAAGTTCTGTACTTTTTGGAAGTACAAGAAGTTATTCATACACTAATAACACTGTCCAATACATATTGTGAGGAATAGTATCAACAGGGCATTCCAGAAAACCCAGTCTTTGTACACATCTGGAAGATCAGGGGGAAAAAGTAAAAAGACTCGGGAAGTTAAAGCAGCTCCTGTAGGAGGGTAGATGAAAGAGAACCAGATTCTCTGCCTTCAACCAAAGAGGCAGAAGTAATGAAAATGAAAGTATTCAAGTAGTATCAGTGAAGCACAGGGGAAGATACAATCCTTCACCCCCAAGCAATTCATAACCTAGGTGAGAAGGGTCAGCGTGTGTAGCTAACATTAACTGTCATCTTGCTCTAAAATTCACCAACCACATAATCTCACTGGACCCTCATCAATAACCCCATGAGAAACAGTTCTCATTGTTTAGGATTTTTCCACTGGGGAGACTGAGGTTTGAAAAGGTAACTTACTCAAGGTTATGTAACTCATAAGTTAAGTAGAGTAGCCAGATTTTGAAAACCAAGAGCCTGCAATCTTCTTACTGTGCACCATATAGAAAATATTCATTCTCCTGTAATCAGTTTAGAAGACACCCCAGGAACTTGGGAGATAGTTTTTAGGAAAATAAGGAAATTACTACTTTCATGAACATGAAACAGACTGCAGAAATATTTTTGTTGGATTCACAACTATGAGCCATAATGGATTACTCGGGGGAAAATTAAAAGTATATATGGGGTACATTTCTAACCTTAAGTTACATGAAGTGACCTGAAGGCCACTCTCATTCCTCTCATTCAGTCAACCTAGCCTGGCCACCACATAACCAGTGTTTGCTGATTACCCACTACTGTCTGGTGCTGCTTCAGCTCTGGGGAAGGGCGTATGGTCCTTCCCTGCAAGGGCTCCGAAGACTGAGACAAATCATTACAATCCTACGTGGAAATGCAGAGATGTTAAAGTGCTGCTGCGGCTCTGAGGAGGGAAGGATCTGCTTTTGGAAGCAAGTCAAGGAAAACTTCTCAGATACCTGGACCGAAATAGTGCAAAGTCCAGACGTATGACAGAATATGGATGGTGTGGAGAACAGCAACTGTTTAAACATCCATAGTATAAAGGGAATCTTTTATATGAAAAACCCATAGCTAACATCTTATTTATCATGACTGACTGAAAGCTTGTACCAAAGATCAGGAAAAAGACAAGGATGTCTGCTCTCACCACTTCTATTCAACATCGTACTGCAGGTTCTTGCTAGGGAATTGAGGCAAGAAAATGAAAAATAAGATACCTGGAATGTAAAGGACAATGCAAAACTGTATTTGCAGATGACATGATCTTGCATATAGAGAATCCTAAGGAATACACAAACACACCTGTTAGAACTAAACAAACAAGTCAGTAAGGCTACTAAGCTTACAATTAAACTTGTAGGGTACAAGATCAATGTACAAAATCAATTGTATTTCTATACAATGGCAATGAGCAATCTGAAAGCAAAATGCAGAAAACTCCATTTAACATACCAAAAACAATACTTAGGAATAAATGTAATAAAAGAAGTCTAAGACTTATACATTGGAAACTACAAAACATTGTTAAAAGAAATCAAAGACTTAAATAAATAGACATACTGCATTCACAGTTTGGAAGACTTAATATTGTTACAATGGCAATCCTCCCCAAATTGTTCTATGGAGTCAATGTAATCTCTCTAAACATTCTAGCTTTCTTTTTTGCAGAAACTGACGAGCTGATTCTGAAATTCATATGAAATGTAAAAGACCCAGAATAGCTATACAATCTTGAAAAAGAGCAAAATTGAAGGTCTCATACTTCCCACACTTATTACAAAGGTACAGTAATAAACACAGTGTAGTAATGGCATAGGACGTCCATATTAATCAATGGAATAGAATTGAGACTCCAGAAATAAGCCTGCACATTCATGGTTAATTAATTCATTTTCAACAAGGGTGCCAACACCATTCAATGGGGGAAAGAAAGAATAAACAAATGGTGCTGAGACAAATGCATATCTGCATGTAGAAGAATGAAGTGGCTCCCTCCCTCACACCATACACAAAAGTTCACTCAAGATGGATCAAAGACCTAAATATTAAGAGCTAAACTATAAAACTCTTAGGAGAACAGGCATACATCTTCAGGACTTTTCTGTTTCAAAGCATACTATCAAGAAAGTGAAAAAACAGCCTACAATAGGGGAGAAAATATTTGCAAATCATATATGATAAGGGCCTAATCTCCAGAATATATAAAGAACTCTTATAACTCATTAATAAAAGCCCAAACAAGCCAATTAAAAAGTGGGCAAAGAATCCAAACATTTTTCTTCAAAGAAGATATACGAATGGCCAGGAAGCACATGAAAAGATGCTCAACATCATTGGTCATATGCAAATAAAAAATGAGATACTACTTCATACTCACTAGGATGGCTAAAATAAAAAAGATGGACAGAAAGAAGTTTGGTGAGAATGTGGAGAAACTGAAACCTTCATACACTGCAGGCAGAAACACAAAATGATGCAGCTACTTTTGAAAACAGCCCACCAATTCCTCAAAAGGTTAAACATAGTTAGTTACCTTATCATCTAGCAACTCCATTCCCAGGTATATACATAAGAGAAATGAAAAGGTGTGTTCACAGAAAAACATGTAACTTGTAGCAGCACTTTTCCTAATAGTATTAAAAAAAAAAAAAAGGAAATAATGCAAATGTCCATCAACTCATGGATAATCAAAATGTGATCCATACAAAGAATTATTATTCAGTTATGAAAAGGGATGAAGTGCTGATACATGCTACATGAATCTTGAAAACACTATGCTAAGTGAAGAAAGCCAGACACAAAATGCCACATATTGTATGATCCTATTTATATGAAATATCCAGAACAGGCAAAGTCATAGAGATAGAAATTAGTTGTTGCTAGGGGCTAGCTAGAGGGAGGGCAAATTAGGGGTCCTTGCTAATGGGTATAGAACTCTTTTTGGGCTTTTGAAAATAGTTAATAAAATTAGGTAGTGATGATGGTTAATATATATGTGCACTAAATATCACTGAATTGTACACTTAACAGGTAATTTTTTATGGCATGTGAATCATACCTAACAACAAAATCCATACAGCTTTTCTGTGGGATACATCAGAGGTATGGCAAACTGACACTTTACTACGGCAAATAAAATTAAAGTTCTCAGACTAAATAATTCTTCTTTAAAGGTTTCTTTTTTTAATGTTTTGGTTGAGAGAGAGACAGCGCAAGCAGGGGAGGGTCAGAGAGAGAGGGAGATACAGAATCTGAAACAGGCTCCAGGCTCTGAGCTAGCTGTCAGCACAGAGCCTGACACGGGGTTCAAACCCACGAACCGTGAGATCATGACCTGAACCAAAGTCACACGCTCAACCGACTGAGCCACCCAGGCGCCCCTAAATGATTCTTCAACAAATGCCAGCACCTAGAACAGTGCCCAGCACTTGCTAAATGTTTGTTTAATCAATGATTACAAGCATAAAGGGGAAAAGGCATGAGAGATTAGCAGAGTTGAAAGAGGTTTTAAAATTAGGTCATGACTTAACAAAGGCTACTCATTTCAACCATATATAAAAGTAAGGAAGGCTGTTTTAGGAAAAAAACAGCAACCACTTTTCTTTATTGGTGATGTAAGGGTGGGCAAATCCTATCTGGAAAAGCTCTCAGCTGTCGTTGTAAAGATGACTCAGACTCTCACTCTAGAGAAATCTTAAGAGATAGGCCCCCCCAATTCCCTTAGACACTTCCCTCCCACATAATCCCTGAGATCAGGTTCATGCCAATCCCTGGGTGAAGAGGGAGCTCATCAGGAGTGACTGACCAAAAAATAAGCAAACTTTCCAAAGGAAAGCAACTTTCTTTTCATACTTCCTCTACAATCACTGAGGATAGAGGAAAAATGAAAAGACCAAGGAGGGAAATCTGATTCTTGTGAAGGTAAGAACCAGCAGGTCCAGGATAAAGGGAGCCCCCACGGTGAATTAATGCCTTCTGAGTACCTAAGTAATATAAAGGCACAATCTATACCCTCAAGGATCTTGCAGTTGAGGGGGGAAACAGGGATGTGATTGTTTTATAAAGCCATGAAGTACTAAACACAGGAGCAATTTGCCGAGAATAGGAGTGATTCATATTGACTAGGGAATTAAGAAAGGTTTCTGGCTGTAGCACTTGGCTTTATACATTATGATTCCGACAGAGCAGATGGAATGAGCATGGCATGGGCAATAAATCAAATATAGTAAGATTCAACTGAAATCCACAAGGCCTCACATGTAGAGCAAGATCTGACAGGGAAATTTAATCAGGATCAAATTGGGAAAGGACTTCATTCCAGATCTGAGTGGTAGAACAGGGACTTTTCTGGCAACATGAACAGTGTGGAGTCAGACATCTACCAGGAGCCCACTTTAAGATGGGGAGTTGCTCAAGTTAAAATAGCATGGAGAGAACAAGTAGAATATGGAGCAGACTTGACTGGATATATAAAATTTAAAACAAAGAAGGGTCAAAAAAGACGACATTCGCCTGTCGGAGACCCAACCAACAATTTGTAGGGGTTTTACAGCTAACCATTTAACGCCCCCTGGTGGATAGATGAGACCTTCTCAGCATTAACCTCCTCAAGCTACTTCAGATGTTTCACCATTGCTAGTCAGACTCCCACTAATCAGCCTCTGCACAAATCTCCACACTATTCTAGCTGTTATCTAGTTAGACCAGACAGGTTCCCCCTCCACCTCTGCCAAATGCTTAACAAATGACACAACAGAATAATAAATTTGCTCAGTATAATAAATGAGCAAATGCTAAAGTGGTCAATACTGACCTGAGAATTCAGAATACAAAGCCATTGGAGATGGGTTAAGGCTTCAGATACACACATAGGACATTCATCTCTTTAACCTAAGATTACTGAAGACAGTACCTAGGTCAGAGGCAATCACAAAACACCCCAGGAAGAGGTTAATGGTGCAATAGAATACATAAAGGTTTAAATTTAGAAATCCTGATAAGTAATGGAGAAGACTTGAGTAGGGTCAGGGGGCAGGGATACAATGTACTATCCAAGGAATCTGGAGACCTCTGGAGAAATTTGGTATTAATGTGACCAAGTAACTACTAATCTTAAGGATGTTAAATCAGTAAAAGCCAGTTGTTAAGTCCTAATTAATGGAATGATTCAAAATGAGTTAGCTGAACAGATTAAGTGGTAACTGCATGGCTAGAAAGATAATATAAACTTTGCCATGGTCTTTGTTAGTGACTTTTCTCCAAATTTTTTCAACTTTGGGGTAAACACAAGAAAAGCTACCCAGATACCCCAAAGAATCTAGTGCTGTTCGTGTGGATAATTCATTTGCACGTTAAATTTAATCAGGAGTACACAATGAGTACACAATGAGGTGCTATCAGATTATTCTCATCTGGCCATTCTTTCACACTCCCAGGCTCATTTGATTTACCTCAAATGCCAACCAGGGCTACATGTTACCCAGGAAACTCATCATCCTCAACTAAATACACAATGTTCCTGTTCGTTGTAATTTTAACTCCTACTCCTTAATTCGTGAGAACTTCCCCTCCACAACATCAGCACTTCCACAAAGGAGAATTAACAGCCATCTGGGATCTAAGAGAAAATAGGAAAATAGATAAATAATCCTTACACCCAAAGGCCAAACAGTTTTTATTTTCAAAAACAACTTTATTCATGACACATATTAAAAAAAAAACTCCCAACCCCTGGAAATGAGCTAAAAAAATAAAGAAAATCCACCTCCCACCTCCCTGTTCCCACTTCCTCCCATTCCCTCCAAATAAAAGGGAAAAAAAGGCAAAGGAAAACAAAACAAAACAAAAAACTGAAAAACAAAAAAACGCCCCAAAACCCCCCAAAACAAGGTAGTGCATTTCCCCAGGGGGTAGGGGAATTTACACTGGAGCCGCTGGGAGCGGAACGGAGATCTTCCGGCTACAGAAACCTGCAAAGAAAGACACTCAAAACAGAAAAAGAAACACAAAAGGAAACAAAATAGATCACCAGGCAATCTGGAGG